>NW_012156173.1:174196-196941 GCF_000956105.1 Propithecus coquereli
TTAACTGGGCTATTTAAAAAATAAATAACAAATAAAAATTAGTAAATAAAAATTGGAAAAACAAACCATGCCTGAGACGAAAGGAGAGAACAAGTAGAGTAACTAATTGGTAAACAAGGTATTGGGTATACCTTGACTGTTTGTTACTTTTACAACATTCAAAGGAGAAAGGGGAACAATGTCCTAAGGTGAGGATTATTTTCCATGCCATCAATACTCTGAGGCACATTTCTTATCTGAAGCATTAAGGAGGCAACACTGAATGACATAATGCAGCACCTCTTTAATAATGGGTGTCATAGCAAACAGGTGAATTAAATTTACACCTTGTTTTTCATAGACCTTCAGGAAAGACAAAGGAGATGGTAATTATTCAATGAATATAATGCTGAAAGGAACCAATGCTTTCACTAACCCTACCCCAGTCTCATTCTCTGAGGGAGATGTGTGGCCTTTGGGGTCTTTCTTGCTGCTTTTCAGAAAGTGATTTCCCGTTTGTTTCAATTGACCAGGTGCCCGAGAAGAACCCACCGTTCAGCAGGCACAGCGCCGGTCGGCTGTCTTTCTGTCCTTTAAGTCTCCAATTCCATGTCTGCCCTTGCGCTGGGAGCAGCAAAGCAAACTTCTTCCAACTGTTGCTGGAATTCCTGCCAGTAAAGTTTCCAAATGGAGCACAGATGAGGTATATTTTATCTTCTTTGTCCGCCAGGCACGAGACACAGGAGTACTGGCTTAAGGAGTGGTGGACATATTGAGCATATGTAGGGTTTAATCTTTTTTTTTTTTTTTGTGAAAGAGAAGATATTATTCTGAGAAAAACACCTAAAACATAAGAGGTTAAATGTTTTGAACCTGTAGCATTTAGATTCTGACTTTTTTTTTTAACTGGAAATTGTGATATTATTTTTGACAGGTTTCAGAATTCATACAGAGCTTACCTGGGTGTGAAGAACATGGAAAGGTATTTAAAGATGAAGTAAGTGTTCCACTAAACTGCAATATGTTACTTAAGGAGATCAAAGCACTGAAATGTAGCGAGTGGTGACATGTGTTGAATTGTCGGAGTCGGGATGAGATAGGCTATGTTGAAATTGATAAATTGATGCATAGTGGTCTAAAGGCAGCGTTAATCAGTTGTATCAAAATGTCCTGCATAAGACGAGATGCAAAGGAATGTTTGTAAATACTACTTTATGATGCCCCATAGCAGTGAGACACGAGACTCCTTATTAAAAAACTCACAAAACTTAGTAGCATGCCTTGATGTAGTTTATAGCACAGAAAGAAACCAAAGAAATAAGCAACATTTCATTTTTATAATAAAGTGAAATTAGTTCCCATTATTTTATTTTCAAACATCTTTCTTAACACCAAGGTTAATTCCATTTGATGCTTATAATAAATAATATTGCCATTATTGCTAAAAAACAATCCCTTAAATCTTACACATTTAGCAGTAATGTTTATAACAACAGGTATTTATCATAGTCTGCTTTGGGAAGATTATTTTATTAGTTGTTTTCAACTACCTCTCCAAAATTTGGACAAAAGGCATGATTAACAATGATGTCACCTACATTATTCTAATGAATAAAAAGGTTTGCAATTCTAACTACACTAGAAGCAATATGCTGTTGGAGTATGGCAGGAGACCCTTTTCACTTGAGAGCTTTAAAATAAGCCACTTGCCTGTCATCTCCTCCAAGCTGAGCAGTCAATTATCACTCTGATTTTGGCTCTGCGTCATACTGCCAGAAGGCAGAAAGTAGGTGGAAAGTAATCTCAGAAGGCTTTCTCCAACATCTGCTGTCTGCAGTTATACACATACATACCTTGTTTGCCCTACCTGTAAAGCTTAACTGTTAGAATGTCACACTTTCAGTTTCATTGCAGGAGTATACACAAAGCTAAGAATCCAGCCAGCAGTCATCAGTGTCATTGTACTATTAGATCTAATTTATGCTTTAGATGAATGCCTGATAAAATGTACAAAGATCTGATTTTCAACAGCCTTTTTCTGATTTATGTTCTTATTGCAGAAATGTTTTATCTTTCTAGTCTATCTTTAACACATTAACTGCCATGTGAATTGTATTTAACTCATGCTAGTTTTGAGCCCAGGGCCTCATGAAGCATATGTAACTCACACGTGGGACCCGCATGAACTATTTTTCAAGTTGCATGTAACTCATGCATAGAAAAAATAGAAAATAACAAATTTTTTCATTAAATTAAAATCATTTTGTTTTTGAAGTTTTTATTCTGTTTTTGTGATAAAATACTGTGGCCCCAAGGAAAAATATTTTTTTTCTATTGCGGCAGTCAATGTGTTAATTAGCAATTATTCAGACTGCAAGTTTCTTTCCCTAAGTCCTAAGTATCCTCATGGACCACTCTCAATTAATTTTCTATTCCTGAACAGACTTAGACTCACATGGAGTGATGTTACTTTTTCTTGGAAAGAGTCATGTAGTCAATACCTTTGAAAATGATAAAGCATTTTTGAAAATAAACCTATAATCCATATATTTTATAAGTTCTGGTTTTGATTCTGTTGATATCTAGATAATCCATATAGGTTTGCTCTATTATTTAGATTAAGTAAGATTGAAGTTTAAATTCAAAATAATATGCTATTTCTTTGAATAATTTTTTTCATGGCATACTATCTTTGGAGGTACTTCTCAGATACCAAATATCCTCAAAGCTAGATCCTTCTTTGGGAGAGTGGAACAGTTAATGTTCTGTCTGCTACGTATTATTCATTCATCTTGTAAACATTTGTTACATGCCCACCGTGTGTATGTTACTCTGTAATGCTGTGGTGAGAAGGATGATTCAAAAATAATAAAACAATCATCGCTTTCAGTGTCTCATAAGGTCAGTGGATATTGGTTTCAAGTCCTAGAAGCAAACAGTAATACAAATCTAACTGAAGTCTTGTGAATTATCTCTAAAAGGCAAAATACAGGTATTCAGATAGGCTGTTACGAGAAATCTTTGACTTCTCTCTTACACACGCCACATTAATCTGTTAAAAATCCTGCTGGGTGTATTTTACAAACACAGAAGGATTTTGACTAGCGCTCTACCCTCACCACTACCAGCCTGGTCTGAGCCACCGCATCTCCCAGCTGGATGAACACAATAACCTCCTAACGGGCTTCCCTGCTTCTTCTGTTTTTGCTCCTCTCCGATCTTCTCCCAGCACAGCCAGGGTGATCCTGCTGAAACAGAAGTCAAATCATATCACTCCTCTGTTCAGATCCTCCCAGTAGCTTCACATCTCAGTCAGAGGGAAATCGGAAGGCACGAGGGCCTGCTGTCTGACACCTCGTTACCTCCCCTGCCTCCTTTTTTACGCTGCCCCGTGCAGTTGTGCACACTCCTCCTTGCTGCCCTCAGATTGTCCCGGAGTGCTCCAGCTCTGCCTTCCACCTGCAGTGCCCTTCCTCCCGACGTCCATGTGGTTCAGCCCCTCTGCTCACATGCCAACTTCTCCATTAGTCTTGCCCTGACTGCCCTGCTTCGAGTGGCCCCTGCCGCCCATCTCCCCAGCCAGCTGTCTTTTCGTAACACTAATCACCTTCTGATTTACTAATTAATAGGCTTGTATATTGTGTTTATTGCTCATAATCTATCTCCCACTACTGGAATGTAAACTCTACAAAGAGTTTTTGTTTGCTTGCTTGCTTGTTTTTGTTTTATTGGTTTTATTCTCGGCTGTGTGCCCAAGCCCAAGAAGAGTGTTTGAATATAATAGATGTTTAGTACGTTTTTATTGAGAAATACCTTTACACTCTGAGAAAGACTCATTCAGACAAAGCGCGCGTCACTGTGATTTAGAGATGAAGCATTGGAAAAGAACCAGTAGTGCACAGTGGAAAGGTCAGTGAAATGGAAGGCAAGAGCTCCTCAGTTCCAAATTCTTTGTCCTCGTTTTAGGCCTCTAGCAAGACACCTCATCTATGGAGTTAGATCAGTGTATATGCATTACAGAAGCACAGAAACAAAAAGTAAGCCTAGTAATACACTGCAGTGGTCACTGTTGTTAGAATGTACTTTCTAAAATTCACTTCCTTCCAATCGAGGCCCGTCCTTACAGCCACACATCAGAGCAACCTGTACGTTTTAAATAAACTGAGTTTGGCACTAGCCTCAAGACTTTTTCTGTCTAGTGTGACCTTATAAATAATAATCCACTAAAAATTATCCTTCTCATCTCACATTTAACTTCATATCCCAGCCCCTCAATTCTCCGAATGTTCTTTTCATCAGTCGTCTTTCATGTTACATAGTTTCAGAAGGAGACTCGGTTGGCTGCTACAGCCCTTGGGAACGGGTGTATTAGTTGATGTTTGTTGTCATTAATGACTTAGAAGACTTCTGTCAGGCTGTCCATCCTACTAAGGCCTGCCTTGGTCGAGTGAAGTGTTCGTAGATCTGCCTTTCTTCCTGACCTCGCCTTATCAGTGGGCTGTCACAGCACAAGCAGATGAGACCAGAGCAAATGTTTCCAAAAAACAATAGAGTATTTCTCATACCTGCCATTTAACTGTGTTACACTAGGAGATTAACATTGGAATATCTTTCCTTCTAGTTAGCAAGATTTTTTTTTTACTGAAGTTAGCAGACTTTTTCCCACATGATTGTTACCCGAAGTTGTATAAGATGACTGTAGTTTTTACAGATTAAGTTCATAGGCAGTTTCTATGTACAGGTTTTTCATATATACAGGGGAGAGGAAAATCCTAATAGCTGCCTAATTCTATCAGCCTTTGTTTAGAGAACTGTTTACAGAATTTAGAATCGTATTCGTTTGCTAGGGCCATGTTGACAAAGTACCACAAATTGGTGGCTTAAATGGCAGAAATTTATTGTCTCACAGTCCTAGAGGCTGGAAGTCTGGAGGAGGATAGAAATCAAGGTGTCAACAGAGTCGCCTCCTTCCGAGGGCTGTGAGGAACTAATCTCTTCCTTCCAGGCCTCTCTCCCTGACTTACAGGTGGTGTTCCCTCTTTGGGTATTCACATTGTCATCCCTCTTTGTGTGTCTGTCTCTGTGTTCAAATTTCCCCTTTTTATGAGGACACCAGTCATATTGGATTAGGTGCCTACCCTACTCCCCCGTGACCTCATCTTAACTAATTATGTCTACAACGACGACGCAGTTTCCGAATAAGGTCACATTCCGAGGTATTGGGGGTGGGAGCATCAACATATGAATTTGGGGGGGGTGGGCAGGGGGAGCACAGTTCAATCCGTAGTGGGGTACACTGCTGGCAAGGTTTCTGATGTACTCGAAGACAGAGAACAAAAGTGTGTTTTACTTTTTGTTCAAAGTAGGAAAAGTGAAAGAGAGGTGAATTAATTTTTTTAAGGTTGTGGGGTGCCCCGCGAACTGAAAGTCATACAAAAAGACTCTGTTCCTTTGTTCTGCCCACTAAACCACACATCATCTTCGTGTTCTATCTTTAAAACTCAAACGTATGTGTTACCTTTGAACGTCTGCAAAATAGTAGCCTATATTCTCAAGAAACAGGTTTTTTGTCTTAAAGGAGTCTGAGAGAGAGGAAGGATCTTTCTCATGCTTTCCCAAGTAGTAGAACCAGCCTAGAGTCTGCAGCTCTTAACACCAGTCACATGTTCTTCCAGCTACGCTGTTGAGTAAATGATTTTCTTCTGTATGTGAAGACTAATTGTGACCACACTAAAAATAAATACTACCTTTCTGGTTTTTTTTCTTCATGGTGGAAGGCTAATTCTGAAAAAAAAAAAAATTGCTAGCATGTAGCCGATATATTTGCCTGAATTCTTTTATGTCCACAAACATTTGTGTACATGTTATCTTTTCTAACTTAAAAACCTACCATGGTACGAACTGGATTTGGGGCACCCACCCCAGATTTTTCCATATTCTTCCTGACTCCACACCTTATTCGGGGCAATCACGGTAGGTGTGAGCACTTCCATTTTCCTATGTGGGGTTGATTTTTTCAGATGGATGCATTTACCTTGCTCCCAATCCACATTTGGGTGTGGAGTTGTAGAAAAGAAAGGCCCACATATCAGGAAATATTGTTGCACATGTGAACTCCTATGCGTGCCTTTTTAGTGTGGCTATACAGAAGGGAGCTGGTAACTTATCCTGGAATATTTCCTACCATACTATAGCTGATTAATCCACATTCTTTTTTTATTCCCCCCGTTTTAGCAAATTGATGGAGAAGCATTTCTACTTATGACGCAAACGGACATTGTTAAAATTATGAGTATTAAGCTGGGCCCTGCTCTCAAGATTTTCAATTCTATCCTGATGTTTAAAGCTGCAGAGAAGAATTCTCATAATGAACTTTGAAGATAGTGAATTCTGAATACTATCAGCTTTCTGCTTTAAAGCTCATGTTTTATTCAAAGCACAAGGACGGTTGTAACTCCTAAGTGAGAATTCTCCAAAACTCAAAAGAGCAACACTATCGGATTATTTATATTCCTCGAGAGACAATATATATGAATTCTTATGAAAGTGCTTGAGCTTTTAACCAGGTACTGTCTAACAACAGTCATCTTTTGGTTCTGTTCACTGAGCTAAATTTATCTTTGTAAATCTTTTTGAGGCTGGGGGGTGGGGGGAAGAGGGACTTCATTAATTATTTATGGATGGGGGGCAGAGTAAGAACTTTGGCATTTTGTAAACATTGTTGAATTCTCTTTCATGTACACTTTCTTTTTTCAATACTTTCGGAAACCTTTTTATATAATCAAATTTCAAATTAAACCAAATTAGTCAAAACTTGGCTAAGTTTAGCCAGTGGGACTGTTATCTGTATTGTTAATTTTGTGCCATATTTTGAATTGCAACATTATGCTAAGTATAACTTTGCAAGTCATGATATTGCCTAACTGCTTGTCATAATTTGTTGAGGCTGAATAGTTGTAAAGATGACTTTTCTTTGAATCAGTGTTTTTTACTTTTGCACGCATTATGAAATGTTAAAACAAATTACTTTTCACCAGCATCTTTACTATAATTACCAAAAACATGTATATAAAAGAATGGAATCGAAAAATAAAATATATAAACATAAATAAATTAGGTAGTGTATTTGAGTGGCATCAGTCTCATGCATCGTGGTGCCCGTGTGTTTACAAGAGTCAGATCGTATCAGAGGAATATTGGGGTATGTTTGTGAGGATCTTGAACTATTTATGAGATGATCTTGAGCTTTTCCTCTAATTGTCATTGAAGTAACTGGGGTGCTTTACAGAGACCAAAGGCTCATTCTGTCGATAGAAACACTAATCTGTAAAGAGCTCTGTCTCAGGTCTTGCATTGTCCTCCAAACCCAAAGGTTTTCTTCCACGAGTGTCTAGATCTTACTGAAAAGACAAGGTGTGAAGGAACAACACCAGTCGATGCAAAATCCTAAATGCTCACAGATCAGGATGGTGATTTCCCAAAGCAATTAATTATTCAAGAACCTCCATTTTGGAAGGATTCCTTTTTCTGTAGAATACTTTGCCTCGATATATAAGCATACAAATGCACTTTAAATGAAAACCCTTGATTATAACTGATAGCTGGTAGTGTTTCTTTTGCAAGAATGCGTTTCTAAAGCAAAAGGTAAATTATTTTGTTGGTCTTTTGATGTACTTTCTATTTCCAGGATTGGATATTTATTCGAGGACTATTTTAAAAGTAGAAAGTAAGTTTGTAGCATGCTGTCTGAATTCTGGGGAAAGTTCCACCTCATTCCTTAGTTGCTCTTGTTTTTTCTGATGTAGGACTTCCTTGGATGTCCCCTGTTAGAAGTCTAACAGCAGTAGTCCTTTGCATTTGTCATAACTCAAGGTAAAACAGGGTCAGTGACATCTGAAGTGTCCCATACATTTCTTTGCATGAATCTACTTAAATAAGTTTTTTTGTTACTGTTTTTTTTCTTTTTTATGTTCAGAATTTGTACATTCAAGTTGCACTTGTTATATCTGATATGAATGAAATAAAATCTTAATTACAGATACTTTTTTACATATGTATGATTCTTAAGAAAGCTTGTCAAATAGAAGAGGCAGGACAAGAACAGGAACGACATCAAGTATGGGCATTGGATAGCTATGTAATGAATCTGTAGGATTCAGAATCATTTGTCAAACTATATCCCAAGATGATGTGATGTGTGATAAAAAAAATTACATTGTTGGGTCACGTAGGATTCATTCCCATTGGAAATTTTTCCTATTTTAAAGCATACACTGTAAGGAAAGAGGCTTTTAAATCTTACTGAAAACATCCACTCACTCTAAACAGTATTTTATGTGGCATAGGCAAGGCATTAAGCATCCTTGGGGTGGCACGGGATTCAGTGTACCTCGAGAAGGGGAAAACATTCGCCACTCCATCCGTGGGATATAGTCTGAGTTATAGCAGAGGAAATAGGGAACCGCGATGGTAGGAAGTTCCCTGAAATGAGAGAAACAGTCTTGGGGTAAGACAAAAGGGAGGGATGGGAAACGTGGACTTTGATAGGACCTTCCCATTTAAAGGCATTTTTTTTTTAATTTAAAACACTGTACAAGACAAGTGAAACCCATCTGTAGGTTGGTATTTGTCCCCTTGGCTGCCATTTTAAAATACTTCTAGATCCAGTGGACTTAGCCCCCAAAGAAACAGGGTATGTTAGTCAAGCAATATTGAATATTGGGCACGGGGATTAGGTACACCATCAAAAAAAGATAATAAAACAGATGTGAACCTGCCCTCAAGGTCAGCTCTTGTTTGTGTCATGTTTGGAGCCAAACTTCACTGCAGTTTCTCTGGGTCCCCAACTGTGTCACTCTGCCCCAGCTAAAGAGATGCTCATTAAACTTCAGCCATACAGACGTGTCCCCTTAAAGAAAAGAATCTGTAAGAAGTTAGTAAACTCATTTGGGAGAAGAGAACTAAAAAAGATGTGGGGGATAATTTGGGGAAATAAAGGAAGATTTGCAAAGAATTAAAGGTGCATCCTAGTGAAAAGGAAATGGCCACTTTAGGAGAACTAGTTTATGCAAAGGACACATGCCCAATGGTTACTCACTCTGCTTATCCATTGGAACGTAAGTAGTTAATGAATAGTCATTGTAGAGATTAGCAACTGTTCTTTAATTTCTTTCTTCTTTTCCTTTTTTAGAGTCGGGTTCTTGCTCTGTCGCCCAGGCTGGTGTGCAGTGGCACAATCATAGCTCACTGCAGCCTTGAGTTCCTGGGCTCAAGCAATCCTCTTGCCTCAGCCTCCTGAGTAGCTGGAACTCTATGTAAGTGCTATCATGCCCCCAGCTATTTTTTTTTTTTTTTTTAATTTTTTGTAGAGAGGGGATCTTGCAATATCATTCAGGCTGGTCTTGAACTCCTGGCCTCAAACGATCCTCCCACCTCGGCCTCCCAGAGTGCTGGGATTACAGCATTTCTTGTTATTTCACTGACGTCAGCATTTAATGAACAGTCCTTATAGAAAGGAATCTAGCATGCTATTATTTCAATGATAACATATATTTTGCAGTATTTCCAGAGATAGGTAGGGTAAAAATATTTCTTCAATAATTCATGTGACCTCTTCTTAAACTTTTTTTAAAAATTTAATTTGATGAAGTAATCCCGGAAATGTTCATCCCATTGTGATGCAGATATTAATACTTAAATCTCTTTTCAGTCCCCCAAAGACCTGTTCTATCTTTCAAAACTAATAAGTAACATACATATTTTGATAAGTAACATCAAGGGCACCTTAAAACTGTAGTTTTGTAGTTTTTTTCCTTGTGAAATACTTGGAAAAGAGTGAAAGTGCATTGAGTCTTCTTGGACCCAAAAAGCACTTGTGCAGCCATTTGTAATGGCAGAACAGATAGAATTATAACCTGGGGCTCTGGGCATAGCCAGTCAGGCATGCGGGACAAGTCATGTGTCCTTAGGGCGCGAAGCAGTAGCAGATGAACACAGGTCACAGATGTCTGAACCTGAGTCAGCAAGACCCGCCAGCAAAGAGGCGACCTCAAGAATGCAGCCCTTGTTCTCAACAGTTGATTCAGAGACCAAATCTCCTAAGGCCAGGCCGGTCATCTAGGGGAAAGAGGAACTGAGGAGGATGTGCTCCTTCTTGAAATGTTCAAGTTCAAAACATTTCCAAGCAATGTCCAGACCAAAGACGCTGCCCACAGGCCACAAATGTGTGCAGCTCCTGGGCTTTAAATCTTTCAAAAGTGAGCAAGTGTAAGGTCATACCCTAATCGCAAAGATTGGAGTAAATGTAAAGTACAGTGTCTTTTAAAAAACTAAATAACCTTTGAAAGTATAACCTTGACCATGGAATTTCTAAGAACTCAAATCAAAATACCGTAACAGCTCTTTAATTAAGTAGCATTTTATTTCAGAATTTCACACAGAACTTAATAGCTAAGTGTAAAGATAGGCCTTGAAATTCATTAGCTTCTGTGATAACACAATGATTTTCTAATACCTACCTCTTACCACAACCCTAAATCAAAACAATTTTTTATTAAGTTTCAGCTTTCCCACAGGTGAATTCTGATACAATATTTGGCATGCTTTTAAGTGACTGGGTGTTGAAATCCTACTTCCCTTTCCTTTTCTTTCAAAGAGGAAAAATAGGGACTGTGCACATCAAAAATCAATGTCTCTAGAAAGCTGAGGGTTTGGGACAGTCTTCTTGGACACTCAATTCCAAATACATGAAAGGCTGCCACTAGAACCGCCAAGGCTGTGACACAGTCGTCCACCTTTGTGAGCCTCTCTTTTTCTAAATATAAAGAAAATTCGCAGACCTCGATGTTGAAAGGGTTTTTAACTTCTAACACGGGCGTGGACACTTGTACCTGAAAGAAAGAATGGAGTCACTGTCTTGATAAACAAAATAGCCAAGTAATAAAACATACCTGGACTTAATCATGATATTACAATAAATAAGCTTGTTGCGATTTTATATATTTGTAAGTATGGCAAAACATACTTCAAAATAGACCACCATCCTGCTTTTTAATAAATTATGGTAAGACGATGTAAAATGTCAAACTAATGGCCATTAACAGACTGCATACCTTCTCATTCACAACGACAAAAAGACTGGGGTCATCCCCAAAAACATGTGGGAGGAGTAAACATGTGGCTGTCATCTTCATATCTGTCAAAGCAAACGTGTTTACAGTCAAAGTAAGCTTTTAGCAATTGTAAGCAAAGCTAGTATTAAAACATCTGGATTTTTTTTATTGTTACCTTCTACACAGAACAAACTAGGCTTCTTGGATCAGTGTTTCACAACCTTTTCTAATGAAACATTCAAAATTTCATGTCTGCTCTCCAGATCAGTGCCAGAAGACAAGAGTTCTGCACTCTCTGTCCATCAGCCAGGATGATTTTACTTTGCTTCGCCTTGTGATTTATATCATAAAGTTAACAGGTTACTAGTTCCCTAAATACAATTTTACAATATCGGGTGCACTTTTTAAATCTATACCTCTACTCCTCCCCCTCTTTGAACAATTCTTTGTTTCTCACCTGTTGTCTTCCATAATTTTACTTACTACCAAAGCAGAGTTTTTCTCAATATCCTGAATTACACATACAACTGAGACCAGATCACCCCACCTCACAGGTTTACTAACGTTTCAACATGTCTTCATCTGTGTACTGTTTCATTTTTTCTTGCAACGCAATATTGATTGGATTGTCCACCACTGAAAAAGAAGTCAGTATATTTTCTGAATAGGATTCCAAAATGTGCCTTGTTTTCTTATAAATATCTGTTCTTGTAAGAAGTTGGAATTCTCTGAACATCTGATAAGAGAGGAAAGAAATAGATACATTAGATCACAAGAAAAGCTAATATATAGAATGTAAGGAAGTAAATAACTTTAGAATTCTATTAAGCTTTGAATGCTAGTTTCAAAAACATACTAAATATTTTAGAAGCTTTAGAAGAGAAGTACAGACGTACGATAGGGGAGGAGAAAAAAAAAATGAAAGCCCGAAGTGAATGGGAAAAGATAAATAATGGACATGGCAGAATTCTAAACCTAAAGAATTAAAACCTTGGATGTAGGCTCCAGTAAGGATTGATTCCAAAGTATATATGCATACATTGGCTGTTTGGGTAACCCAGCTGAGATTCTAGGTCAGGATCTTACATTTCTTTAGGTAAACTACATTGTTATGTTTTGGCAGCATCCAAAGAAGAAAATATTAGATTTTAGTAAGCAACCCTTAAAAAATAGCTAACTATAGTATCCTACAGGGAAAGGGGAGTGCTTTAGAGACTGTAAGATCAGACCAAGGTAAACAGTGAAAAAAATACAAATATGTACAAGAGATTTGACTACATGGTCAAAGCGAAAGCAGTTCGCTTTAGAGAAGCCCCTATACTGGAAACTAACTTTTTCTACCACTGCTTGAATTCTCCCCCCTTAGAGAATTCCACCACCACCCCTTTTTTGACGGAGTGGCGCTAACAAATTATTAGCCCCCATACTAATATGAATTAATTTAATCATTGCTTTCCCCTAAAACTATAAAGAACAGTTACATGCTACCCACTGGGCCTCCCTGTTCCTGGAATATTTTGGTAGATCATAAATTGCCCAGAGATTAGTTCTGAAAGTGAAGTTGTCAGAAAGCTGAAGTGCACATTCTCAAAAAGGCACAGTGGCTCTGTTAGCAGGCAGCCCTCAGTGGACGACTAATCTAGATTAATGCCTTTCGAAAACAGTTTTCTCAGCAGGAAGACAAGAAGTGAAGCATGAAGAAGGTGATGAATATTCCACTTTTCTGGGCCCATAATCTAAGAATTTCTTTTTAACTTTATTTTGAAATAACTTCGAGTGTACATAAAAGTGGTAGAAAAATACTAAAGAGAGCTCCCAAATGCCCTTCATGCAACTTCCCCCAATTTCTGATCCACTTGAAAAGAAGTTGTAGACATGACATCCCATTACCCCTTAATACCTCATTATGTATTTCCTAAGTACAAGGACACTCAAAATCAGGAAAATCTAATTTACAGATCCCGTTCAAATTTGCCAGTTGTTCTAATCATGTTCCTTATAGGATCTAATGCAGGATCACATGTGAGATTCAGATACCATGTGTCTTTAGTCTCCTGCCTGAAACAGCTTCTTCATTTCCTTGACATTTTTGAAGATTCAAGGCCAATTACTTTGTAGAACATTCCTCGATCTAGGTTTGTATGATGTTTCCTCACAATTTATGCATTTTGGGCAACAATGTTGGCAGTTCTCACTGCACCAGGAAGCACAAGGTAGTGTTTGGCCCCAGTATTGGAGATAGTAACTTTACCACTTGGTTAAGCTTGAATCTGCCAGGTTTTCCCACTGTAAAGTTAATTATTAATAATATATAATAAGTATTGTATGGGGAGATACCTTGCATTTATGTAAATATCTTGTTCCTCATGTATTAATAACTTTCTTCCACCAGATTCGGCATCCATTGATGATTCTTGCCTGAACCCAGTATCACTAGGATAGTTGCCAAATGGTGACTTGTCTAATTCCATTCTTTCTAAATGTATTGGTTGGCTTTCTACTGTAGGATAGAGTGAGTGTTTTCTTCCACATTTATTTACTTATTCATTTATTTATATCAGTACAGACTAAGAAATTACTATTTTACCCAAATAGTTAGAAATCTGATCCTTTCATTATTTATATTAATGCTCAAGTTGCCCAGATTTGGCCAGTGGGAGCCACTTCAAGCTGACTGCTGTGTCCTCTTGACACATCCCATTGGTCCATGAATACTTTTAAATTTCTGGCATTACACAATATTTCAGGCTCATCTTGTGTTTTGGGGAAGGGGTTTGTTTGTTTGTTTGTTTTTTGCCCCAGCCCCGTAGTCAGCTATTTCTCTAAGAGCCCTGGTTCCTGTTAATGGAGAATGGCATTTAGAAGTTAAAATTTCAGCCCCGGGTGTGCTCCTTGCTCTAAACTTTCACATAGAACAAATCTAGGAAATAATAGTTGAATACACATAAATACACGCAGACCTACAAACATCTGTAACTTTGTATATCTATATATAAGTTAAATATCTACATATAAATATTAAAAACCATGCATTCACATTGATACTTTCAATTCCAATCCAACACCACATGGCTTTTTCTAACCTTACCCTTTCCATCCTTCTCTTAGCAACAGTGAGAAACCTGCCTCCCTTTATCCTCAATGTATTTCCTTATTGGTACAAACTCCCCCATGTCCATGTAGTCAAACTCTCAGCTGTGAACGGTCAGGTCAGCCACAGAAAAGCACCCTCCTCTCCACAACCTCCGATTTTGTTCTGCAGATTAATAACCTTAATCCTTTTTCTTTTCATTCCTCAGATTGGATAATTTCTATTGATCTATCTTCAAGTTCACAGACCCTTTCTTCACATTGTTCAATATGCTTTCAAGCCCATGCATTGATGTTTTCATTCAGATAAACGTTTTTGTTCAATTCTGAATTTCAGTTTAGTTCTTTCTTTATACATATTCCATTTCTCTGCTGAATTCACTGCTCTTGCCATGTTCCTCACCATCCTGAAGCAGCTGGCTGGACAGGATGGTGGCATGGCCTGTTGAAGACTCAGGTACAGCACCAGCTAGGCTGAGGCAAGGTTCTCCAGGACTGTATAAGCTCTGAATCAGCAACTAATGTATGGTGCCATTTCTCCCACAGCCAGGACTCACGGGTCCAGGAATCAAGGGGTGGAAATGGGAGTGGCACCCCTCATTATTACCCCTAGTGACCCACTTAGTAGGGTGTCTGGATTAAATTGTGTTCCTTTAAAGGGTGTTAAATTTTGTTCTGACAGTTAAATTACTGGTAGATCCTCTGGTCCTGTCGGACTTGATTTTATGATTTGTTTGGGCAGTTCTATTTTGGTGTTTGTCCTAGTCCTAGGGAATGGCCCTGGCTCGAGCCTAGGGCATGGTTTTTGCATTGACTTTCTTAAGTCTGAAGTGGATACCCGAGTTGCTCAGTGGGGTCTCTCCACTCTAGACCAGAATTCTAATTGTCAACACTGTGGGAAATCTCTGTGCTCAGCCAAGGACCCTTGTGGATCCCTGTGTAGACGTCTGCACCACCCCGTCCTCCAGTGCCCTGTCCTGCAAATACGAGCTGCCTCCTCGCTCCCAAACGCCAATCTTTTCCTGCTCAACTAAGTAGCACCTCCCTATTCTGCTTGTCTCCCAGCGTTCTGTACGAGGAGCTAGAAAGTAACCCTGAAGCAGGAAGCTGAAGCGCAGCTTACGTGTTTCCCTTTTACCAAGGATCACAGCCCTGCCACGCCTGCTGTCTACTGCCTGAAAGCAGCGGCCGTGGCAGAGTCCAGTACCTGCTACTCCATTATGGGGATTCTTTAATGTTTTTATTTTTTTGAGATTTTATTAGCAGGTAATTCTTATGCGACTCACTTAAGGTTCTTTTTTTTTTTTTGCATCTGCAGGGATCTTGATTATAATTCACTTAAGAGATTGTAAGAGATGATTGTTGAAATAGTTTCTCAAGAAAGTAAAACTTACAGTAGCTCAAAGAATTTTTTGGAAAATATAGGGAAGCATTTAAAGTTGTGTTTGGTATTTTCCTCCTCTCTCCTCAGCCTCCTCCTCCTTGCCTTGCCCAACATCCAGTAGATCCCAGTAATAAATTCCTAGTTGATGATATTTTAGGAAGCCTAATAAAGTGGGATTTTACATTTTTAATTTTTACGTTTTCTGTTGAAAGAAAGTTTTTCGGGGGAGGAGGTTCGTGCCTACGAAGGTGATGGAGGGTCAGTGTTAAGGCTAGGACCACGTCCCACCCAGCCGCTTCTCTCCTGCCACCCCTGTCTCCACCAGCTCCTAAGCGCCCATTGTTTTCACGATGGCAGTGCCAATAAGTGGTGGGAGTGGTTTGGTGCAGGAGCAACTGCCCTCCTCTAGGGATTGTTTGTTAAGTGAGTATTTGTAAGTAAGGTCAAATTGGCTTTTATTTTAAGAAGCAAAACAAGGGTTTTATAAATTGGAAATCCCAGCTGCATGGGGCTGAGTTAGGGAAGTACTTCCTGGAGAAACCAAAATTGTTTCATTCTTATGTTTAAGACAATCACTAGACAACTCTTTTCAATAAGTACAATCATTACAAAAACCATACTCCTATCCATATTTTGGATATGAAGGGTGAAATACCTGAAGGAGTGGGCTGGGGGAAGCCTTACAGCCTTACAGATGCCACAGTGAGAGACCACAGCAAAGCATAGGGACACCACCTTTGTTCTGGAAACTCTGCTTCTCACTCAGGCCACAGAGGACCTCGGTTGGAAGGACCTCTCCCCACCTTTGGTTCTTTGAAAGGCCGCTTAATTTAGTCCATGTATTAGTATTTTTTTTTCTAGAGACAGGGTCTCACTGTGTTGCCCAAGCTGGTCTCAAACTCCTGGCCTTCATTTGTAGGCTGCACTCCAATGCAGACCCCTAAGGCTGAGACTTCAGTGACCAAAGCGGCCTTACTAACCATCCCCTAATCCATTCAGCATCCAGAAATCAATATTGCATTTCTGTGTCACTCTCAGTACTCTGCTAGGCACTTTTAGAACTATTGATATTTAAAACATGCTCCCTACATTTATGGAGTGTATAAGCTATCGGTTTGACAGGTTTTTGCTTTAAAGCTATATTTCGTAGGTCTGTCAATTTGGCATACTTTTCTCATAGCCAGAGGCTGCTGGCTATTACTGTTCCTAACAACTCAAAGATTAAGAGAAAACAAGCAAAAGCCAAGAATGTGTCGCTGAGAGGATTAGATAGATTAATCCATGTAAAGCACTTAGAACGTGCTGTAGCCTAGTAGTAAGCACTCAGATGTTTGCTATTGACATTATTATTAAAATAATTTGGGCAAATGCTTATTCCAGTTTTTTTTTGGAAGATAAATGTAAAATGTTTCATGTTTAATTTGGTCGACTGCACCCACAGAATTCCTCTATGAAATGTGTTCTCAGGTAAAAATTTGACTCTTTCTTTACATACCACAGCTAAAATTATGCTAAAACTATGCTAAGACCCTTGAATGGCCACCTTAAGTAAACTAAATGGAAGGGTATTTGATTTATCCATTAAACTTCATATATTTTTAAGACCACTTTATGGGATGATTTGGGATCCTAAAGGAAATAGATTTTAAGTAAGGTTGTATACTAATAGTGTCTTGATAAATTGTCCTAGTTTGATTGTCTAAAAACATGCAAAGGGAAAATGATTCACACTGTCAAAATACCCTTAAGTAATGATCCCCCGGCCTCTACAATCTGTCCAGTAACAGGGAACTCCTTAGTTCTGCAGGCAGCCAGTGCCTGATGTCTGAATATGCTTCCCGAAATTCTTACCAAATGGTCCTAGCTGTAGCCCCTTGGGCCTCACACTCTACTGAGACTCACGCCCACTGTCTTGCTAGTTGTCCTGTTACCACTTCAAGAGGAAAGAGGAAAAAATCAGTTTGGACACTATATTCAGAGAGAATTAGAAATGAATAAAGATACCAGCCGGGCATGGTGGCTCACTTTGGCAGATCAAGGCGGGAGGATTGCTTGAGCCGACAAATCTGAGACCAGCCTGGGCAATGGTGAGACCTTATCTCTACAAAAAAATAAAAAAAACTAGCTGGGCATGGTGGCACATGCCTGTAGTCCCTGCTACAGGCTACTAGGGAGGCTGAGGCAGGAGGATCGCTTGAGCCCAGAAGTCTAAGGTTGCTGTCAGCTATGATGATGCCACTGCATTCTAGCCCAGGCAACAGAGTGAGACCGTATCTCAAAACAAAAAAGATACCTGATAAGGGCACTTCAAGAAAGGAAACAGTTTAAGAATGTCCTTCAGAGGTGTTCTGCTGCCGATCATCTTTCTTCTTATTTCCAAAGTCTGGCTCATCCTCTTGTCAATTTCTGTCCAGTCCCTTTCTGTTTTCATATATTCTTGCTGGAACCAGTTAATATGTTCATCTACCTCAGAATCTAAACAAACAGCTTCTTCCTGCAAAATATTTTTAAAATATCAATCAATTCCATGTTTCAAGTGGTAGTTTGATACTTGATGAAAACTGGAATTACAGGCTGTTACTGCACACTTTTAATAACTCTCTCCCGAGGTGAGCATCACAATGTGTGGCTACACTTGGCCTTGAATGTGATTAACAAATGGACAGTCTTTCATGAAAACAAATTAGATAGTTAATTACTTACTATGGAGTTATAATCTGTTCTCTTGACAGATCTAAAAGAATTACTTTAATTCCTACATTACCCTTTTATATGGAAACCTAGATTATCCAGAAGGTTCACACTTAACAGGAATGTTGTTTATTTCTATGCATTCAAGTTTTTAAAGGACAAAATGTTAAGAAGAGAAAAAAAGTTTCTAAATTAAGGTTTTGTTATTGCTATTACCTATTTTCTTTTTAAATGCCTTTTTATACTTTCAGTACCATGCACCATATAATTCAAGTTCAAAATAACAGCAGTGGGAATTTTGTGATGCTGAATAATCAACTATCAATTAAATTCACTATACATTTGGGTACATTGGGTTGGATTTGGGGGGGTGGCTAAGAAATACCTCACATAATCTTGTTGAAAATCTAAGACAATCAGCTTTGAGAAAACAAACAAAAATCTTGCTAGAAAAATTAGTTGAGAGAACCCTCGGCTGAACTGCACTTGAATGAGAGTTGACCAATTGTCTAACTGACCAGAATGTGAGCAGATGTCACCTGTAAAAGATGAAAAAGATGGTAAGGAACCTAAAATGCTCTTACATCCAGGCTTTTACAAACACGGTTAGGAAAGCTCCAGGTAGACTCACTTTCTGTGAACACAGGACATAGATAAGTGAACAAATTCCTAGAAAAATATAATTTATCAAAACAGGTTAAAAAGAAATTCCTACGATTTTACATAAATTTAATTACAAGATAAAAGTCTTTCCACAAAGAATATACCAAGAAGGACCTGAGCGTTTTACCAACAAAAACTACTTAACTTTTTAAACAGAGTGTTCCAGATTTATGCAAATTCTTTCCAAAAATAAAAAGGAATACTCTCCAACTCATTCCATGAAACCTTTATGACACTGATCCCCAAACCTGAAAGAAGAGTATGAGAGAGGAAAAGTGCAAGTCACCCTCACTCATGAATCAAGTTGCAAATATAAGGAACAAGGAACTACTCACTTTGAGTTTATCCCAGAAATGCAATGGTGGTTTGGCATTGGTAAGGGAACTGAAGTCACCTAACAGGAGATATGATTGATTTACCCTTTACATTTCACATACTATCAGACTGAATCTTAATGTTGGGCCACTCTTATAGAAAGATTTGGGGCAGAAAAGAAGTAGGTTTTGAGAAATGTGGTGTGTTAACAGTTCTATGATTTACTTGGCTTACCTAAATATGTGTAAATATATACTGCATTAATCAATTAAAAATAAAAAACATATGATTTCAAATAATATAGAAAAAGCATTTTATAAAATTCCACATGCCTCTATTATTAAAGAAAAAAACTTTTGTCAAAATAAAAAGAGACATTTTTAAAACCTGTAAAGTTGTCCATCAAAAACCTAGAGCTAACATAATTTTTAATGGTGAAATTTTAAGAGTTCTCTTTAAAATTGGAAACAAAATAAAGATGCTTTATTACATTCTTATTCAGCCTTATACTGGAGATTCCTAGACATAGTAGTTAAGAAAGAGAAATAAAAGGTAAAAAAATTGGAAAGATAGAAACAAAATTGTCATTATTCATAGACAACACGATTGTTCAAGAAAAAATTCAAAATGATGCACACATAATTTGTTATAATTGAGAGAGTTTTTCAGAGCAACTGAATATAAGATCAATATACTAAAACATACTAACGAACTGAAAATATAGTTTTGTACAATTGCAAAAAAAAAAAAAAAACTGCAAGGTACCTAGGAAGAAAACTAACAAAAGATGGGTAAGACTTTTATGGAGAAAATTATGAAATTATTGGAAAATATTAATGAGACCTAACTAAGTTGATAGGTCAACCATGTTCACAATTAGAAAGATGCAATATCATAAGGAAGTCACCTTTCTCCACGTGGAGCTATTGATTCAACAATATTTCTATCAAAATCTAAAACCTATCAAAAGCCAAAAAATTTTCATCAGAATTTGAGAAGCTGATTCTAAAATTTATATGAAACATTAAAAACCTCAAGAATAAACAAGGCACTCATAAAGAATAATAATAAGGTAGTGGTGGGAAAATAGCAAGACATTTTACCATTATGAAAGTAAGAAAAGCTGGTATTCATGCAGAGATAGGTAACTTTAGCAGTACAACACAGCAGAGCTTCTAGACACAGCCATGGAAACAAGAGAGATGGCATCACAAATCCCTGGGTTAGAGAAGGGCTATTTTATAAAAGGTGAAAGCATCTACATGGTTTAAGAACTTAAATGTTAAAGGCAAAACTTTGAAAAATTTTTAAAGAATATATAGGACTATTTCTTATCGCTTCAGCGTAGGAAAGGATTTCCTAAAAGCTCTGATCATAAGAGAAATGGGTGGTAAATATAACTACATTAAAATTACAACCTTGTCTTTCTTTGTCAAAAGACACCAAAAGAAATTTAAAAGGCAAGGCACAAACTGGGAGAAGATATTACAATAGACATCATTTGTAAAGGTGTAGAATACAGAATATCTAAAGGATTTTTACGAATAAATAAGAAAAAGGGCAACCTCATAGAAAAATAGGCAAAAGACACGAACGAACACTTTACAAAGGAGGCAACATGAATATTTCATAAATATATGAAAAGATGATCAAACTTATAAATAATTAAAATGAAAATTAGAAGCAAGTGAGACACCATTTTATTCCCAATAGATTGGGGGGAGGGAGAGAAGAAATGAAACCATAACAAGTGCTGCTCAGGGAGCTTACATGGCCATAATCATCCAGGAAAATAATTTGGCACTGTCTTACAAAGTTGAATATTTGCATACCCCATGAGCCAGCAATTCTATTCTTAAGTATAAATTCTTGAAAAAAGCTTCACACACGCACCAGGGCACACATACGAACATGATTGCAGCAGCATGGTTCATAATGACCCAAACTGGAAACAAATCAAATGTCCCTTAACAGGAGAATAGCCAAACAGACTGTGCTGCCTGTCACAACAGATTATTAAACCAACAGGAAAATGAATAAACTGCACGGCTCAGCTCAACAGCCTGGATGAATCTCAGAGACATTACATTGAGTGAAAAAAAGGAAGTTATCAAAGACAACATATAGTTTTCTTATCATTTTGTAAGCCTCAAAGACAAGCAAAACTAAACAATATATTCCTTAAGAATTCATGCATTTGCGACAAGATCATTTATTTAAAAAACAGGTAAATGGTAAACCTAAAATTCAGAGTAGTGGTTACTTCTAGAGGCCAATAGTGTTGGAAAGGCAGGCGATGGGAGACAGGAGCCACGTGCAGTGGTACAAGCAGTGTTCCAATCCTAAAGCTGCATGTTGGGCTAACAGTGTTCATTTTGTCTCCATAAATTACATATATGCTATATAGATATTCTTTTGTATGACTCAAATGTATAGAATGACAATTTTTTAAATAGAAAGAAAACATCTTGATTTTTTTAAAGTAAAGGAAAACATATTTTAACTATATAAACAGCTTTCCACTATTGAAATGTAGTGGAAGTTCTGTAATTGCTGATACTGACATTTAGAGACTCCTGTCTGCATGATGTACTGCTTCCCCCCAAATCATCACCAATCATGAAAGCTGAAAGCAAAGTTTCTAGGGAACCTCTACCTGATTGGACTGATGGGACTGACACGATGCTGGTGAGTTGTAGTCTAGACTGCAGTGACCCTCCTTATTAGAAGGCTGCATCAGAATTTAAAATTCTCACCCTTTTAATGATTTATATAGTGTTAGATTTATATGTTATTAGATATATTGTTACCGATTTATATATTATTAGAACTAGAAGGAACTTAGAAATTGTCTGGTCCATGCCTCTTACTTTACTGATGAGCAAATTGAGACCCTTCAAAGGGAAACTGATTTTCCCAAGCACAGAGATGACTGAGTGTGGCGTTCCCATTAGGGTAGCCCCCTACTTCTCTAAGGAAAAGGACAGCCTTGTCTGACAGGCTGATTTCCTTAGTAGTGCACATTGAAATGAGGGAGTTAGTGGATGAGAAATGTATGAATCTTACAGAAGAGCAGCTGCAGCAAAGTCGACCGAGGGTGTCTGTCTCAGTAGACTAAGATAGTTGGGGGCATACTCAAGAAGGAATCAAAGGAAGAAGGAAATGAGCAGGAAAGAGATCACTCCTGGCAACGAGTATGTTGAAGGGGAGTGTAAAAGTCACCGGTGAGATTTGTGACATCAAAGGAATCAGCATAAATTAACCAGAACATTAACTTGAGCTGGATGCAGACAAATTGGATAAAGAGCTTCTGCTATGCCTCCTTTACCACACCAGCTCTGACAACAGAGGGCGGTCTCTGCTCCACCACAGTGGCCTCCTAGGGAGCTGGTTGGAATAGCAGAGCTCAGTTCTAGCCAACTTTTAGTCCAAGCTGACAGCTGGAACACAAATAAGGAGGAGAATATTTCTAAGTTAGATTTTAACAGAAGAATAAGACTGCTTTTGGAGTA
>NW_012156173.1:198606-202143 GCF_000956105.1 Propithecus coquereli
GCCTCAGCCTCCCTAGTAGCTAAGACTACAGGTGTGCACCACAAGGCCTGACTAATTTTTCTATTTTTAGTAGAGACGAGATCTCACTACTGCACAAAGCTGGCCTAGAACTCCTGATCTCAAGGGATTCTGCCTCCTCGGCCTCCCAGAGTGTTAGGGTTACGGCCTCCTGTTTAATTCTCTTGTCATAAAATTGACTTTGGAAATGATGGAACTTCAATAGTCTTTTAGCTTAGCATTCAGGCACGTGTCTCAATCAACAGGCAAAGTTTCACCTATGCAACTTTGCCTCAAGTTTCCAAGTGCACAGCTGACTTGTAAAACTTCACAGTATTAGTGAATTTGCCACCTGCCAATTATAGTAATTGCATTCTACCACAATGCAATTAACCGTCAAGATTTTTCTTCAACTTTTGCTGTCTTGTTCATTTTTGCACCATGAGAGAAACATCTATGGAAAAGGCTATAAAAATGATTAGTATTCAGACAATAAATCATGATGTGTCAGGTACAGTAAAAAACAAACAGTAAATGCCATAAGAGAAATCCACAGGAACTTAGTAAATATTCCTAATATTTGACTCTCTGGGCAGTTTTTGCACAACTTTCGATTCCATCTTAGATCTAAGCCAAAGAAAGCAACATAGGAAACTACTTTATGGCTTTCAAAGCTATGGGGTATGTACGTACCCAATAAGATATTCTACATCAGAATGGAGAAAAATATTACGCCTTTTTCCTCTTTATTTCGGACACAGAAAATGTCCTTAAAATAAATGTCACAATGGAAATAATCTATTCCTAGTATGGAAGCCCAGGAAAGAATTTCCAAATGAATTATCTGTAAAAATGAATACTAGATATTTTTAATTAAAGCTATTTTTAAATATTAAAAAAATTTTAAATATTTTTAAATAAAAATTAAAGCAAAATAATTTTTCCCTGTATTTTAAGTGTATTTATTATAGCACATGGCAATACTTCTCATATCTTTCCCCACTCTGGAGACAGTACAAGGACACAGACTGTGAAGTCACTGGAGAGAATGGCAGAATTAGCCAGATCTCGAAAAATGCCTCCATCACTTCATGAAGCAGGCACAGGGATTGAAAATCACAAAGAGACATACCCAAAGCTTGACATACTGTGCTTGGAGTTCCTGGTACTACTTGGGATAGGCGAGATTATGCTGCTGTGCCTACCTAACAACCTCTACACCTTACAGCAACAAAAGGTCATTGTGCATGTGACATGTCCATATTGGGGCCCTGCTCCTTTTCCTTCTTACCCAAGGACATGGCTCCATCATCTAGAATGTTATGAGTCATTACTGAAAAAGAAGGGGGACAAGAGATCTGTGGCCTCTGCTCAGACCCACGCAAGGTCTGCAGCTGCTTAGGTTATCTTCAGAAGCCAATGTGATAGACTAAGAAATCTACCTTCCTTCACTGAAATGTCTACCTTTAATTCTTTTGTAAATTACTTTGGACCACTAAAGAAAAAGCAAGAATAGAAACAAAACAAAGCAAAACAAATGAAAATCTCTTCCTCTCTTTATCCCCTCCAAGATCTTCCCCCAGTTAGCCAAACTCACTTCCCTGCCTTTGAATACAAGGCCAGACTCCTGCTTCTTGCCTGCATCGTTCTCCATCTCTGCAGCACGTGAAATATTTTTTTCTATACTATGAAAATATGGTGCCCAGTCAAGAAATTTTAAAAAGTGGGAGAGTTACCCAAGTGTGTTTTCATACAAATATGTTTAATTATCACAAATCTTAAAGACATAAAAAAGAGTTATCAGAAGTTCAAAATGGAGACTGGAAATAACTTAGGCAATCAGTCTGAAAAGGTAAAATTCTACAAGATAAATTCACTGTATGGGAGGCCCCCTCTTCTTAGTGCTTTTACATTTGCTTAATCATCATGGAAGGTAAAAAATATAGAAATATTATGTTTCTGTAAAGTTCTAGTGTAAATTTTCCCCCATCTTTTAAAGCTTTTGGCTTTACAGAATAGAGATCATAAACAGGAAGGCTACGGTCTTTAAAGAATCAGCAGTTTGCAGCTCCATTTGTAAGGGAGAGAAAAGTGAATCCCTACCAATTAGATTTGTTTGCCAGGAAAAATGTCTTTTCAGATATAAACAGTGTCTATTCTAACAGCTCTTTTTTAGCCCTATCTAGCAAGAAGGTCAAAACTAAATTCTATTGCAAATTAACTCCTAACCTGGTACATTCAATTCCCTGTTATTTTTGTAGGAAAAGCCCCTGCATGGCATGTCTACGGGACTAGAAGGGAATAGCCACAAAAAATGTTGTTCCACACAGAATTTAGGTGTTTTGAGAAGGGACAGAAAGTGTGGGTGTACAAATTGGTTCAAAGATGATGTGCCAACAAAAAAGAAGCTTCTATTTAGCTTTGTGTCCTTCAGGGTGACCTTTGATCCCATGGACTTCCCTTGAATTCTAGTGCTGGGGGCAATTGCTAATTGTCTGATTTTACCATTCATCATTTCCAATGAATTTTGGTGGGACACGCACCATAGAAAAAAGAGAAAACTGAGTTTGCAAAGTTTTAATTCATTTATAAAGGAACTCGGAACTCCATTTTTAGAGTACTGAAAATCAAATTTTTGAGAAGATCAATTTATGCATAATATTGATCAATTATGTTCATTTACAAAGTGACTTTTTAAGAATATAAAAGATATTTTAAAATAAAAACAATTCTATCTTATTATCATTCCAGTTTATAATTGGAATTTTGCAGTAAAAGTCTTTAAAAAGTTACACCACTAAATTTAGGGCACCTCTCAGCTATCTTATCTTTTCATCAAAGAGCAGACATAGAATTAGATTATCTTAACTGTTTTCAACAGAAAAGAAGCCAAACTCTGTAAAATAATTTAAAGAGGTTTATTCTGAGCCAAATTTGAGGACCATGGCCCAGAGCCACACCCAAGAAGCCTTGAGCAAGTGAACTCGCTGTGGCTGGGTTACAGTTTGGTTTTATACATTTCAGGGAGACAGGAATTATAGGTAAAGTCACAAATCAATACATAGAACACATACATTGGTTTGGCCCGAAAAAGTGGGACATCTCAAAGTGGGGGCTTACAAATTATAGGTGGGTTTAGGGATTCTTTAATTGACAATTGGCTGCAAGAGTTAGGCTTTGTCTAAAAGACCAGGAGTCGGTGGAAAGGAGTTAAGATAAGGGTCTTCAATCTTTCATGTGCTGCTATACTGGAATCAGGTTGGGAAGTAAACCACATTATACTGGGTCAACAAAGCCTGTTTAGTGATATTTTATCATTTGTAGGTGTGAGTCACCAGGCCCCCTTAGAAAGGAATTTGGGCCAAAGAAAAAGATCAAAGTTTAGTCCTCACTGTCCTGTCATTTGAAAATCTCATTGAAAATTACAATAAGAGGCCTGGCGCGGTGGCTCACGCCTGTAATCCTAGCACTCAGGGAGGCAGAGGCGGGCAGATTGTTTGAGCTCAGGAGTTCGAAACCAGCCTGAGCAAGAGCGAGACC
>NW_012156173.1:203813-231019 GCF_000956105.1 Propithecus coquereli
CGAGACCCTGTCTCTACTAAAAATAGAAACAAATTAATCGGACAACTAAAAATATATAGAAAAAATTAGCCGGGCATGGTGGTGCATGTCTGTAGTCCCAGCTACTTGGGAGACTGAGGCACAAGGATCGCTTGAGCCCAGGAGTCTGAGGTTGCTGTGAGCTAGGATGATGCCACGGCACTCTACCCCAGGCAACACAGTGAGACTCTGTCTCAAAAAAATAAAAAGTGGATACCTTCCACCATACTCTACTGTCTCCACAACCCATTCCATTTTTCTAGTGGGTTCTAGAAAAGCCCTGATACTGGCTTATGGATTGATGCATTTTCTTTAACAATTCTTTTCTTCCACATTCTGAAATTCTTTTTGGTGAGTACGGTTGGCATTCACTCCCCAAATATTTGTGGTACATCTACTGTTTCAAACACAAAGTCCAAACTCCAACTCTGGGAGGGAGAGGGGTGCAGGTGAACCTTGCTTTTAGTTTAGCAGAAGGATAAATAATTTCAATATACAGTGAAAATGTTGTAACAGGAGAAGAGACAGCATTAATTTACAGTGTTAGAACATCACGGAAGCCTTCCTGTAGGAAGCACATCTAAACCGGGGCCTACGTCTTGGGGTCAGGTAACTATATGAGAAGATGACCATAGCACTGGGAAATGCCAGCTGGGTGGGTGGACAGAAGTTCCAGAATGATGAAACAGCATGTACAGTGAAAAAGAGCTGGTGCCCTTCGGAGAACTGCCAAGAGTTGTGCATGACTGGAACACAGAGCTCAGGACGCAGGAATGACAGAGGATGGAGTAGAAAATACAGTGGGAGAGAGAAGCCAGCCCAATCCTGAAGGACCATGCTTACCCATTAAGGAGCTGCAACATAATCCTGAACCAGATCTTCTCCAATCCCTCTCCGTGGACAGGCTGCATCATAATCTCACAGGGAACTTTGGCCCTTGGCCCTTCCTCTAAAGCAATGGTTCTCAAAATTTAGCCTAAGTAAGTCACGATTCCTGGAGGACTTGTTAGAGCACAGGTTGCTGGGCCTTTCCTCAGAGCCTCTGATTCATGGGTCAGGGGTAGGGCTGACAATCTGCATTTCTTACGGAGTTCCCAGGTGAGGCTGATGCTGCTGGTGGAGACTCTGAAGGTTCTGGTTCAGTAGAGCTCAGTGGGGCCCAGATGTCTGTATTTCTTAAAGCTTTATAGATACTTTGGCTGCAGAGCCAGGTTAGGAAGTCGTCCTAGGCCATGTTGAGTCAGAAGAGTGCGTGGTCAGATTTGAGCTCTGGAACAATCTCTCTGGCATGTGGAGTGTGTGGGATATCAGAGACAGGGCCAAAAATTAGGGAGCACACCTGGGCTTCTTCCTCAACACTCCCTTCTGGTGGGACTTCGGTTTGGGCCTGCAAAGCTGTCTGTCTCACCTCCCCAACCCAGCTGGCGTCGAGTTAACTATTGCTTTGGCTCCAGATCGCAGCTCAGCATCTCTGCATCATGGAAGCTCCCTCGGGCCTCCCAGCAGCTCATCTCCCTGGGTAATCGGTTCTCACCTTTCCTTGTCAGCACTTACCACACTGGTCATTTACCCTCAACTGTGGGAAGCTTTTTCTGTTTGTTTCTTTTATTTTCCTGTCTATTTTTTCTTTTGCCTTCTTTCCTTTCCTCCCTCCTTCCTTCCTCCCTTCCGTTCTTTCCTCTAGGCTGTAAACACAAAAGGACAGGCTCGTGTCTGCTTTGCCCACGAAGCCAAGCACAGTGCTCGAAGCAAATTAAAACCTATGAATGTTTGACGTCATGTGTCACTCCTCTCTGAGGCAGGGGATTCAGGTGGCAATGCAACAGTCTAGAAGCAAGACTTTGTCTAAGGTTTGCATGGTAAGTAATTTACTGTGTGAATAATAGCACAACACTGCTTGAAGCCTGCACCTCAGAAATGCTTCTTAGCATTCATCTTCCCTGCAATGCCATGTGCCTGAATAGACTACCGCGGTGGGTACAAGGAAGAAAAGAGACTCTTTGCAGTCAGACAGGCCTGTGTTTCCCTCTCAGCCCTGGCCACTAGAGAGGGTGGTAAATTGCTAAGCGGCTTTGGGCATGTTTGTTTTGTTTTGTTTTGTCTGTTTTGTTTTTGAGACAGAATCTCACTCTGTTGCCTGGGCTAGAGTGCGGTGGCGTCAGCCTAGCTCACAGCAACCTCCAACTCCTGGGCTCAAGCAATCCTTCTGCCTTAGCCTCCCAAGTAGCTGGGACTACAGGCATGCACCACCATGTCCAGCTAATTTTTTCTATATATTTTTAGTTGTCCAGCTAATTTCTTTCTATTTTTAGTAGAGATGGGGGGGGGGGTCTCACTCTTGCTTAGGCTGGTCTTGAACTCCTGAGCTCAAATGATCCGCCTGCCTCAGCCTCCCAGAGTGCTAGGATTACAGGCATGAGCCACCGCGCCTGGCCTGGGCATGTTTTCTAAGCTCTCTCTCCTCATAGGCAAATGAAAACACCACTGAAATAACATTAGTCAAGTGTTTGGCACTTACATTTTGCCATTCCTGGTTACATGGCTTGTAAATCCCAACAAGAGTATTCTTTAGAAAGCACCCTGGACCAAGTTGGGAAGATCCAGGATTACCCTGAGTACTTATTAGCCAAGTAACCTTGAAAAAGTAACCGCCCTCCCCTAGCCCCCTGGTCTTAGTTTCTTCAACTATAAAATGGAACAATAAAATCTGTCCTGTCAAATGCACCGAGCTTTTGGGAAAGTCAAATAAGTAGCTACTCGTGGAAGATATTTGTAAACCAGATTGCTGTTCATAAAAGCCTCCAAGAGCCCCACCAAGGAAGGCAGTGGGTTGGGGGTTGACCTCAGTTCCGATTAAGCTCCTGGATGTGCATGAGTCAGCGAGGCTTCCTCACCTCCCACGGGCGTGTGGGCCTGGACTCTGCTATCGCTGTTTTACAACAGCACAGGGAAAACAGGTGGCTAATATTTTTCTCAGCCCCTAAATATGAACTTGTGCAAATACATTGTTTTTCCTCATGTTTCCTACAGCTCTGAAGGGCCTCTAAGCCTGCTGAACCTGGTGGGAGGTATTACAGCAATCAACTTCTAGGACATTTTTAAATTGCCAATTTCTTCTTCCCAGCCTCTCCCATCTCCCCTGATTAACTGTCTGATAGGAACAGAAAAAGGACAAATCAAATACAACTTCCACATGCGTATTCAATCAGGGAATATTTACTGAGCATCTGCTATATGCCTGGCACACTGCATTACTTACACAGATGCCTCAGGTAAACAGACTCGGGAGAAAATATTTGCGTTATAAAAAAGTCATCCCTCTTCTCCATATGTTTCCAGCTAGAGGGGCTGTGGAAAGCTCTACATGGATACAGCTCCCCTCCAATCACTCTGGGATAGAAAATAGCTCTGAAATTACAGGCCTCCTGCAGTGGCATGTGAAGCAGTCCACAGCATCACGAGCAGGTCTTTGCCGAGCATTTAAATCCCACATACAATCCTTAGGATGCAGACAAATGCAGAGTGTGGACCATCTTACATGGCGACTGGACTAGACTTATGCAAAAAGCAAGTATCAGGAAAAGCAAAAAGGGCAGGGAGACACTGTCTAGACAGAAAGAAATTAAAGAGACATAATAACTAAATGCAATGCATAACACTCAATTAGATTTTATAGCAAAAAAACCTATTTTAAAAACATTTTTGAATAATTGGAGAAATGTGAATATGGATGGTCTATGACGTTATGAAATTATTGTCAATTGTCTTAGGTATAAAAGTGGTGTCATGGTGATACAGGAGACTGTCCTTATCTGTGGAAGTTGTGTGCTGAGGGAGTTAGGAATGACACCTACAGCTTGCTTTCAAATGCTCAGCCAAAACAAACAAACCAATAAATATGAGAGAAGAGACATAAATGTGGGGCAAAATGTCAATACCTAGTGAATCTAGATCAGTGATTCTCAACCAAAGATGTGATGTTGCTCCTCCCCTCCCAGGAGACACTGGTGAGGTTTGGGGACATGTTTGGTTGTTACACTGGGGTGGATGGGGTGCTACTCACACCTAGGGGGGCCAGGGATGCCGCTAAATATCCTACAATGCACAGGACAGCCCCCACCAACAGAAATTATCCAGCCATAAATGTAAATAGTGCAGAGGTTGAGAAACCTTGATCTGGGTGAAGGGTATGTATCACTGTAGCAATTCTTTCAACTTTTGTGTAGATCTGAAATTTTTCAAAATAAAAAGTTGAAAATAAAATTGCCCTAAAAATAACCAGTGCTCTCTCTATCTATCTCCCTGCCTATCACACACACACACACATTAATGTTCTCTGACATTTTACACATTTTCCAATGTAGCATTAGAAATACAACTTCACACATGCTTGCAGGGAGAATTTGGGTAAACATCTACCATGCACCAGAGTTTCCCTTTTCACTGTACAGGTGCAAACATGGGCCACAACTTGCTAAGCAATTTTGCATGTCTCTTTATCAGTTAACTGTTTTTAGTTAATGCCACTGGGAAGAGATGTGGGTAAAATGCATGCAAGAGCAAAGAAAGAATTATTTACTACTTTGTATATGTCTCACCTTCATAATCATAAAACCGAAGGTCAAAATGCAATTGGATAGATATGTATTTGCTTATATTGATTTATATGCAAAAATTATCTAGAAGGAAACTTTAATAACATTGGTTACTTCTGGGGAGGAAAATTAGGTGGCTGAAGGGCAGGGGTGGGTGGAGACTTTTCTATTTATACCCTGTTGCAACTTTTGAATTTTGAGCTATGTGAATATATAATTTATTCAAACAGTAAACTTAAATTATTTTTATTTATTTATTTGTATGATTTTTGTACAGACGGTCTCACTATGTTGCCCAGGTTGGTCTTGAACTCCTGGCCTCAACTGATCCTCTTGCCTCAGCTTCCCAAAGTACTAAGATTACAGGCATGAGCCACCGTACCCAGCCAAACTATTTTTCAAAAACACAAGTTCTATTCACAGTGACACTGATTAGTTGGTAGATATTGTATTTTGAGTGTAGAAGGAATTCTGAGGAATAGCTTTGTCAGCCATATTGGCATGATTGTCAATGTTAAGACTCCAGGTTTATTTATTTGTTTTTATTGTTGTTGCTTTGTTTTGTTTTGTTATAGAGCAAATTTGGTTTATCTTGTAGTGTGCTTTATACGAAGCAGCATATTTTAGAAAGGATATCATCTTAGAAGCAACAATACTCGAGTTCTAGTCTTGGCTTCAAGAGTTACTATTTCCAGACAAGGGATACAACATCTTTCCTGAGTCTCAGTGGTAAAAAAAATCTTTAAGGCCCTCCCCATTCAGAAAATTCTGGGACTCTGTCCATGTATAATGAACGTTTTCTTGAAAATACCAAACAAGAAGGAAAGGAGGGAGGGAAGGAGGGAGAGAGGGAGGAGGAAAACAGAGGCCTTAAAAGTTTTTATATTCATAAATATTGGCATTTATCCTTTGTTGACCAAATTGAATCTAATTACTTAAATTCTGTTATCTTTAAGAAAACATAGCAAACAATATTTTATCACAGATATCTGAGATGGTAAGGTACAAAAAGCCATCTATCTTATTTAGATATGACTACCAATGTGTATGTAAGTGGAATATAGAGATACAGGGAATAATAAACATAAATATCTTTATGTATACATAACTATAGTTCTCCATAATTGTTCTTTAAATCATATAATTCCAGTGTCATAAACACTCAATTGTTTATTCCCATCTTAACTATTTTTAGGTGTATATTTCAATAGTGTTAAGTATATTCACATTGTCATGCAATAAAGTCACCAGTCTCTCAAATCAAAGACAGGCAGATCCAAACTGCAAAGTTTGTATTGATACCTCTAGAGCAGTGGTTCTCACCCCTGGCTGAACATTAGAGCCATTCTGGTAACTTTTTCAAATACTAATGACAAGGCCCCATCCTCAAATGAATTAAATCAGCATCTCTGAGAATCCTTCTGTGTAGCCAGAGTTTTAGAACTGCGGCCCCAGTGCATCCTTAGAATCTGTTTTTATCAGGGCAGGAGAGATGTGAGAGGGCCAACTCTGCACTGAGGCTGGGGACCAATGCCTCTAAGCCAGACGACTTCCCCACTGGGTCTAATCAGAAGGCAAGAAACGTTCGACTGATGGCAGCTCTGATCCAAGTGTGGTCACTCCCTCTTTCTACGAATCACTCTCCTAAAGACCCTTCCTAGAGACTCAGCGTTACACCTGGGCTTCCAAACAGCTTGGAGAGAAGGGCAGACAGATGATGACGGAGAAGACAAACACAGGGCACACAGAGAGAAGTTATCGAAAAGAGGAGAAAGAAAGAGAGACAGAGAGAGAGAGAGAGAGAGAGAGAGATAGCACGCACGCATGCGTGCGCATGCGCAAAGCCAAGACAGAAGCGGGGACTGACGGAGACAGACAGACACAGAGCCGAAGAAACAAAAAAATCAGAAAGAGACTAACCAGAGACAAAAAGGACAGACCAAAGAAGGAGCGAGACTAAGGAAATAGGGGCGAAAATAAAATTGCTGGACAGTACGAGGCTATTTAAAATGTTAAGATGGGCTGAGATTATCAAGATGGTACCACGCGGTCACTTACAAAGCCACAGCCGTCCTCGTCCAGGAAAGGGTGGGCCCGCAGCAGTGCGTTGACCACATCATTGTACTGCTGGGTGGTGGGGTACCTGTTAACCGCAACAAGGAGGATATATTTCACTTCAAGCTGCCCATGTTCCTTCCTTTAAGATGAGTCGAAATTATACTCAGTTTTTCTTTAAATCTTTCTACATAACAAAATAGACATTCAAATATTGGGCAATGTTGGACATATTACCAATATGTCATCCCCAATCTGAAAAGAGTTGATTCCAAATGAATTCTACTCTACTCTGAAAACAGACCCTCTCCCCAAGCAGAAAGTCTGCACTGTTAAGACTCACAGCGAGCCCTCCAGATACTTAGTCATGTCCGCCTGGAGAAACTCAATGATCCTTATCCTCATGCTGTGGTCGGGACACTTCTGCTCTGCCAGCATGCATTTGACATCATAGGGAAACTCCGGTAAAACATACGACTTTGTCCACTGTAATGCTTTGTTCCTTGCTAGAACATGGTTCACATTTCTTCTGTGAAATAAAAACACACAAAAAGTAAAATTCTATTCCAAATGTATGCAACTTATTAATTCTTTACATTCTGAGAACTCCTAAACAACTTTCCTGAGACCTAAATAAATGAAAGTCATCAAGCCATCTTCCATCCATGTACTTATCCACGAATGTTTGAAGGCTCATTGTCTCTGTCTCTTCACGTACACATAAATAATTGTAGTTCTAAGAAAAAAGTCATAATAAAATAGACTTTAGAATAAGCCTGAAGTTGGAAAGAATAGTAATCCATTTTTCTTTAAGAGGTAACATGTAATGCATAGCTCAAAACTAGATGAGATACCTAACAAAAAGCAAATAAGTTGCAATTCAGCAAAGCAAATGAGGTGTACCATAATATCTTAGCACTTGATTAAGAAAATTCTTCTAATTAATTTATTCTGCTGTTGTTTATAGTGAAATACAAGATCCACCTAATTTAGTTGGTCTTGTCTATTTTAGTAAGATAAACCTAGTTTCCTTTTTTTTTATTTTGAGACAAAGTCTTGCTCTGTCACTCTGAGTAGAGTGAAGAGGTGTGATCATAGCTCACTGCAACCTCCAACTCCTGGGCTCAAGTGATCCTCCTGCCTCAGCCTCCTGAGTAGCTGGGACTATAGGCATGCGCCACCACATCCAGGTAGTTTTTTCTATTTTTTGGTAGAGACGGAGTTTCGCTCTTGCTCAGGCTGGTCTTGAACTCCTGACCTCAAGTGATCCTCCTGCGTTGGCCTCTCAAAGTGCTAGGATTACAGGCATGTGCCACCATGCCCCTCCTGATAAACCTAATTTCTAAATTAAAAATAAATATCGGGTATTCTGATTCCCTTCAGGTGAAGTTTCTGCAAAAGACTACAGAAAATTATAACTACAGAAAGCAAATCGAGGGTTGCCTAGGGCTGAGGGTGGCCAAAATGGGTCATGATAATGGCTGTATAACTGTATAAAGTTGCTAAAATTAACAATTGATCTATACCCTTTAAATGAGTTTTACGTTATATAAATGAAACAGCAAGGCTGTATATAAAAATTATCAGAACCACTTTGAAACTTTAAAATTAATGACTGATCGTTGGGTGTGTCAAAAGAAGAATCTATAGTAAAATTTCCAAGCAACAATTAATCAAAGGCACTAGGTAGCTTTCAACCCATTTCACTAATAGGACTGACTGCGAGAGAAGTGAAGGAAAAGAAAGAATCCAAGTAGAAGACAACAGAAAGGTTTTCTAAATTAGCCAGTTAGGTTAATTTTCTGACAGCCATGGAATCCTTAGTGGTCCAAACAAAATTCAGGTGAGTTTTGAAAGACCAGGCTTCATTTAGCATTTTAGGCCACCCTTTATAAGAATGCATATGCTATAATGGAATGCGGGGAGTAAAGTGTGCAGGAGAAAGCACTCACATCTCTTTTTATGACAAGCTCCCTTTCCTTTTCTCTCCCTTTGGCAGTCACTATATCAGCGGTGAAAATATGTCCTGGCTAAAATAAGCACACCGATAATTTAAAACTTGATTCAATATGGCAACAGGCAATTTCCAGACATAAATCTCTACTTCAGCCCAGATTATTTTTCAGTATGTTTCACTCTCATTTCATTCATTCATTCAACCAATATTTATGGGGTGGGGTCTCCTAAATGCCAGTTATTCTTCTACAATCCCCATTTCTTTCCATATTCTGTAATTTATTTCTTTCTCCCATGGCCAAATTATCTCCCCCTTGTTTACTGAGACCAAGGGTTATAAAGTAATGACAAGTTTTCTTGGTTGTGTTTTGTGCCTTCCCAGGGTTTGAAAAAGGCGATGGAACTGGGCCTGTGTTAAGCTTGGTTTCAGTACATTTTAGCATCTGTCTCCTTTTCCCCAGAGATATTCAAGAAGCTAAGTAAGCTGCATGCCCCTTTCAGACTTTTGAAGTTGTTCTCTCTTATGTAGTACCATACCAACAGATAACTTCAATATGCCAATGATATAAAATGGGGCTTGGTATAATTTCTGCCTTCTTGTTCTACATATTTGGCCTGTATGTCTTTTCTCTTCAAATCAGGGCAGGGACTATAACACATGGTATTATTTCTATCAAACATCCAGAATGTAGCTAGATATATAGAGTCCACTGAAGACAGATACTCTATCTTGCTCCAAATAGAGTTATTAGGCAAAACCGGAGGCATCAAATTTTCCTTTTCTTTACATTAAAACAATTTAAAAGGTATTCTGGAAGTGACTAGAATCCAAGCTATGCTAACTAATGCAAGTCAAAACGAGTATTACCCAAGAAAATTGACTCATTAGAAATTAAAAATACATTTTCATTTGGAAGCAGATATAATAACTTCAGGCACAATCATTTCCCGTCTGTAAAACTATATTTGCATTGGACTAAAAAATATCTTTACTGTCAGGCTAAGATGATTCCTAATATCTTTATTAAGCTAGAGTTGGGCAGGACACCAGTACAAGTCAGCCAAAAGTAAGGGCAGAGAGCAGAAAACGCTTCAAACTCAGAACACACTCATATTTCTGTTCCCACCTCAGAGCCAGAAACAAAATCAGCACCACAAAATAACAGATCTCTAATTCAGTAGATCTCAACCCCAGATGCAGAGTAAAATCAACCAGAAAGCTTTTAAAACATGTTAATGCCTGGTATTGGCCCCAGTCTAACTGAATCAGAGTCTACTGTTTACTAAACATTCAGTTTATATGTACAGTTCATATTTGTAATCAAATAAAACTTATAATAAAGTTGAGCTGGCACATTTGATAATTGGCAGTATCATTATTATATTATGCACTAATTAAAAAAAAATGATTAGATGGAAGTTTTGACAAAAAACCTCATTGACTCTCCAACTTTTTCTAACTTAAGTAAGAGTGAAAAAGCATCCAATTCTTCTCCTGCTCCCAAAAAGCAGATAGTGTGCTTGGATGAGGTTCACATAGGGTAAGGAAGATGGCCCTGTGAAAAACAGGTCCGGTGAGTACCAGCTCTCTAAGGAAAAAATCTGAATGTGCAGAAGCACAGAGGTTGAAAATTGGTAGGGAGCAGAAGAGACACAGATGTCACATGAGGGCAGGGACTATTTGTTTTATCTCTACTGTATATAACATCGTTTAGCAGAGTTGATGCACAATGATTTTTTCGAAAGAATGAACAGGGTCAGCTGAAAGGACTCGTTTTCTAAGCAGGGCTGAACTCAATTTGCTCTGGGCAAAGTTGTGGACATGTCAGTGGTCCCTGATGACATTCACTGCCCTGGTAATCTGACTCCACATTTATGCTTCCTACATGTCTTTCATACCACCCCACCCTGCTTTTCCTTAGCCTCTTTCATCTGAATCTCTTCCCAATCGTTTCACTGAACCTGCTTCCTCAAAAGTCAATCATGAATTTCTAATTCACACATCCAGAACCTTTTGACAAGGCCCTTTTTCAAGACCTCCCAGAGTGCATTTAGCACTGTCAACCACTTCCTCATGACCCTCTTTTTTTCCTTATCTTCCTTGGCACTATTTTACTTTCTTGCTTCTCTTCCTTTCTCTCTGACAACTTGTTTTATTTGCTGCTTTATTCCTCCTTCGCCTTCCGTGAGTTTGCGCATGGCTTGGTCCTTGCCTCTTTGTCCTGTGCATTCATCTCTGCTTTCTCCCCCAGAGAACTCATCCAGCCCCACGGCCTCAGCTCTGAGCCCTATGTTGATGGATCATACATAAAAATCTATTATCAATAATTTCCTCTTTTCCATCCTGCATTCCAGATCTCCAACAACTTGTACATTGTTCATTTCACACTTGGAAAGTCCAAAATAATTTATAATCTTTTTTTGAAAACCAGGTTCTCATGTGCTATGGACTGAATTGAACTCCCCCAAAATTCATATGTTGAAGTGCTAACCTCACCTCTATGTGACTGTATTTGGAGACAGGCCTTATGGAAGTAGTTTAGTTTAAACGAGGTCATAAGGGTGGGGCCCTGATGTGAGAGAATTAGTTTCCTCATAGGAAGGGGCATAGAGAGTTTTCTTTCTCTCTATGTCATGTGAGGACTGAGAGAAAGGTGACCATTTGCAAGCCAGAAGAGGGCCCTCCCCAGAAACTGAATCTGTCAGTACTTTGATCTCAGACTTACAGCCTTCAGAACTGTAAAAAAAATTTCTGTTGTTTAAGCCACCCAGTCTGTGGTATTTTGTTACGGCAGCCTGAGCTGGCTAACACAGCAGTCCAATTTCCTTGTCTCTTTTACTGTACTTCTCTTAGCAACTCCAGCTTAATACCTTGACATCTTTTTTATCTTCATTCCTCACTCCTAGGTGTCGAGCAAACTTTTCTACATTTTATTTCTTGTATTTGTTTACTTCTCTCCATGGTTCATGCTACTATGCTAATCTAAGCACTTACCACTCAAATGTGGGCTACTTCAGTAGTTTACCAGCAGAGCTTTGCTTCTGGAATAGCCTAATAAGCTCACACTGGACCAGCTATCCCACAAACATTAACCATAAACATTGAGCAAAATAAAAAGAAAATTAAATAAGAACATTGAAGAGTGAAAAACGACAAGCAGATTCTGAAAAGGAGATCACACTTGGAAGAAGAGGAAGATATTGGACACTGGGTGAGGTCCCCCTTTTATGGCTTTTGGATTGAAAGCAGGCCTCAGGTAGTGCTGCTAAAACTCTCACAGAAACATGTAGTCTTTCTGGACTACAAAACTAGTAGACAGAGTTTGGGACAACCACTTCTGTGAAAAAGAAGAGGAAAATCCCAGAAATGAAAAATCGAAGGAGGGAACATTCCAAATTCTATGTATAAACTGTTCAAATCTCTGGATGACCTGGAACCACACATGTGCTTAGCCCAACTAAAGATAAAAGAACTAAACTAAAATTCAAGCTGACACCCAAGAGACAGAGTTTTCTGTTTGAGTCCAACCAATTTTGCTGCTTGCTAAAACAAACTAACAATCAATACTTTTTGGGTGAATAGAATAGATTCAAGAAACTCCACATTGGAACATTCCTGATGTCCAGTATGCAATCCAAAATTATGTAACATACAACCCAGAAAATGTGACCCATTCTTAAGAGTAAAGACAATAAATAGAGTCTGATGCTGAGATGATCCACATGTTGGCAAACAAGACAAGACAAACAAGAAGTACAAAGACTATGCAGAGCTGGAAAAGAAAAAGAAATGTATCTCATGAATATTTGACTATTGCTGGCCTCTTACATTTGTCCTGATCACATAGAAAATTTTGCTCTGATTTGAAGAATACTTGGACTGTCAATTAGACTGTTGCCTTTTGAAGAAGTCTATTCTGAAGGACCACTCCCTGGGTGTCTGGAGTCTATAGAGGCAGCTGAGTTGTCTCTGGGCTCACGTGATCTGATATCTGCACCTCATGTATGAGCCATTTGCAGCCCAAATATTGAAGAATCCAGCATTTTGAGAAATTATTCCTGGTTCTGTTAATGAATTTCAAATATCATTTCTGGTACTGAACGATCACTGGGAACTAATGTGGAATTATAACTTCAAATTTAAAAGTCCCATAGTTTAAAGACCAAGTGTATGGGAGACCTGCAAGTTCACATTCCATAATTGACTAGATGTCTGCCTTTTGTAATTCATCATGCACAATTTCACCCTTTTTCCAATTGTCATGGGCGAGATAATTGTGCTGTTTGCTGACAATATAACCCATACATTGAGTGACAGGGGTGATTCAGGATTCTTCTATGCATAGCAATCGACACTGTGCAGTGAACATGGTAGGCAGATCATCTGGAACCCAGTGTACTATGTTAATCTCTTTGACCAATAGCATCTTCAGTATCTGTCCTTCCTGAGAGTAGAGTTACTGCATCCTTTGTCTGAGGGCGACTCTGAACCAGACTCATCCTTTAATTATCATCCCTTTGGGTTCCTGGGGCTCCATAGGAAGAAGAAAATAACTATGATTTTTTGACATATGCGGATGTGAACATTTACATTTAGAAGGGAAAACCTGAATCTGCTCTCTGCATTTAAACCTCATTTGGAATTATTAAGTGTGGTGGTTATTTTATCCCCACAAAAGTGGATGACATTGCTCGAGGGAAAAAGTAAACTCTTGAAACTCCAAACCAAAAGATTTCAGTATTTCTTAATGAATTAGAGGAATCTTAAGAGTCTAAAACTGTTGCTTCCTTTTCTTTTTAACTGAGGTATGGGTTTTTTTTTTTTTTTTTGCTTGGTTGAAACTGTTGCTTCCAATTTAGTTGACTCTCAAATTCAAGGGAATGTTCTCATTTCTTTTTACTCATCTCCACAAATAAAATAGGTGATAGGACTTTCAAATTCTATGAGAAAAAATGAAATTCAATGGTGTATAACTTCTTAACATCCCCAATTTAAATTCCTCATATTTAATAATTAAGATTTTGAGTGCTAGCTTATTATCAACTGCTACACATTGTGATTTCTTGGATCCAGCCAAGATACAAGCCTCACTGAATCTTCTGACTAATCACAAGTCTAACTAGAACTTGTACTGGTAAGACTTGTAACTAGACAGGCACACTTCATTGAACCTCCCCTTTATTACATACTAGGATAAGATGCACACACAATTGTGTGGCCCCCTTGTCTGAGCTACCCGTGTGAAAGTGCTTGCAAATAATACATCAAAAGTGTTGCAGATGCATTGACATCTGCCTTTCTCACCGAGCACAGGCAGAAGGATAAGCTCATTCTATACCACTTCATAGCAGTAGCCAGACCAAAAAAAAAGTCTGTCATTAAAATAATTTTTAAATATGCGTGAAACCATGACTAATTTATAATTATGCCCAAAGGCAGAAGCAAAAACATCTGCACACATATATTTCAAGTTCAAGTGAAATGCCTTTAAAGTAACAGTTAGGAAACCTCTACCTGTTTATCTGATTTCATGCCTTATTAGGTACTAAAGGAGAAGCAAACAGTCTCAAATACAGTAGACAAAAAACAAACAATAACATTGCAAAAAAAGAAAAAAGCACTTGTCCCAAAAAATCACTAACACATGATGAGGATGGAATTCAATAATTCCTCCTTCCAAAAAGGGAGTTTAAGCAATTCAGTAAACAGCACAGTATCAGCTGTCACGGAAGAAAACTGCATTGTGCTACAGCGCCCTAGTGTTTCCTTGGGACAGCCAGTTCATCCACAGGGACACACACAGCTCATTTTCACTATTGCTAGAGACTTTCTAAGAGCCATAGTCAGGTGAATTTCCAGCTTTTAGAACCTTCTTTTTCTTTTTGTCTGCAAATAATCTTGATATAGAAAGCGTATGTTCATTTTAGGGACTATGGGGAAAATATCACAAGAATGGTAACTGCCACTTTGTATGGTGTGGTAACAGTGGCCAAGTGCTTGGATGCTATCTCACTGGGACCTCATGGACTATATACCAAGGTGGGTGTTCCCATCCCAGGTGGCGCAGAGACAATTTGGTGGGCAAGGGGAGGAGTCAGGATTTGAACCCAGCGTGTGAGATCCCAAAGCCAGCACTTGCTCCTGCATCCCTCCCCCCCGCTCTTAAAAGCAGTTGGCTTTGTAACATCCCGGTGGCCAAACACCTTTAGCTTTCTGGCCTGTTATGGGTGAATGGCTTATAAACCCTTGAAGTTTGGCTCTGTTAAAAAAATTAGCATATTTAGTATAGATTATATCAAAAGGTCTAAAAAGAAATTGATGCTATTCAAATATTTATCCTGCCCCATGAAAATATAATTCAGTCTCTTATTGGCTCACACACACTCAATTTAATTTTAAAACTCCTAGTGAGTCTCTATGAGCCAGTGGCTGAGCTAAATGCTGGGTTTACAATGGCAAAAAGGGCATGGTCTTTGTCCTTGAGGTGCTTACAGGCTAAAGAGGGAATAGAGACTTTAAAGGATCAATTTCATTACCTAGTTTTATAAGTAATGCAAGCGATACACAGAAGTTACTATAGATAGAAGAAGGGCTCCCTGCCTAGCCTGGAACGTCACTGGAGGCTTGCTAGGAGAAGGATGTTGAATAGAGGAGGGGAACTACCATACAATAGGCCCTTCATCAATAACTTGAATGACTTGCATAACCAGGAACAGGGGCAGGAAGAAAGGATCAAGGGTGGCTCCCATGATTTAGCTCAGATGATGTAGCTCACGGGGGCTGGATGGTGGAGTCACTGTCTGAGATAAGACACTGGATAAAGGGGAGGGCCAGAAGGGAAATTTTCAAATAGATACCCTTGCCCTGCCCTTATCGGGTCTTCCTTCACACAGTTGATGGCCTGGGAGGGGACACCTGATCCACACTGGACCAGTGAAGGAAGCAACTGGGAGGACCTGAGCTGTTTTCAGGGAGCATTTCCCTTGCAGTTAGTGCTGTGGCAAGGCAGTCACATGCCAGGCAGCCTACGGAGAATGAGGCAGCCAGGAGTAGTAGGATAAATCCATCCTTGTAAGGAGAAGCAAGGGCATGAGGCAGACCAGACAGGGCAGCAGAACGGAGACCAGAGACGGTGGCTGCGTGGCCCTGCATGAAAAGGAGGGACAGCTTTGCTGCCTCCAGGCACCTGTTCCTTCAAGTCCGGGGAACTTACGTGTTCTGCCCTTGGATGCCAGGGAAAGCTTTTCATTCAATAAACTCTTATCTTTATAGTTCGAGTGGATTTTTGTTTCCTACCCCCAGATATATATGAAGGCTGGGGGGATGAGTTCATTTTTAGACACGTTAACTCTGACGTGCTTCATGCAGAGATGGGCAGCTGGTGGCCAACAGACAAGTCCAGGGCCTTGGAGGGACTTTATGATTAGACAAGAAGATAGGGTAGTGGTTTCCAAACCCTCCTATTTCTCTTAATTGCTAAGCCAGTCCTATTTTTTCCTCCTCCTCACCAGGTGCTATGAAGAATGAGAAATGCCATGAAGCACAGGGTCTGTCCCTATGATGAGCCCTGTAAGTAATAACCCTGCCCTGCCATATCAAAGAACCATTATGAGGATCAAATGTCACCAAAGGGCTTAGAAAGAGAATAGACCTGCATGTATAGAAGGTTGTATCTTCATCTCCCACTGATAGCAAGTAGGGAGAAAAAAGATGTCCTAAGGCAGGGATCCCCAACCTATGCTGAGTTGTATAATTATTTTATTATATATTACAATGTAATAATAATAGAAATAAAGTGCACGATAAATGTAATGCACTTGAATCATCCAGAAACCATGCCCCCTCAACCCACCTTATGTGGAAAAGTTGTCTTCCATGAAAACGGTCCCCGGTGCCAAAAAGGTTGGAGACCGCTGTCTTAAGGAAAGTAGAAATACCACCCGGAGCAGGGCTGGAGAAATGGTTGCATATGTTGTATGTTCCATGTGCTTCCATTCTGCTTAGCACTCAGCAGGCATTATCTATTTTTAGTGCTCACGGGAGCACCATGAGAAAGTGTCATTATTATTTGTGTTTTGCAGATGAGGTAGATGCCTACCAGAGTAGGCACCACCGGGACTCATTGTTCTCCTGGTCTCTGCTCACACTCCTGCAGTTACAGACGGGACTGACTGTGTTGGCAGCTCCGTCCCTGTTGGAAAGGGTAGTTGAGAGGTCGTGGCTTACTCCACGCACCTGGAGCCAATCACAGGAACGCTCTAGGAATCAACAAGTGCCCATGAGCAGAAAGGAGGGGATCACAGCCACCTTAAAAACCTATTTCCATTTTTGGAACCATAATTCAAACCAGGGAGACCAAGGGAACCAACTTCTCACCTAGACAACCCCTTCTACCTTCTTGTTCTCCACCCCAAACACGGGTCAGTGGTGCGGAGGAGGGTGGGCCTGACACGGGGAGATCTTGAGGAGCTGAGGCCTTGCAGTTGGGGGTGGGGTGCAAGGGTGCAGGCGGTGGGGAGGGAAGGAGAACAGAGAGGACGGCCCAGAGCCAGAGCCCATCTGCAGGGTCCTCGTCAGAGATGCTGCTCTTCCCTGCACTTTCAGGGCTGCTGGGGTCTTACAGGCCTGAGTCGGAGGCTGTTGTCCTTGGTCCCCTAAGCTCTCACCCTGATGGTGGTGGATCCTATGCTGAGGTGACAACAGTCCTTTTGGAAAAACTAGCTAGAAACCCCTCGACTTCTCTAAATCTCAGTTTTACTCATTTACAAAAAAGAGAACAATGCCCACCTTGCAGGTCTGCCGTGTGGACTAAAGGAGATGACAATGTAAAGGGGTCATGCAAACTGTAAAGGACCACACCCCTGCTTGGCTATTGCCTGGCTATTCCCTGTGCAAGCTGATAATCTCTTCTTCCAATGATAGCACATTTAAGGAAAAGTACTTATTTGTTAGCGACCAGAGACAATACGTATGATGAGTTATGGGTGCACAGGTTGCCTGGGCCAGGTGGCCATGAAATACTCTCGGCTTTGCAGTCACATCTCACCATAGTCCTCAGGACTTTGTCTCAGCACCACATTCTTATGTGTGTTTCTCTCCATCTACAGTTTTCCATTGTTTGTTCCATTGTAATCCATATATTGAAATACTACACCATATAAAACCCAGTGTAAGAACATAAAGGAAACATTTACCAAAACATTGCTCATATCAGGAACAGTCAAGTTAAAGCAACAACTACAAAATTCAAAACAAAAACAAAGACTCCACCAGAGTCATGTTCTACAGCTCATTATTCCTGAATAAATTCCGTCTTTGTGGCTGCTGCCAATCACCCTAAACAGTTTATGAACAGAAAAATGCTCATTTTCCTTAAGAATATATACTTGAAAGATGTATAATAACATTTCAAAGCTACACTTTTCCAATACGAAGACCAGGAAATTTAATCTTTCTCTTTTACCAAATATCTTCATCATTCGATTAAAAAAAATTCCTTTCCAGGAAAACAAAAAGTTTTAAATTAGATATACATTTAAACACATGAAATCTCATAAAAAAATAAAGAACAACATTATTTGGTTTTTAAATGTCTTAAAGTTGGCACCCCACCTCTGTTTCAATACTCTTTGGTCAATTTGTCCATTATCAACGTTTTTGACCGGATAGAAAGATGGCGCCTGCTCCCCCTCGGTCCTGTTCAGAACTAAGCAAGGCCTGAGTCGGAGGCCTGCTGGACTGGAGGATGCTTCATCTCTGAAACCAAGAAAGAAGACGTGTGTCAGGGGCTATTCAGCAGAAGCCATAACCACTCATCGTCAGAGATACTCTCACAGCATCTCTGAGGGTAGAGTCAGCCCATAGTAAACATTATGGTCTGTGTCCACTTCCAAGCACCACATTAGACTCATGATTAAGAGAACTGAAAGGAGGACCCTTTGGGGTTATCTCACCCAGTGGTTCCTACCTACTAGGAAGTAGACTGATGCCAGGGCATGGTGCTATTTTTACCATCTGTTGTATTTTCAAATGGTTTTAAGGTAATTCTTTCCTTTATGAAATGATGGTGATCATAGAATGTACCTTTTTAAGTTGATATTCTTATTTGGTAAAATAAAATGGTTAACTCTCTCAGATCCCCTCCTCTGCTGCCTGCCATTTTGGGGGACATTTTATTGCCTGTGTAATCTCATGATCTGAGAACCACACTCCACTGACTTCTTCATTTTCTGAGTGATGCAATTGAAGTCCAGAAGGCAAAGTAACTTGCTTGTGGCCACAAGTTAGTCAGTAGCAGTGCCAGGATTTGAACTCAGTTTTTCCACCTTCCTGTCCAGTGATTTTTTTCTACCAGCTTTAACAAGAGCAATAACCAAAAAGCAACTGCAAATATTCCCACCTATTTCATATGCCTATCATCTCCTTAGGTCTGAACAGGATGCCAAATATCCTGCCCAGATGTGGCATAAAAATCCTTTTCAAAACAACATACCAGGCAACCATTAGCCATTAAGCGGAATTTGCACTCGAGTTGAAACCCATCTGCTATCTCTGTTCTAGAATGCCATTAGAGATCCTTTAGAAGGGACCTAATGCATTATTTATTCTACTCGCTTCATCTTACAGTTGAAGAAGCTAAAACTAAAAAAATTCAAACAAATTTCTAAGGCTAGATGAGTGACTAATATCACAACAGAGGTTTGAAATCAAGTATTTTGAAACTTAGCTTCAGGGTTCTTTCTTACACCAAGTTTTCTATCTTTATTAAGCACTTCTAAAAGGTTTAATTAAATAGCATTTTCTCATGCCTCTTTCTACTATCATTCCCACTTGACAATATCTTTGTCAAGCAACAATATATTTGACAATAAGCAAATATAACCAATAAGCATTTTTAACCAAATATAACCAATCAGAATTCTCTTCTCACATGCAATTGTGATTCTGCACCAGAATAATTTAACCTAAATACAAAACAGCACAATCCTTAAAGGGAGTCAGCTGCTTACTGAATAGAGTGAAAAGTCCCCACTCATAAATCCTTGAACAAGTAGTGTTCCCAGTCTTGGCTATATTTGAAATTTAGCTTTCTTAACCAGGCTAACAAAGCTTCATATTTAACACAGGAGTATTTTGGTCTGGGAGAGGAAGATTTGCTCAAAGATTACGATACTCCTAACATCAGTGTGAGTTAACAAGGAGTTAGGTACCATATTACTTTTCACAATGTACAGATGAAGAAACAGGAATGCCAACATTTAATATAATCAATCCACGTCAGTGGTAGAACTAGGAATGAAGCCCAGATTTCCTGGCAGTCCAGCCAGTTCTCATTTACTTGAGAACATTATAAACTGATTTGCAGTGGAAACAAGGCTGCCTGTTTTCTTGTAAGCTGTGCCTAAGGCAATATCAAGATTCCAGTCAACTGAAGGGAACTTCCAGCTCAAAAGTCCTAATCATCCAAAACCGCCTGGAAATTACTTTGATCTCTCTTTGAGATTCACACCCTCCTTTTGCTGGGAAGGAGTAAAAGCCTGCAATGGGAACTTCATCAAAAGTCACTTGTCCAAGAGTATGCTTTATGTAGATATGCCAAAACAATGTTCAGGAGAAATCCTTCAAATAAATCAGTTGGTAGAATTTCCAGTCCAACTGTACACCATCCCTTCAAGGCTACCTTTCTCCCTCCATGTTCTAAATATGCAAATATTCTAGAAATAAAATGACTTAAGCCAGGTCTCTTTAACATATTACTCATCAAAGAGAGAGAAATCTATTAAAGTGAAAACATAGAACAGATTTCATCAAACATCATACTCTTATTTTTAAAATTGATGAATGATTGGTCTGCAGCAAATAGTTAACCTTAGAAACCTTGCAAAAAGTCTTGAATATGGAAAAATCAAATCAGAGTGCCTGAAATGATCCAGGGGCATAGATTTGTTAAAATGGTATTTTTGATTTTATAAATCCTGTTATCTTTCCTATTCATTGCAGAAGTCAGTGATTGAAAATCAAACAAATAAAACCATCCCCAAACCTCAGAGCTTTTATCTGCCACCACAAAATTTTTCTACATACTATTTTCCTGGGGTGCTATTATAGCATTCATTATTCTCAGGATACTATTAAAAACTTAGAAAACTCATGTGGCAAGAATGTTTAGCAAATTCTATTGTGAAGGCCTCCAGAGGAGATTATAAACTAGTTACTGTAAGGAATCCTAGGCAAATAAGTAAATAAATAGTTTTGGGGAAAGCAAAGGAGCAGACGAAGACACCTGTTCCAAACCCTAATTTTAAAACCTGAGCTCCAGGAGTCCATTTCTACTTGTGTCATACGTACATTTCAACTGCTTGTCCCGTAACTTTTTATATAAGAACTCCCTGCTTGGGACTTCCCTAATGACTGAAATCAGTGTCTAAGAGGTGGTGAATTGAAAACAAATATATCTTGATTCATAAAAGTTTGCAAAATGTCCTTTACTCAAATATTAGAAATACTGTACACACAATCTAGCTGAGAATGGCCATAGTTTTCAAAGAGTTTTAATCCCCAAATATCATGCTACAGCCATTTTTGGGAAAGCACAGAATCAAAAATAAGGCCATTTATGAACATACTCACTCTGGGGCTGGTTCTGTTTGCGTGACCAGAACTGTCTCTTTGGGGCTTCCAGAGGACTTTAGTCCTTGAGTGTTCTGCTTATATTTTTTAATTAAATCCATCAGAACAGCCTGGTGCCCAATTTTCTTGACCAGTTGCTGAACCATCCGATCATTAAGTGCTAGAAGAGCAGCCCCACTTACTTCTTCCTCTGGGAAAAAGAAAGAAAAAATTAGTTTTCTGCACGGCTTCCTGGTAAAACACTGTAAAACACAGGCACTCTGAGCAAGCAAAATTATTTCTGGTGTTCAAAAGATCATCGAAACTTGTCCTATGCAGTTATAAAATTATCCGTATTTTTGACAAAGATAGAACTCTGATATTGCATCATTCCAAATTGATGTCTGTTCCTAAGAAAGTATCAGTACATGGAGTCACAAAAAAACTTTTTATTGCCACATTAACACCCTCCCCCTTCTAATTCTCTCTAACAGGCATCCTTTTTATATGGAAAAAAATATTCTTAGGAAATTATTCCCAGTAATATCTTCTAGCTACTATTCAATACATTAAACCCAACACTGCACAAACACATGCTGCATTATTTAAGAACAAAAGCAATATGAAATGCATATGCCAAATATGTAGTTTAACTAAGTCTTAAGACTTTGTTTTACTCGAGTTCTTCTTGAAATACTGTATTCTCCTGTGGATGTTAGGTTCCAATGGAAACTGCTACAGTCAATAAAAAAATGAGAAGTCCCCTACTACAGCAACTCCCTGTCCACATTCACATGCACACAGACATTGGGCAACAAAAGTGATTTTCAATAACAGAAGACATCAGAATATCTGGGCTGCTCAATTAAAATTTCTTGAAAATGTAAACAACTCACCTTGAAACTTATGAACTAGCTCTCCTAAGTTTTTCTCCATCAACCAACTGCAGACCTGATCAACTGACCAAGTTTCCATGGCTGTATCCTGTAAATACACCTGTAGAGTGAGACAGCAGAAGATTCTCCAGCTTTTCTTTCTGATTGTTGTTCTTTATCAGCTCCTTCCTTTGCTAGACTCCTTTGGACTCTCAATATTAAGCTTTTTCAAAATCACTATTTTTCCAATACACACTTAAAAGTAGCTAATAAAACAAATATTCATTTTAAAAAGAAGACCGATTTAAACCTATTTCCTAGTCTCATTTTTCAAATTTCTTCACCTTCTCCTACTTTTTTCCCACAGGCATCCCGGGGCTTTACTAGCAGCCAGAGATACACAATGGCACCCAATCCTGTACCATTAACACCCAGGTTTCTTCACAAAGAAAAGAGAGGTGTGAAATTCACCACTACCAGGCTCTTCAGGAAGTGGTTGACATTTACAAAAGGGGTGGGCAAGGGAGGAAGGGAGGAAGGATTAGATAAAAGCCTGACAAATACTTAGTAAACCAAGACTGGTTAACCCCTTGCTGCTCCTAGCTAGGAGAAAGAGCTTCTAACTTCCTGCTTATCATTGCTTTGGTTTAGCAAGAGGAGAAAGTAGGACCCAAATATCTCAGAAGACTCTGAATGTTTCTGTCCTTCCTTTCAATAATACACGTACACATTCCATTCAGTTCTAGAACTTTATTGATCGCTATTATGATTGGTAAGGTAACTAGGATAAACTACCATGTTGACTGAAAACTTTTTTTTCTTAGTTGGCAGATTTAAGATTGGAAAACTGAATATATTAATAGTTGTCTAAGTGAAAGAAGCATATACAGAGTTTGCAAGATATGTTCTTTAACTATTTAGTTGTTTTTGCATGCCACTCTTCCCTAACCACTTAGTAAACTTAAAACAAGTACACTCATTTTAATAATTTTTCGTATTTTCCCTTAGGCAACTCATTCCTTGTTTTTATAATTCAATCCAAAAGACTGGGAGGAAACTGAAGAAAAGACTTAAAACATTTTCATCTTTTAACACTATTTACAATTTCAGCTTTCAAACTAAACGACATACATTTATTTATACTGTAAGATATTCTATAAAGACAGAAAAAAAGCTGCTCTTGGAGAAATGAAATCGTAAGGAAAGATAAAATTATTTACGAGCTCATGTATTTCAATTTTATTGCTTCAAGTTCTAAAATAAGTATTATTGTATTTTTCATTTTTGTATCTTTAAATAACTAACAATTATCAGCATCACAGTTAGAATGGTGGACAGGGAAAAGATGTTTACCTTTCATACTTGACAACCTTGAAAAGATAGCCTTCAAAAATCATTTCCTAGAAAATAAGTACACTTCAAAGTAATAAGCCACATACTCATAGGTATTCAAAAACACCAAGATGAAAAATTGAAAACAAGGGTTAAATATAGAAGAACGTCTTTCTGAATTACAGCAGTGGATTTAATTTGTTATGACAAACAGTAGCCACAGAACTCCTCCCCTAGGCTAAGCAGCAATAGCGGGGTGTGAAAAGTCATTATTTGCAAGATTCTGGTGTAAATTAAAAATCACACCTTTCTGTCACACTTCTAGCTTCCTTGTGAAGACTAGGACTTAGAAAAAAATAGAAAAGAAATAAAAAAAAAAAGAAAACAATTCTCTGAACTCTAAGATTAAAAGGTATGCAGAGCAGAAGATGATGCCTCGAAGCCATGGATGGATAAAAGGAAATTTAAAAATAAAATGAGTATTTGGAAATGCTCATATATTTTAAAATTTGAAGATTTTTACCCCAATTCTACTTCTGAGAAAAACAAAACAGTTATTAAATTCTAACCGCATACAACCATAGTAAAAAAATATATAATAGTATAGTTTTTGCCTATTAGCTTTTCTAAATATTTAAGAAAATAAAACAGTATCACTGCCTAGACAATATAACATATTTAAGTAGTAACCTTACAACTTCCTCTCACGTAAATAATGGATATAGTATTTGTGATCTTCTACACCATGAAGGAATAAACAATACATCAAATGAGAAAAGATGTATCTGGTAGCTTTATTCTGAGTTTCAGAAACATCTGAAAAGATTTCAAACTGTGAGGAAAAGTATTATCCCTAAATATTTTAAGATACAATACTAAAAAAAAGAATAAAAAAATTGTAATAACGTTATGTGAATGCTCCAGCCAAACCATTCTCATTGTTTGATTAAATTATACTACAGTAAAATAAAGTTGTATTAAATATTAAAGGGTCTCATCTTACTAAAGCCAGAAAGAGGTAAGACTTTAGCTAAAACATCCTAAATATGTGCAAGTTTTATTTAATAAACTTGTTAAAACTCGAAAGGAAGATAATAGGGCAGACTGCTGTGAATGTGACTTATAATCTTCAAGGGACAATGTAACATATGAAAACATCAACCACAAAGAAGCACTTTTTAAGAAAATGTGAAAACCTCTTGTCACTTTTTTCTGTCTGCATTTTTTTTTCCTGAAGTCCAAAAGCTGAGCCAACAAAGAGATTTCTAAAAGCTTTGCTGGCAGCCTATGCCCTCTCCTGGGTCAATACCTCATCCTGCCCTGGGAAGGAACATCTTCTACCATAGCTGTACTTGAAGGGACAAACCATTTAGCAAAAGTCAGGTCCTGTTGGTTTAAAAGAAGGAAAAGTGAGGTACAAAAATGGGAATGTGGAGGGTGCATAGAATAACGTCCAGGGTATTCTCTTGGTAGAGGCTTTGGTACAATATAAGGCGATGGTGTCATACTCCATTGCAGCATAACGTCTCATCCACTTTGGGCCAATATTCATTCCAATCATCACCATTACGGGTGGAATGAAAACTGAAATAGCCAACTAAAATATCTTGCATACTGCAGTCATCAAGATGTTTACTGCCTAGATAGCCCAAAGCCGAGTGAACTATGCTGAAGAAGCCTTACTAGGAAGGTAAGATGCATAGATAAGCAGAATATGGTATAGAGCCGATTATGATAAGTGCTTTAGAAAGCACTGTGGGGCTGGATTTTCCCACGGTCTCCTGGAAGTGAGTGAATTATGAACTAAAATAAAATCTTAAGCTCCTCAGTTGAATGGACCCTGTCTTGGCCAAGGGGACCCCAGAAATACTCCAAAGCTGAGTTGCTGGCCATGAGAAGGGAAGTCGGACATCCCCCTCATGCCCCCTTTGTCCCTTCTTAGGGATACTCTTTGTAACTCATTAAGAGGCCTAAGGCTATACAAGACAACACTTAAGCCACACCTGCAGGTCATCCATTTGCTGAACAGATCACATAAGTCTGGGTATAAGCCCCATATATGTCCCATGACTTGTTTCTGATTAACAGACTTCCTTAACTTAAAACATTCCAAACGTTTAGACAAAGCTTTATTTCTTTAACCAATTACAAATCAAAGAATCTTTAAACCTGCCTATAACCTGTAATGCCCCGCTTCGAAATGTCCTGCCTTTTCAAGCCAAACTAATTAATGTATGCCTTCCACGTATTGATTTATGACTTTACGTGTAATTCCTGTCTCCCTGAAATGTATAAAACCAAACTGTAACCCAATCATGGTGAGACCACTTGCTCAAGGCTTCTTGGGCGTAGCCCTCTGGGCCATGGTTGAACACATTTGGCTCAGAATAAACCTCTTTAAATTATTTTACAGAGTTTGGGTTCTTTTCAGTTGACAAAACCTTGATTTGGAATCTGAGAATGATAGACATAGATAGCGTAGATGATAGTGAAGGAGTCGGAGGAAGCAGGATCAATATAATAAACTGAAAGTAAAAAGCCAAAAATGAACAAGTCATGTTTTGGAACCTCAGCACAGACCATGCAGCCTGAAATGGTGACCACGTGGTAAGGATAACAAGAGACAGGGTGGGAAGATCACTGATGGGATTAGACTACTGAGCTGAGAGTTTACAGATGTACTTAAACTTGAGAGGGTCATTGAACTGACAGTATGTTCCACGCTTCAGAAAGATTATTTAGGCAGCTAAGTCAAATAAATTACAGGAAAGGGTTCTTTCATGAAGTAAATTGTGTATGAGATGGAAGGCTTTAGCCTTTACTGAACATTCATATATGCACCAATTTTCCTCCATTCTAGAAAACATAGATGTTTATGTTAATCTTTTAAACACCTTAGGAAACAAAACTTAATTTTTTCTATACATCATGGCCAGAAAGGGAATGAGATCTAAAAAGCAAGCAGACACCAAGCAAGTGAAACATGTTGAGAGGGGCTGTCATTAGCCACTAAGCTGAACCATATGAAATTGCCATTTTTGTACGTATAAGAATCTAAGAGCAGTAATTTCTTATGGTTGAACTTGTTGATTAAAATCTTATTGGTCAGAAAGGGATTGCTGTAAGAAAAAAATGTCTTAATTTTGTGAACACTAAGCCTTCATTTTTTTTTTCCCAGCAAAACTTATCAGAGGTGTCTATGACACACAACACCCCCAAGAAGTTTGAGGAAGAAGAGAAGTGGTAAGCACAATAAGAGTAACTTAAATTTAATATTTTTTACATTTACAAAGAAACTAAAGAGCAGTTTATCTGAGAGGTTTAATTAAAATAATGAACAAAAATTGCAGTGAGCCAGAGTTCCAGGTCTCTTGGGACTTTTTGGTCACAAACATGTAGGTCTTTTGGCCTCTGAGTCAAACTTATGGTTCATTCCTGCTTCTGCCTCATTGACTGTCAAAGCTTATGGTTCAGTAACACAGACTACAACCCTCGGGGTTCTTGCCAGAGATAGTAGCTGTGAGCTGTGTCGTTAAATTTTATCAAAAGCTAGATGTGTGATTGAGAAGTCTTAATAGTTTGAAGATGTCAATTCTCTCAGAATTAATTTATAAATTATTATTCATATTAATATTGAATATGAATATACAATTAATATTCATGTGTGGTTATATGCTTACTTAGTATGGTACTAATGTTCATGTGGAAGAATACATAGGTAAAAAGAGCTAAAAATGCTTGGCAAAATGACTTGCACTCCCAGAT
>NW_012156173.1:231723-233651 GCF_000956105.1 Propithecus coquereli
AAACTATTTATTAATTTTAAAGTTAATCTTTTAATGACTTTGTTGTGTGTGCTTTTTGTTGGAAAGCATTTGAATGTTTAGTTGCAGCATGGAAGTCCGCAGTTTCAGTTGATCCTCTGGGTATCAGTCATTTGTGACCTTAAGGGCGTGTTGATTTGGGTTAGGTAGGAGAATGTAGATTTGCAACAATAAGAGATTGAAAAGCAAGAAAGCATGTTTTGCGCATGTTGCCAAAGGTGAGGGTATTCTACTGCATTTCTGTATGTTTCTATTGGATTTTTCTTAGCATCAAACAATGACTTTAACATGTCATCTACTGAGAGCTCAGTCAAGTCCATCTGTGGTTCTTTAGGTGCCTTGGTGGTATCAATTAGGTGAGGCTGAAATGCTAATTTGAGTGTGATGTCATGGTTCTCAAAGTCAGTGAACGTTTCATTGTATTCTCCAATTCATAGGTCTATAACAGCTGCATATTCTTCATATGATTCAAATATATCATCCTGCTCATCAGTGACATTTGCTAACTGGGGAAAATGTTCATCTGAAATTTCCTTTTGAAGGAGAAGTGTTTTGAAAAAACATAGCTTTTTTCAAAATGCTTGGATTTTTTGCCACACATCATATATAGACTTACATTAACCTTGCAAAGAAATATTCAAGTCATTTTGACTTGACATGATATCACACAGAAATGCTGCATCCCTATAGAAATCTTCTTTCAATAATTCACATTGCTGATTCTATTCTTCATAAAATTTAACTATCTGTTCTCACAGAGATAAAATTTTGACTAACAGCTGTCCCTGCAATAGACAGTGTGCTTTAGAACAGTATGGTAAATCCACATTGAATACCTCATCATTCAGCTTTAGCATGTTATGAAGCTGATGATGCTGTGTTGCATTTGCATGAATATAGTTAACGATACTTATAACTTGTTGCAAAGTGTCACTTAAAATGGTAGCTTTAGCACAGAGATTTTGCTGATGCGAGATACAATGAAAAGAAATGAGAGCATCTGAATCTGTTAATATATTTTTTTAAATCTGTTCAATAAACCCTTCATGTTTTCCTGTCATAGAAGGTGCACTGTCTGTACATACACTCACAAAATTTACCAAATTCAGTCCAACTTCATGACATTTATCTTGAAAGTTGTTGAAGATACCTATTCCCCATGTTCTGTTTACAAGAGTGTGCAAAGCGAAATAACTTCATAGCAAAGAAAATCTTCTGTTATGACCCAAATGTAGTATAAAGCCTTTGCTGAGTCAGTAGTATCAGTTGATTCATCCAAAGTGATTGAATAATATATATTTTCCTTTTGAAATACTTCATGAAGTTGTTCTGTTAAGTTGAAGACTAATTCATGCTTCCGATCAGTTATGGTTCTCCTTGAAAGAGGTAGTTGTTTGTACTTCAAATGTTAGTGGGCTGTAAGCATCCTACAACTTCGACAATGCATTCTTTCAAAATTTCTACACCACTGAATGGTTTCTCTTTTTCCCTGAGTATATGAACTGCTTTATAAGTTGCTTCAGTGGCATTATTTCTAGATCTTATTGCTGCTTGAAAGAATCATCTTTGCTTTTGCTTTTCACCTTTCTATTTCTGCAATACAACCTTTCATGCCTCTCCCTCTAATTTAAAATATTTGTGACCCTTATGAGTGTTAAAATGCTGATGAGCATTGAATTTCTTTAATGTTGATATTGCAGTATCACAAAGCAAGCAAATCATCTTATCTTTAGCAGAAGCAAGATAATATTGCAATTCCCAATCCTCATTTAAAAATCTGCTTTCTTCTTTCAGCATTCTGTTGGTCTTCTTTGACATAATGAGCTGTTAAGCAGACAGAATTAAAAAATACCGTTAAGCTGTGCAACTATTCACAAATTCCACTTCAGACAGAAACACAGTACACTGTT
>NW_012156173.1:235236-241839 GCF_000956105.1 Propithecus coquereli
GATTGGCCAATGAATTATGATAATTTGTGTTTAAAATGGAGTACTATGCAATGATTAAAAATGTGCTTTAGAAAAATAAAAATATAGAGAAATAGTCACAAAATATAGTTAAGTGAAAATAGATTTAAAATAATAGGATTCAATTTTGTGGAAAAAATAAAAGTAGAACCAAATGTATGGGTTTGAGACTGAGAAAGCATGTACCAAAATGTAACAGTGGTTATCTCTGTTCAAGGGAATTAATGCTTTTTGTTTTCTAATTTGCTACTCTCAAAATTTTCTCAATGAAAGAATTTTACATTATTTTTGGGAAAGTTAGAGTTTTATAAAGAAAAGGTAAGAAGTGATATTTATGGATTATTGTTGGAGAGAGCTCCCATCCATCTGTTCTTCTACACCAGAAGATCAAAGCAGGGAGCACAAAGTCAAATATGGTCAGTGGAAGTGGTTTTGGCCACTTTATTTTAATAATGGACGATCTCCCCTATGAATTTAGAATCTTGGTTTCTCTTGAAAAATCAAACGATTCATATTTCTGAATGGCAACAGCTGAGTAGTGGCTGCCCCATTGAAAGACCAGCGAGACGCTGAGTTTCGCACAGTGTACAGCAAGCATAAAGTAAGTTTGAAACAGGCTGGATCTCAGATAGCTGACGTTTGCAACTCCTGAAGGAAGAAGGTTCTGAGAAGTGTGACAAATACCTACATATGTACACACATATATATATATATACGTGCACAATAATATATCTTTGAATACACTCAATTCTTTATTAACATTTTTTAACTCCTAAAAGAAACAATACCGATCAGAAAAACATTTGCTTTAGCAATCTTAAGGCAGAGATAATAATACCTAAATTAGAATTTAGGTGTTGAATCAAAAGTCAAGGACTCAAAGCTTTGCATCTCAGAAAGCTCTAGTGTCTTGGGGCTTTCATTTTCCTGGTAGCTACATTCTTGAACTAAAATGCATAAACCTTTATTTAGTGTAGATACTGGCTTAATGTAATTCCTGTTACATAGCTCAATGTGTGCGTGACAGTGCAGGTGAGAATTGCTTGTTTTATAGCTATGAATGGTGGCAAGAACTTACGATATTAAAATATTACAGCTTTTAAACTGTTTCTTTGGAGCCACTCATTTGTTACAGCACATGACAGGTGATTTCTGCATCTGCCTGTAATGCTCAGCTGGTCGAGTCAAGCTGGGCTCATTTAATCTGTTATATTAAGTGTTGGTCTGACTTTGTAGACCTCTTCAGGAAGAGGAGGATGCGAAGTGGTGGATTTTCTTAATTCAGTGTGACTCAAACTCCAGATGGGAGGTGTGGAGACAAAGAAGCCACGGGACCCCGTGGTTCTCCTGCAAGACTGGTATAGGACGAATGACAAATGCTCATGCTCTGTCAGCCCTGGGGTTGTCTGAAGATGGGCCACGATGTTCAAACTTTTTGTTGACACAAAGCTACCCTTTTTAAAAATTGGCCAAAATAAAAAAATTGGTATCGATTGGTAGGCAGTAGTCCATTATTGAGTATGTGTGTGTGGGTGTGTGTGAGGGGGTGGGGGGAGGAGAGGAAAAAATTACGTGAATGATAACGAATAAAAGGCAAGATAATCATATTGGAAATAAAGACAGTAAGGATTGTAATAAAATATATCTTGCCTTTTTAGATTATTTCATGGTGCACAAATTTTTAAAAACCTTTACATTTTAATCTTAACTCATATCTTACTCAATTCTACTATTCTTCAATTACATTTGGGAACAAATGAGGCACGTCAGAATAAAGTTCAGAGTAGTTTGGAAGGAGAGGAAGAAAAATAAATTTGATTCATAAATTAGAGCTTCCAAAAAGCTTAAATTATGAAAAAAAAAAATCAGTGTTTCTAGAACCAGGCTGAAAATTAACTTGTCATTTTGAACTGCTTGGCACTTAGAAGGCAGCTTGAAAAGTGCTTGTCTGAGCACTTGTTCCTGGTCAAATGCTAAGGGAATTAAGCGATCAGACTGCTGTTGGCTTAATTCTAGTTTCATTGTCTTCTGATCACATCATCCTTTTTATCCAATTGCCCTGATCCCTTGTTGAGTTATTCTCGTCAGGTTTTTCTCTTTCTGGTACAGATTTCCACCTACTGTAGCGGAAGTTTTTGCAGAAATTCAGAGCAGTACCAGTCTTCCTAGGGAAGGGTATTAGAGAAGCTGTCATCCTGCATTTCTGGAGGGCCTAATGGGCAGGCCAGGGCTTGAGATGGGTAACAGGTGCTGTTGAAGGGTGCAGAGATTGCTGCTCATTCCCTGCTTCTCTCTCCGTTGAACTCTGAATTCAGAATTTTATTTAAAAAACATCTTTTCCAACTTACCGAATGTAAGCCAGGAGTGTGCTTCATGAAAATACTGATTCCTAAGCCTTTTTCCAGAAGATTCTCACTCAGGTGGCTTGGAGCAAGTCCCCATAATAAGTATTTCTAATCATTCCCAGGGATTCTTATCATCAGCCAAGTGTAAGAAGCAATTGAAAGATTCGTTATGATTTATCTCCATTTTATAGAGCCCTGCAGGTCATCCCAAAATGTCATTATGCACAAATTATACCATTGAGAAATTTTTACAGCACTTCATAAAAATAATCATGTGCATGTCACTGAAATTAATGTAGTAGGATTCTATTTAAAAGGATTTTTCATAAAGTTAAGAATGTAAAATAAATGCAGTAACCTATTTTTTTTACATTAAAAATTGTGCTAAGGCCGGGCGCGGTGGCTCACGCCTGTAATCCTAGCACTCTGGGAAGCCGAGGCAGGAGCATTGCTTGAGCTCAGGAGTTCGAGACCAGCCTGAGCAAGAGCGAGACCCCGTCTCTACTATAAACAGAAAGAAATTAGCCAAACAACTAAAAATAGAAAAAATTAGTCAGGCATGAAAAAATTAGCTGGGCATGGTGGTGCATGCCTGTAGTCCCAGCTACTCGGGAGGCTGAGACAGGAGGATCCCTTGAGCCCAGGAGTTTGAGGTTGCTGTGAGCTAGGCTGACGCCATGGCAACACAGTGAGACTCTGTCTCAAAAAAAATAAATAAATAAATTGTGCTAAAATATACATAACATAAAATTTGCCATTTTAAACTTTTTGAGTGTACAATTTAACAGAATTAAGTATATTTACTTTGTTGTGGAACCATCGCCACTATCCATCTCCAGAACTTTTTCATTATCCCAAAACGAAACTCTGTACCCATTAAACAATAACACCTATATGCACTTCCAGCCCGAGTCTCCGATAACCATTATTCTACTTTCTAACTCTATAAATTTTACTATTCTAGGTATCTCATATAAGTGGAATCATACAATATTTATCCTTTGGTATCTAGCTTATTTACTTAGCATAATGTCTTCAAGGTTCATCTATGTTGTAGCATGTGTCAGAATCCCCTTCCTTTTTAAGGCTGAATAATATTTCATTGTGTGCATTGACTACATTTTGTTTATCCATTCACTCGTCAGTGGTCATTTGGGTTGTTTCTACCTTTTGGCTATTGTCAATAATGATTATATGAACATAGGCACAACAAATAGCTGCCTAAGGCCCTGCTTTAGTAATCTGATTTTGATAGTTACAAAAGTCAGAGGAATCTTTCAGCGTACTCTGATTTCCTGATACACTATTAGCAGACATGGAGACCTACATGGACCTTCCAGACCTGGGAAAATCCTCCCATTTCCCAGATGAGCAAAGAGAATTTCAGAAATGCTAAGTGACTTTCCCAAGGGGCACATAGCTAGTTGAACAAGGATGCACTTTTTATCAGGCCTAGTAAAGCAAGTAAAATGAATTATATTTAATGATACCAGCCTATGAGGCACTTTTGACAACTGTGTCTTTTCATTTTTGCATTCCCTGTACTTAGCACTATAACACATGCCAGGCCTTCAGAGGTTATTTTGTAAATATTCCAATGCATAGACACATGTGCAGTTGCTGCATGAATATGCTTTGCAGAAAGTGACACATTCATTATATGACAACGATGCACAGGGCCAGATGCCTATCTTAACTCAGAGTTGCCCAACCCCAGTGCCTCTGCACATTGGTTTGCTCCAGTCTGTTAACAGGTTGTGAGAACTGGATCCCTCTCTTAGCTGCAGCTAGAGCCTCTTCCAGGTACCCAGAGGCTTCAAGCAGCCTCACTCGTTTAGCCTGTTGGGCGCTAAACCATTTTCTTTCTCTGTGTGCCATGATATGAAAAGGTTTGAAAAGTGCAGGACTGGACTGGCGAAATGGAGCTTGGGAGAACGAGGGAGGGATGGATACAACTATGGTTTGATTCTTACCTCTGGCTGCATGTTAATTTCCAGGGCAGCTTATAGAAAAAGAAATTGATGTCCAGCTTCCATGCCAGTCCAACTAAATGAGAATTCGAGGAAGGTGGATCACAGGCATTAGTATGTTTTAAAGCTTTCCCATGTGATTTCAATGTGTCATCAGAGCTGAAAGCCACTGGTGTTAGGCCAGGCAGACAGGAGAACAGACATCCAGAGACAAGGAAAGACTTTGCCATGCGAGTACCTCCTTCGTGAGCTGCCTCCGGAACTGTACACAATCGACTCAAGAGGTACCCTCCTGGAAGCCTGCAGATGGGAGGTGTGAGCGGACAGTATGGGACAGAGGCATTTCTGTGTGTGTCTGGGATCATTTCCAAGCCTACATTTCTTCCTCTTCACTACCACCCTTCTCCCAACTGGGCTCTGGGCTCATTGCCACTGGGGTGGACCAGAAATCATTACAGGTGTTTCTGATTTTCATAAACAAAAGCCTGAGCCCTAAGGGGAGTTTAGGTACTTCTTAGGCTTAGAGAGAATGTTCTGGTGAAACACAAAGAGAGGAGGATTTCCGCAGACTGGAGAGAGAGTCCTTCTTGGTAGCACTGCCAAGAAAGTAACAACACCCGGAGAGAGTGATGCTGTGCTGTGAGTCTGCACAGATGTTGTGAGCCCCGGAGGCCCAGATGTAGTAGTGAGCCCCTGGACCCAAGGACCACGTCGACAGGTACAGTGGATATTTGGATGGAAGTCTATGCGTCCGATGGCTAAACGCCAGATTGCCCCTTCCCCCTTCCCTCAATTCCCGATGCCTTAGCAGTACCCATAGCATTGAATTCATGACCCAGCCCTAGGGAGTGAGTAGGAGTGGGGGATCCCCAAGAAGAACTGAGGTTGCTTATTTTCCTTCTTACCCTGGTGGAACTGGGACTCAGGGCCTGATGCTGAACTCCTATGAAACAATGAAAGATTCTTGTCATGTGCTTCTGAGTTATTGGATTGCAATTTATACCTATGTGCTGATAATTTTTTAAAATTAATTCGTAAGTATTAACAGAAATTGGAGGTAACAAAACATGAACTAGGGGTACCATAACATCATGTTATGCTTCTATTATGACATTCATCAGATAGAAATGAAATTGATTATAGACCTGTGTTTTCCCCATTAGACTTTGAGTTCTTTGAGAGCAAGGATTGTTTCTTATCCAGTTTTGGATTTCTAGTAATTAGTGCTATGCCTAGCACAGAGGAAGCCATCAATCAACGATAAGTAAATGAATGGCATAAGGAGGAGCTAAGAGAGGAAGCTCAAAGCAAAAAAGAGTCAACAAACCTTACCGCAGTGACAGTTTTAATGGTTGTCAAATAGACAACTGCAGACTCTGAAATGTAGGCAAGTTTCACAGCTGGAGAAATTATTTTTCTCTAGTCGTAATTCATAAGACAATTACCTGCTCATATAAATGCCATCAAATGTTTTACAATAAGTTGTGATGGATGGTATTACATCTTCTGCAGTATAAGTTGTGGTGTAGAACAGTGCTGGTGATTAAATTGCTAAAGAAAATAACACAGATTTATTTCTATAGAGTTCCCTTAAGAGTTCCTAAACATTGAAGCTATTGCTTTGAGCCCATCGGAAGAATGGTATTATATTGGAACTTTCTGCACTTAGAGTATTTGCATCACAACCCAAACATGTATATAGTGTGAATGCTCAGCGGGCAGGGGCCAAGCAGGAACAACTGGAATGTGGAGACTTTGTTGTGCTATTCAAATCATGCCCAGGACGTGGCAGTCTGCTGTAGTTATGGGTTGGGCTAGGTTTGTTCACCTCTTGTGTGCACAACCCTGGAACCCTTCCTGTTTAGCGTGGGACAGGATGATTCTTCAATATATATTTGTAGAATAAATTGAATGACCAAAACAATTCAGTCCTCGTTAAAGAAGTCTGATTAACATCTTATGGTCAAGATAAAGAAATATGGGTTGGGTGCTAAGATAATAAAGAAAAGTTAAAATTGGGTGAATAATCATACCTGAAATGTTCTGATAAGGCTAAATTTAAACTCTGTCTTGCTCCTCAATTTGGCCTTTACTCATGTTCTGTTCAGTAGCATTATCAATGACTTAGATAAAAGAAAGATTTCATGGACTTTAAAATCATGCGTAAGAGTATATTTTTATATTGTTTATAATATAGGAATAACGTTATCATTATTTTTCCCCCAAGACTGAAAGCTTATGTACTTATGGTCTTTTTCTTTTCTTTTTTT
>NW_012156173.1:241889-242608 GCF_000956105.1 Propithecus coquereli
CCCTCCCCATGCCACTGAAAATTCACATATAACTTTTAACTCCCCTAAAACTTAACTACTAATAGTCTACTGTTGACTGGAGGCCTTACTGATAGCATAAACAGTCAATTAACACATACTTTTTATGTTATATGCGTTATATACTGTATTCTTACAATACAGTAAGCTAGAGAAAAGAAAATGTTATTAAGCAAATCACAACAAAAAGAAAATATATTTACTATTCATTACGTGGAAGTGGATCATCATAAAAGTCTTCATCCTCATCATCTTCATGCTGAGGAGGCTGAGGAGGAAGAAGAGGAAGGATTGATCTTGCTGTCTCAAGGGTGGCTGAGGCAGAAGAAAATCCACATATAAGTGGACCCATGCAGTTCAAACACATGTTATTCAAGGATCAATTGTATATTCTTTATAACCAAAACAAACATGGCAATAAGAAAAAAATAAGAATAGGCAATTCGTGACCAAAATTTTAAATAAGTATCTAAAAATGTACCACATTTTTTGTAATAAAAACAATTAAATTAGATACCATTTTTGTTTACTCCACTGGAAAATATGAACATTTAAAAAAGATTAACAGAAGTGCAAGATGAAATATTCTTTTACACATTGCTAAAAGGAATATAAACTGGTACAACTTTTTCTATCATATTATTTCCATTTTATAGATGAAAATCTTGAAGTTTATAGAGGTAACTCAGCTAAGGTTCTTT
>NW_012156173.1:253978-275858 GCF_000956105.1 Propithecus coquereli
TTTATATTGTTTATAATATAGGAATAACGTTATCATTATTTTTCCCCCAAGACTGAAAGCTTATGTACTTATGGTCTTTTTCTTTTCTTTTTTTAATTTCAGTAGATTCAGGGAGTACAAGTGTTTTTTGTTACATGGATGAACTGTATAATGCTGAAGTCAGGGATTTTAGTGTACCCATCACCAGAATAGTGTTCATGGTACTGGATAGGTAGATTTTTATCCCTCAGCTTTCTTTCATCATTCCCTCTTCTTAGTTTCCAATGTCCATTATAACACTTTATGACCACATATACCCCTCATTCAGGTCCCAATTATAAGTGGGAATATGTGTATTTGTTTTTCCATTCCTGAGATACTTCACTTAGGATAATGGTGTCCAGTTCCATCCAAGTTGCTACAAAAGACATTATTATTTCATTTCTTTATATGGTTGAGTAGTAGTCTATGGTGTGTGTGTGTGTGTGTGTGTGTGTGTGTATCTCACATTTTCTTTATCCACTCATGAATTGAATGGCACTTAGGTTAATTCCACAGCTTTACAATTGTGAAATGTGCTGCAATAACGTCCTGGTACAGGTGTCTTTTTGATATAATGACTTAGTTTCCTCTGGGTAGATAACTAGTAGTGGGATTGCTGGATCAAATGGTAGGTCTACTTTTAGTTCTTTAAGGAATTTCCATATTGTCTTCCATAGACGTTGTACTAATTTACATTCCCACCAACAATGTATAAGCGTTCCCTTTTCAACGCATCTCTGGCAACATCTATCATGTTTTGATTTTTTAATAATGGCCATTCTGACAGGATTAAGGTGGTATTTTATTGTGGTTCTAATTTTCATTTCCCTGATGATTAGTGATGTTGAGCATATTTTCATATATTTTTGGCCATTTGTCTATCTTCCTTTGAAAAAAATCCATTTATGTCTTTTGGCCATTTTTTGATGGGGTTATTTGTTTTTTCCTTGCTGAGCTGAGTTGAGTTCTTTGTAGATTTTGTATATTAGTCCTTTGTCAGATTTACAGTTTGCAAATATATTCTCCCATTCTGTAGGTTGTCTATTTACTCTGTTGAATATTTCTTTTGCTGTGAAAAGACTTTTTAGTTTAATTAAGTCCCATTTATTTATTTTTATTGTTGTTGTATTTGCTTTTGGGGTCTTAGTCATAAATTCTTTGCCTAGGCCAATATCTGGAAAGGTATTTCCTACATTTTCTTCCAGAATTTTTATAGTTTCAGGTCTTACATTTAAGTCTCTAATCCATCTTGAGTTAATTTTTGTATATGGTAAGAGATAGGGATCCAGTTTCATTTTTCTGCATGTAGCTATGCAATTTTCCCAGGACCACTTATTGAATAGGGTGTGCTTTCCCAGTATATGTTTTTGTCTACTTTGTCAAAAATCAATTGGTTGTAGCCATATAGCTTTATTTCTGGGTTCTCTATTCTGTTCCATGGGTCCATGTGTCTACCTTTTTACCAGTACCCTGATGTTTTGGTTACTATAGTCTTGTAGTATAATTTGAAGCCAGGTAATGTGATGCCTCCAGATTTGTTCTTTTTGCTTAACATTGCTTTGGCTATTCAGGCTGCGTTATGGTTCCAAATGAAGCATAGAATTATTTTTTCCAGATTTGTGAAATATGATGCTGGTATTTAGGATGGGGATCGTGTTGAATCTGTAAATCACTTTGGGCAGTAGGGACATTTTAACAATGTTTATTCTACCAATCCATGAGCATGGGATGTTTTTCCATTTGTTTGTGTCATCTATGACTTCTTTCATCAGTGTTTTATAGCTCTCCGTATAGAGATCTTTCACCTCCTTGGTTAAGTATATTCCTAGGTATTTTGTTTTCTTTGTAGCTATTGTAAATGGTATTGCATTCTTGATTTGACTCTGAGCTTGACTGTTTTTAGTGCATAGAAATGCTGCTGACTTGTGTACGTTAATTTTGTAACCTGAGACTTTACTGAACTTATTAAACAATTCAAGGAGTCTTTAGGGTTCTCTAGATATAAGACCATGTTTTTAGCAAACAGGGATAGTTTGACCTCCTTTTTCCTGATTTGGATGTTCTTTATTTCTTTCTCTTGCTTGATTGTTGTGGCTAGGACTTCCAGTACTATGTTGACTAGAAGTCGTGAGAGTGGACATCCTTTTCTTGTTTCAATTCTTAGGGGGAATGCTTTCAACTTTTCCACATTTAGTATGATATTGGTTGTGGGTTTGTCATGAATGGCTTTTATTATTTGGAGGTATGTTCCTTCTATGCCTAGTTTGTTGAGGGCTTTTTTTTTTTATCATAAAGGAGGGCTAGATTTTATTGAATGCTTCTTATGCATCTATTGAGACGATCATATGGTTTTGTTTTTAATTCCGTTTCTGTGGTGAATCATATTTATTGATTTGTGTTTATTGAACTATACTTGCACCCCTGAGATGAAACCCACTTGATCATGGTAAATTATCTTTTTGATGTTCTGTTGGATTTGGTTTGCTAGTGTTTTGTTGAGAATTTTTGCATCAATGTTCATGAGGGATATTGGTCTGTAGTTTTTTTTTTTTTTAATTGTTGTGTCCTTTCCTGGCTTTGGTATTAGGGTGATACTGGCTTTCTAGAATGAATTAGGGAGCACTCCCTCCTTCTTTATGTTATGGAACAGTTTCAGTAAGATAGGTGCCAGTTCTTCTTTGTATGTCTGGTAGAATTTGAATATGAATCCATCTGGTCCTGGGCTTCTTTTTGTTGGGAGATTATTTAATACTGTTTCAGTCTCAATATTCATTATTAATCTGTTCAGGATTTCTGTTTCTTCCTGATTCAATCTTGGGAGGTTGTGTCTTTCCAAAATTTTATTTATTTCCTCTAGATTTTCTAGTTTGTGAGTATACAGTTTTTACTAATAGTCTTAGATGATATTTTATATTTCTGTGGTGTCAGTTGTAATGTCTCCTTTTTCATTTCTGATTGAGCTTATTTGAATTCTTTTTCTTCTATTTGTGGTTGATCTAGCTAGTGGTCTATTGATTGTTTTTTATCTTTTCAAAGAATCAACTTTTTGTTTTATAAATCTTTTTTTTTTTTGGTTTCCATTTTATTTAGTTCTGGTCTGATCTTTGTTATTTCTTTTCTTCTGCTGGCAGCAGCTAAATGATCCTTGGGTCAATGAAGAAATCAAGATGGAAATCAAAAAGTTTTTCAAATTGAATGACAAAGGTGACACAAGCTTCCACAATCTCTGGGATACAGCAAAAGCAGTGCTAAGAGGAAAATATATAGCCTTAAAGCCTATATAAAAAAAGACAGAAATATCGCAAATTAACAACCTAATGTCATACCTCAAGGAACTAGAAAAAAACAAACCAAACCCCAGACCAGCAGAAGAAAAGAAGTCTGGGGGCACAGTCCTCTGCAAGACTGCCCTCATTTCAGATACCACTGCAAGTTCAGGGGTCTCCAGGGGCTACCCTCACATCTGGTTGATTGGCTGGCTACAAATTTGGGGATTCCCACAACCACCTTTGGGTTTGATAATTCACTAGAAAGACTCACAGGACTTAATGAAAGTGCTATACTTATGATTATAGTTTTATTACAGAAAAGGGAATCAAATTAAAATCAACCAAAAGAAGAGACACAGAGGGCAAAGTCTGGGAGGTTTCTAAATGCGAATCTTTTGTCATCTTTGGATCATGGTCCCCTTCTGTTATTGAAGTGTGACAATACTTAAAGAGTATTGAATCACTTGAGCTTCCCCACCCAGAGTTTTTTTGAGACCTCATTATGTAGTCATCCTTGATTGAATCACAACAAAGACACTCCTATCACTTGGGAAATTCCAAGAGTTTAGAAATTATCTCCCAGGGGCAAAGGCCAGGCAAACTGGTTATGACACAGACAGCAATGGGACTGAAGGGCAGTAGGTCAAATTACATCCATAATCTCTGGGGAGAGAGAACATGCTGTATGGGTCCAGTACCCTCTTCCTCCCTGAATACCCTGGAAGCTTTTAGTTTCAAAGTCTAAAAGGAACATAAACATGAGGAAAACTCTATCACAGTCACAACAAAGTATAGCTATGCAACTCTTCCCTTGACAAGGGTACTTATTTAAGGTTTCCATTTTTTTTTTTTTTTTTGGTCTTACTCTATTGCCTTGGCTAGAGTGCAGTGGTGTCATCATAGCTCACTGCAACCTCAAATTCCTGGACTCAAGCAATCCTCCTGCCTCAGCTTCCTGAGTAGCTAGGACTAAAGGTGTGCACCACCACACCTGGCTAATTTTTAAAATTTTTTTTGTAGAGATAGAGTCTTGCTACATTGCTCAGGCTGGTCTTAAACTCCTGGCCCATCTTGGCCCCCCAGAGTGCTAGGATTACAGGCATGAACCACCACACCCAGCCTAAATTTGCCATGTTACATATGGCTGAGCTAACCCAAATGTAGGACAGGGGAGATATGAGAACATTCTCTTCATTTACATTGCTGGATTGCTGGGAGGACCTTGTATAGCTTTTGTTATTCTGATTCATTGAGATGCCGCATCCCAATTTTCACTTGAACTTTTCTACAACAAAGGAAGGAAAACAGACAAATGAGGAACAGAAGGGGCAGAGAACAAAACTGAAATCTTTCCATTCCCTTGACTTCTTTCAAAGAAACAAACACCTGCAACCAAAATCTGTGTATCAGTTTCTAAAGTCAAACTGGGGTATAAGATGAATCAATGGGGTAATTTGCCTTCATAGGACAGCCAGAGTTCACCTTTCTTATTTGGGGCTAGCACCTGTGAAAGCTGCTAGGAAAGAGAAATTGTGCCCAGATGGATTTGTCATTTTGGTATAAAGTCCTAAAGTATTAGACAACCTTAACTCTCTGCCTTGATTGTTAATGATCATTGACGTTTTAAATTTCAAGCTAAAAATGGAAAGGATTTGATTTAAATTTCAGATTAACAAAAGCTGCACACTGTCCTCCCAGCAAGCCAGCAATGTAAATGAAAAGTAAATGAGGTCATCAAGGATCCCGAGCTGAATGGAGGAATAAATGTCAAGCATCTGGTTGAGTTTCTATTCAACGGTGATTTCTTAAGAAGGAATCATGTTAAAAAGCAAGACTGGCTGAAAGGTGATATTCGGCCTGTGGGGTATGTTGATTTTTCTTTTTAAATCAAAACCTTGAAGTGGATCACTTGAATTCTGTCACCATGGAAGCTGACTTGCTGAATATAAGATTAATCTTGTGTCCAAGGTATAAAAATCAACTTTATTTTAAAAATTAATTTTATGGAACATTACTCTCTAATGTGAGCTAATTGCTTTTGCAGTTAAGACTGAATTACTTCCTTTTAAAAAGTGGGTTTGTAAGTAATCTTTTCATATGCCTCTACTACATGAATACAACCCCATACAATGCTACATATGTCATTTATTGCAAAAATGAGAATTTGTAGAATGAATTCCCCAGAAAATGATTGCTGGGCCAAAATTAAATGTGTTTGTCATTTTGGTAGAAATCGACAAAGTGTCCTCTATAGGGATTTACCATTTTTTTCATTACTATTAGCAATGTAGGAGAGTAGTTTCTAATCCTTTTCCTTCCTTCCCATTCATTGGAAGTTGGCAAACTATGGAATTTTGGCACTGTTATGTAATTAGCTGAGGTTTAATTTTTGTTTCTCTTATGTGTAAAGTTAATCATTTCTTCATATTTTCAAGATCCATTTATATTTATTTTTATATGAATATTATATTTTGCTATTAGGTTGTTTGATTATTTCTTCCCAATACCAAAGAGGTTTTTGTAAGCAACTTTATTAAAGCTTAATTGATGTATAATATGTAAAAGGCACAATATGATGAATTTTGACACACACACATACATATATCCATGAATATATGGATATCCATCCATTTCTATCTATATCTATTAGTATATCTCTGTGAAACCATCACTGTAATCAAGATAACAAACATTTCTATTATTCCACAAGGAACACATCCCAGATTGCTACCAAATCTGCATAGCAAACTTTTATTTTTAATTTCAAAATATTAAGGGGGTACAAATGTTTTTGTTACATGGCTTGAGTCAGGGCTATAAATGTGCCCATCACCCAAATAGTGTTCATTGTCCCTGTAAGGTGGGTTTTTGCACCTGCCCACCTCACTGCTTGATTTCCAATGATTTTTACTTTCCTCTATGCACTTGTGTGCCCATCAGTTAGTTCCAATTTATTAGATAGTACATGTTGTGTTTGCTTTTGCATTCTTGAGATACTTCACTTAGGATAATGGTCTCCAATTCATTCCAAATTGCTGCAAAAGGCATTCATTCATCATTTTTATGGCTAAGTAGTACTCCATTATATACATATGCCACATTTTGTTAACCTACTTATGAATTGATGGGAACTTGTGTTGTTTCCAGATCTTTGCAATTGTGCTGCAATAAACATTCAAGTACAGGTGTCTTTTTGATAAAATGACTTCTTTTCTTTTGGGTAGATACCCAGTAGTGGGATTGCTGGATTAAATGGTAGGTCCACTTTTAGTTCTTTGAGAAATCTCCATACTGTTTTCCATAGGGGTTGTACTAATTTGCAGTCCCACCAATAGTGTGTAAGCGTTCCTTTCTCTCTGCATCCGCACCAGCATCTACTGTTTTTTGACTTTTTAATAAAAGCCATTCTAACAGGAGTAAGGTAATATCTCATTGTGGTTTAATTTTTATTTCTCCGATGATTAGTGATGTTGAGCATTTTTCCATATGTTTGTTGGCCTTTTGTCTATCTTCTTTTGAGAAGCTTCCCTCCATGTCTTTTGCCTATTTTTTAATGGGGTTGTTTATTTTTTCTTGCTGATTTGTTTGAGTTCTTTGTAGACTCTGGATATTAGCCCTTTGTTGGATGTGTAGATTGTGAATATTTTCTCCCATTCCATAGATTATTTATTTGCTCTGTTGATTATTTCCTTAGCTGTGCAGAAGCTTTTTAATTTAATCAAGTCCCTTTTATTTATTACTGTTGTTGCTGTAATTGTCATTGGTGTCTTACTCATAAATTCTTGCCTAGACCAATATCTAGAAAAGTTTTCCCTACATTTTCTTCTAGCAGATACTTGGTTTGCGTTTTTTCATCCATTCAGCCAGGCTATGTCTTTTAAGTGGAGCATTCAGACCATTAACATTGAGTGATAATCTTGACATGTAGCATGCTGTTCTGTTCACTATGTTGGGTAGTACCTTATCGCATTGTTTTCCTCTTTTGCTGTTGTTTATAAGAGTTGTGAGCTTTAGCTTTTTTGAGTGATTTTACACTGGTGGGTGTCTATTGTGCTGATAAGTATATAATGCAGTTCTGAGTATTTCCTGCAGGGCAGGTCTGGTCATGACAAATCCCCTCAGTGTATGCTTGACTGAAAAAGACTTAATATGCGCATCAATTCTGAAACTTAGTTTTTTGTTGTTTTTTTGTTTTTGTTTTTGTTTTTTAAATAGAGATGGGGTCTCACTCTCGCTCAGGCTGGTCTTGCACTCCTGAGCTCAAGTGATCCTCCTGCTTTGGCCTCCCAGAGTGCTAGGATTACAGGCATGAGCCACCATGCCTGGTCATGAAACTTAGTTTTGCAGGATACAAAATTCTAGGCTGGCAGTTGTTCTTTTTAAGAATATTGAAGATGGGGCCCCACTTCCTTCTGGCTTGTAAGCTTTCTACTGAGAAGTCTGCTGTTAGCCTGATGGGTTTTCCTTGGTAGGTTATTTGTTGCTTGATTCTTGCTGGTTGCAGAATTTTCTCCTTCATTTTAACTTTGGCCAGGTTGATTATTATGTGTCTTGGAGACATCCTGTTTGTTGTGAATCTTCCCTGTGTTCAATGACTATCTTACATCTGGATGTCTGGATCTCTAGTGATACAGGGAAGTTTTCCTCAATAATTCCTTTGAATAGATTTTCCATGCCTTTAGCTCTTTCTTCTTTTCCCTCAGGGATATCAATAATTCGTATGTTAGTTCGCTTAGCATAGTCCCATATCTCTCTAAGTGATTGCTCTACCTTTTTTGTTCACCTCTCTGGCTTTTTCAATGACTGTGTTAGCTCAAGAGCCTGGTCTTCAAGCTCTGAGATTCTTTCTTCTTCTTGGTTTAGTCTGTTGCTGAAGCTTTCTGCTGTGTTTTGAAATTCCCTAAATGACTCTTTCATTTCTTTATGTTCTATTATATCCTTCCTTATGTTGTCTAGTTCTTTAGTGACTTTTTCACTAATTTCCTGAAATTTTTTTGGCTTTTTTTTGTTGGTTTTTAATTTTCTCTTCAATAGCATTCATTTTATTTTCCATCCATATTCTGAATTCCATTTCTGTCATTTTGGCAATTTCCTTGTGGTTGAAGTCCCCTACTGTAGCTCTATTTTGATCCATTAGAGATGTCATACTGTTTTGTTTTTTCATGTTGCTGGGATTCTTTTGTTGGTTTCTTCTCATCTGAAGGTTCTTTTCTTGATTTGGAGCTAATAGGTTTGCAGGGCACCTGTCCTTTGCAGGGAACTTTCTTGCTTAATTAGAGGAAGGGGAGATCCCTAGATGGTGCCTTTTTTCCTACTCTGGAATGTTGATGTGGCAGCGGAGGGGCGTGTGCACTAGAAGCCTGTATTGCAGCTATTCTGATTTGTCCTGCTAAACTGTGATTGCCACTGTTCAAGCCTGTGCTGGGTGATCTTTGTGCTGGCTGTTGGGTTGTTCACCAGATAGTTGTTGAAAGTTGAACTTAGGAGCCGGGCAAGACATTTTCCACAGAGGCTGGTGTTGTATGGCTTGCTCTGCCTGAGGTCTTCCCACAAAGGTGACAGTGACAGCTGGGCGAGGCTATCTAGGCAGTGGTCATGGGTTCCTGGGCTGTGAGCGCTTGCTCAAACCAGTTCCCAGTGTACTAGTGGCTGGAGGTTGGGGGGATCCTGCTGGGGCGATGGACCTTGGAGCAGTTCCTCCAGCCCCGCGGCAGTGGTGGTGACTCAGGGGTAGGATCTTGGGGTCCAGGTGCAGTGCTGGAATCTTGGGAGCTATGTCCTGAGCCTGGAAAGAGCTCTGGAGCCACAGGTGTGGAGCCTCAGGCTCTTGGCCTAAGAGCCTCAGGGCAGGGACTGGGGTAGAGCCAGAGGCAGGGCTTCTGAGCAAGCCCTCAGAGCTGGAAGCAGGGCCAAGGGTGGTGGGGCTGATCCAACCCAGAGGGTGGAGTCAGGGCCAAGCAGGCAATGGGCTGTTCTATGGGCTCAGGGATCACACAGATGCCAGGTCACGTGGGCGGAGGTTGGTTCCAGTGGCCCAGGAGGGACCTTGGAGTTCTCCCCATCCCCACAGGGCACACTGAAGCAGTTGCCCAAAGCCTCCCAAGTCAGAGCCTGAAGTGCCTCAGTCAACTTGTGCTCAGATCCTGTTACACTGTAAGGGAGGGGCTCTTGTCTGCCAGTTGCAGTGTAGGGCTCAGAGGATCCTCCATTTAGTCCGTTCCGTCCCCAACCTGGTGGGGACAATGTGAAGGCCACTGTCGCCAAGCTGAGTCCTGTGCGGACCTGGTACTGTGCACCTGAGAGCACAGGATGGCATCAGTGGCAGAAACCTAGTGTCAGCTGCCAGTCGATCCCCACCGTGCCTGTTATCCAGTGCAATGACTCTGCACAGGCTCCAGGCAGGTCCCCAGTCCATCCACGCAGAGGCCTGTGGTGGTGGAGGGAGTCCTCTCACAACTTGGCCACAGTGCCTGTGGAGTAAGCTCAGCGCCCCAGCGCTCTATCCATGCTGGGGCCCCAAGCTTAATCTCTAAGAGTGGGTGGTGCTTGTAAGAATTGGCCATGCCCTGTTTGATTGAGTCAGTGAATGCTTTAATGAGCTGTAGGTTGTTCTCCCTGTCAGTAGTTGGTGCTTGCAGGAAAACAGTCAACAGCAGTGATGTTCTTTTGTGCCTGTAATAGGTAGCCTAGCCCCTCAGGAGAAGCACTGGAATACCTCAGGCAGTGGGAGGGGCCCTGTAGCTCCCAGGGGGTGGCTTGATCTCCACCACAGCAGAGGTGGGTGGAGGAGCAAGGCTGGGCAGGGTTAGGTCAGGGGAGCCTGCCTCCAGGCTCTGTAAATGTAGGTCCTACAACTGTCTCAGCAGGGATCAAAGTTCAGCTCCCAGGCTGCTGGGGAAAGGTGCTGGGAAGGAAGCTGAAGTGGCCTCACTGAACTGGAAAGTCTGCTTGTGGGGAAGAGGCCGTCTGCAATTCACCAACTGGCGAACGGGAGTGAGCTCTGCCCCTCTTGCTGTAACCCTCCTCCAAGAGTCTCTTTCCGGTGTCTGGTCACAAGCAGGCACCCACAGTACAGGCACAGTACAGACACACCAAGTAACGGTGCGAGGAGCTGGAAACTTCTCCCTAGGACCCATCGCGTCCAAATGCACAGCTTTCCTGTGGGGGGATGGGTGCCCCACCAGATCACCACAGCTTGGACCCACACTGCACTCTCTTGTCAGTTCCACCCACGTGGGCTCCTTCACCTCCCAAGTGCAGCTCCCAAATCTCCCCTTTGTGCCCCCTAGCAACCCAATTTAGTCCAGGGGGCATGGGATCCGGCCCTCCTGTCTGTCCCTCTGGTAGGCTGGTAGGTGTCTCTAGGGAGTGCTTGTGGGTGGGGAACTCCCAGACCGAGCGCCCCTGGGTCCACTGCAGGTCCTCAAGGGGAAAGGTGTGGGCACCACTCTCTGCGGAAACTTCAGACTGGAGGGTGCGCCAGCCACGGGGAAGCGGCTGCCATTTAAAGTCTCAAACAGCGCCCTCAGCTGCCGTGGGCCTGGAAGGGTAGGGAGAGGAAATGAATCTGCATGGAACAGAGCCGGCACTCCAGCTCCTCTGGTCTGTCTTCCTGGAAGGAAGCCTGCACGGAATGCCCAAGCTCTGGGATCACACAAGATCTCCAGGGCCCCTGCAGTCTGGGCAGACATCAGGAACTGCCTGTGTGGGAACAGGTGGTACGAAAACTGAAGGGCTGGAGCTCCCTGGAATGGTTGGAGAAGCAAGTTGGCAACCATCTTCTCTGCTGTGGGCTGTGGTCACAGGGTAGGGGGAATTCCGAAGGGGCTGAAAGACTGATGATGCTTTATTTTCAAGAAGGTTTCGTGGTTGCAGCAGTGCTTGGCTCATAAGGATGGAAAAGCTTCTAAGCAACTCAGCAGCCACTGATTGCCGGAGGCCTGTGGGAAGGAGAAACAAATCCCCCACCTACCCCTTCACTGAGCTCTGAGCTTCTCTAGGGTTGATCTTTGCTGATACCTTTTTTTCCCCTTCCTATTCTGCTTCGCAATCTCTTTCCATGAAGTCTCTGTTAGGCTCTGGCACGTTTGCCTCCAAACTACACCTAAGCTGTGCCCATTCCCCCTCTTCTTTATCCGAAATCCTTCCTTCCTTCTGGGATGATCTGAGACCTGATGTCTCTGGTCAGCCATCTTCCCCTTCCTCCCTGCACAGCAACTTGAGCTAAGATGTAGCATGGTTGTCCTTGAACACACACGAGAACACTGCTTGCAGTCTACCCCACCTCTGTTCTCCTGCCCTAGGGATGGGGAATGGATAGTCAAAGCCTCAAGATTCACTCATCTTCATGACAGAAATTGGAAACTAGTTTTTCTTTGAACTGCAATCCTTATATTTTCTGATAATATTTGGAACTGCAATACATTTTAAAAGGAAATGGAGAAAGTATAGTTTTTTAAATTGACAAATTGAATTTCTATTTTGACTTTATTATAATAATAAGGAAGCACCTAAGTTTTTCCCTGATGAGTTTAATAATCTACTGAAGGAAAAATCTTCCATCAGTATATGTATTATACATATACATGTATTATAGATATGTATATATATATTTATGCCTAGCAACACTGTGCATGATGCCATGAAATGCAATTTTTATGTGAGCTATATAACTCGCCTGAATGTAATCATATTGTCTTCAGGCAGAGCTAAATTATATTGTGTGTGATTCTCTCATCACTCAACTCTAATATGGGGCTCTTATTTTTACAAGTGCTTTTTACAAACCAATTCCAAGTCTTTGCTCTTAGTTTGAAACAATAATTTGATTTCCTCCTGAGCTTAAAAATTGTGGTGAGTTTCGAATCTAATAGTGGCTTCTTTAATGATATAGTTTTGCTCTTAAATTTCTGTTCATTGATTTGAAATCTAGAGCTTTCAGTATAGGTTATTGTTAGATTGAACACAAAATATCAGCAATCAAAAAAATTGAAAGGAAGATTTTCCACCTGGACTATGGTCTGAGGTTTGCAAAACATGCAGCTAAAACTGTGTGCATTTAGATTTTCAAACAGTAAAAAGACATTTGTGTTGAATCTGTCAGTTGCTTTCTCAAAAGTTAAAGGGTAAAGCAATTGCTTCTCTGTATTTGAAAATGTTTAAAATACATATAAGTATAACATAGCTTTATTTTCAAATTACGTAGTAGAGGCTAATTTTTAAAATTTTTATTTAGGAATAATGATAATAACAAGAGTAATGTTTACTGAGAAACTTCTATGTTCTAAGAACTACAAAATGATTTACAGGCGTTATATCATTTAACATTTAATCATCTGTGTGGTAGCACTATTCTTATGTTCATTTTATAGTTGAATTGTAGAGATTTAGACGAACAACTTAATAGCCAATAAGCAAAGCTGCTGGTTTTTGAAACCCAGAGGTCAAACCTCCAATACCCATAACCTAAACAGTTAAATCAGTAGATTTTAATTATACTTTCAAAATATTCAAAATTAGTGGTTAGACACATCTTTTACAGATTTTTGAATGAATGCATTGATTTTATTTCGCTAAGTCTTTGTATGCAAGTTACTTATGAATTTTATTTAATAGAAAACACTTCCAACAATTTGGTTTTAAAAGCCATGTTGAGAAACTTTCAATTAAATATGATAAATTACACATGGGTGTTAATTTCTGGAAGATAGTCTATGCTATTTTGTTATAGCAGGCTGAACTCACAAAGATGGTGGAAGTTAGACCTCAGTTCTCTTTCCCCACCCCAAGCAAATTATAGATAAGAAGTAAGCAAGGAAAAATTGACTTTTAAAATTACCTGAGTTATTATGGCCAGTTTATATTATGAAATCATTAATTCTGGTTACTTTCTTTCATCAGATGGAAATATTGGTGTTGTGTCATTTACATTATCAATGATTTTTGCCTGTTACGTTTTATCTATTTTTGTATGTTTTGTAACTTTGATTGTAGACTTATTCTTATTTCGAAAGACTTTTCCATTGTATCAACTTGATATGGACACAAACAAGAAATTGTCTAAGAGAAGATTCTCTCAGCTATTCATATTACATTGCAATCAATAAAATATTGCCAGATTTTGTCCAGCTCCGCTAATAATAGAAAACACATAAACTCAAATTTAATATTTAAAAAATTCATCATCATTCTTAATTTTATTATGGTTTTATTTTAATAAATAACTAACATGTTAAATAAAAAATAAGAAATTGTTGATTTTTTTAAAAAAATGTTTTTTCTATCTTCAAGCAGTTCAGGAAGAATCTGTTGGTTATAAACTGTTGAGGACTGAAAGTCAAGAGGTCTGGGTAGTGAAGATCTACTACTCTGTTTGACAAGGAGTATGTCTCAGTTAATGGTATCTTGTATTATTATTCAAATTATTTTGAATACACGTATTAGTTGTATGTTTAGAGCACCCTCTGCCCACTTGTACTTGCATAACCCTCTGTATATCATTCTTTCCTGGCTCTTTCTCATTTTGGTTGCCCTAATGCTTTGCAAAGAACTTGGCCAAGAACTTGCCTGGATTGGGATAAAGTATAAATGCAAATACATATGCATTTTCACTTTACCCCAATTTTTTCAGACAAGGAAAGTAAGGCTCAGAGAGTTGAATAAATTACCCAACTCAAACTAATAAATGTCTGAACCAAGATTTGATTTTGATCTCAATAAAGCACTGTCCCTAAAAATAAATGCAACCCCTTCAAACATTGATTCAGATGGCATGTTAAAATTTAGTTTATTAGTCGTGAGGATTAAATGATTTAATGTTTATAAAAGTGCTCGTTAAAAGGAATGCAAATGTTAAGTGTTTAAAAATATTTATTTAGCAAAGGAAACTAGTCTAGGAAACTAAAAAAGTCTAGGAAACTAAAAAACAATCCCCAAACCCAGTTTAGTTGCTGATTTTGCCAATTGAAGTCACAATGAAAATTAATTAGAATTAAAGATGCTGAATGTTCTAAATCATCAAAATTTTACTTAGTTTTATTGTTCAGTTTAAAGTGTACTATATCATATATAATGTATGAAAAAGCAAATTGTCAGCATTCTCAACACTTTGTAAAATTAATTTTATTCAGCTAAAACTGTGTGCACAGAAACAAAACCCCAACAGTCTTATAATTGGGGACTTACTATTACTGTGATCAAGGTTAACTGTTAAGCCAAATAATTGATACACATTAAAAATGGGAAAAAAAGTCTGGAAGATGGCAGGTGGATTATTTTATCAGCTAGTATGCCTTCTCTCCCTATAAAAGGTAGTGTATGAAGATATTTAGAAATCAAGAATAATTACTTACTTTTGGTTCCATCAAGTCAATTCTTTAACTAAAATAATTAGCATGAGTAAAGAGGAGCAATAGCAAGAGACCATGTTTAATTATTAAAAGAGAGAGAGAGAGAGAGAGAGAGAGAATTGTCCCTTGGCATTTGTGAAGAAAGATAAAAAAACAAGAAAAAAGACAAAAAAATTTGCTCTAGAAGATACATGGCTGTAAAAGAACCATAGGAAAGGACATGGGCAAGAAGAGAACTTGAGCCTATGTTGTCCTCATGCCCATAGGGACACAGTGAGCATATGACAGATTGGCCATATCTGGACCAAGAAGGGATGGAGTACAGGAGGTAGAGATGTTCCCTGGATTTCCCAGATATTAGGAGGAGGAGGAGAGTGCTTGGAAAACACTTAAGAGATGATATCAGAGAGGGAGGACTCATACAACCACCAGAGGAGCAGAGAAGTGGATTGACTATCCTGAGACTGCACAGCTACCTTGCAAATGAAGGTAAAGCCGCCTCCATTTCCTGGTTCCTAGTTTCTCACTCTTTCCACTGTATTGCTAAGTGGTGTGGATGTGCTATTTTCTAGGGTCTACTTTGCAACCATGAACTAAAGATGGGTAAACCGTATACCAGCTATCACACTGCCATGCCCAAGTGGCAGCTTAGCAAATACCTGTTAGCAGATATATTGAGGTACTTATAAGCCATTCTGAGACTAGACTGATTTGATATAAAAACCTACAAAGAACTTTTGAATATTACATAATTAAAGAAAACTCAACCAGTGGAAGCATTTCTTCATTGGCCAAATCGTATCTATATTTAACTCTGTACATACAGACTTATAGGAGTTAAGAGCAAGAAGAGGCCTAAGAAGTATGAAGTCAACTGCCTTTATTGTAGGTAAGAGCACCATAGGGGGGAGGTAAGAGAAAGAGAGAGAGAGAAAGAACAAGCGAGCCCCCAGTGACTGTGTAAGTTCTCACAGTTAGTGGCAGGAAAAAATGCTACAAGCCAGCACATCCCACTTTCCAAGTAAAAAACCACATTATAGGTTAGTTTGAGTTTTGAGGGGGAAAATTTTGCTTTGACTTCTCTGCTGTCTTTTCCACTATGCAGACATTTGGGTCCTGGACCTGAAAAAAATGTGACATGCCACCTGACATACTCAATTTGTGTTGCCTGGGTGACAAGCTAGCTGAGCCCAGGGTTCCTGTCTCCTAATAGGAGGGGTATACCCAAGCTCAGCTTCCGGGGGTGGGGGGTGGTCCCATGGTGCTGGGCAGCCAGAATCCCATAAATAGGTAGCAAATCCCTTCCTTATAAAAGGGCAGAGCACAGAACAGTTGGGTCTGTCTCCTACAATGCAAAGCCAAGCTACACATGTTATCAGCACAGTGCCTGGTCTTAGCATGCCCCTGCATGGAGGAAATGGGAGGAGGACAAGATCCCCTGACTTTTCTTCTCTTGCTGACCTTGGCTCTAGAAGTTTCCTCTTCTCTAGCACAGAATTTTACTTAACCCATTCTGTAGAACGCTGTGGAATTCCTCCGGCATTCTAGGGCACCACTGTTGAGGATCCCGATCTCATAATAAGCACCAAATCCCCAAGTGTCTTAATAAGATCTCCGCAGGACCAAACAGGGTCAAAGAAAGACCACCTGGAATAAGTTGCAATGCTGAGATGGCAAAACGTTAGAGAGGTGAATAATTAAACGTCTGTGGGATGAGAGGCAAAGGAAAATTCTACCCTTTTATTAATAAATGATTGAATCTTACATCAATTTTAAAAACAATCTAAACTAATTTATGAAGAGTTTATAACAATGTGTTGAGATGGATACTGTGATTTGAATGTGTCCCCCAAAATTCATGTGTTGGAAACTTAATCCTCAATGCAACTGTGTTGGGAGGTGGGGCCTTTTGGGAAGTGTTTAGGTCACGAGAGCTCTGCCCTCATGAATGGACTAATGTTGTTATAGAAGGGTGTATGGGAGTGGGTTCCCTCTATTCTGCTCTTCTGCCATGTGAGGACACAGTCTTGCCCTTATACCGTGTGAGGATGTAGTAAGAAGGCCCACGCTGAAGGCCAGTGCCTTGATCTTGGACTTCACAGCCTCCAGAAATATAAGAGAATAAGTTTCTACTCTTTATAAATTACCAAGTCTCAGGTTTTCTATGATAGCAGCACAAAATGAACTAAAACAGTGGACAGCTGTCTTTACCTATGCTCCCTTCTCTCCTTCTTTTAGTAGCATTACCTTGTTATTTTGGGGCACACTTCCTTTCTCCTATTGCATTTGCCCTTGGTGGACTGACTGTCCATCAAGATACCCCAGTATCTCCTGGCAGGGAGAAGCCGTAAGACTCCTGCCAGAAGCCTCTCTTTGCCAGAAATTTGTGTATTGTTCAGAGCGATACAAGGCTGGGAACAGCTGTAGCTGACCTGTTCTACTGGCCTCCTGAAGAGCCTGTTCTGACACTTAAACTTCCTTTGATTCTATTTGCTACCCCCAAAATTTTCAATACTTTTTTTTTGCTTAGCCTTTGTTTCTGTGACTTGCCACCAATGAACCCTTACTAATACACAAGAAAATATTCTTTATATTAAATTAAAAAGCAAAGTAGAAAGTTTTTCATATTAGTATGAACACAACTTTGAAAAATTTCTTACATTTGGAATAAAGACTGAAAAGGAAAGTACTGATGTTGTCATCTGTCCCTAAGAATGAAATGGAGGTTTTTTTTTTCCTCTTCTATATTTTAAATAATTAATATTTATTATCTTTTAAAATTAACTTTAGAGAAAAATAATTACATGTAAGAGAACTTATATATTTCTGGATCAAATCCATTTGTTTAAAGTAGCTCTGAAAATATAGTAGGCAACTCAGTCCTGACTCCTACCAAACATACCACCACCAGCACCAACAAAGAACAGTGGAAAGGCTTTAAAAATAAATGTAAATATTATCTGTTAATATTTTTTAGCTAATCATATTAATATAACCTTTTAATGCAACAGTACCTAAAGCCTATCAAGAGGGAAATATTTCCCTGAAGCAGGTGGCCTCACTTTTCTGTCTAGTGTTTATTTATTCATCAAATATTATTTAGTGCTTACTGTGTACCAAGTACTACTGTTCTGCTAGAGCAATGAATTAGACCACAAGTTGGCAAACTTTTTCTATGAAGGGCCACATAATAATAGTATTTTAGGCTTTGTGGGCCAGAGAGTGTCTGTCTCAACTACTGAACTTTGCTTTTGTAGTACAAATGCCCTCATAGACAGTATGTCAATAAATGGTATGGATGTGTTCCAATAAAACTTTATTTATAAAAACAGGCAGTAGGCCAGATTTGGCCCACTGGCAGTAGTTTGCCAACCCCTAAATTATACAGGCAGGGGTCTTGTTGTGCTAGAGCTTCCTTCCAAGTGAGGAAAAAAATGGTCATAAATAAGTATACAAATACGACATTTTGAATAATAATATGTGCTAAAAGGGAAATCAAACAGGTAACATGATAGACAATGACCTGGAAATGAGGGCTGCGATTTTTCCAGCTTTGCGAGGAGGGCCTCTCTGAGTAACAAGAAGGGGCTGGCCAGGAAAAGATCTGGCAAGAGCAGGCTACAGGTTGAGCTTCCAGCGATGATTTGTAGAATAATGTTTAGAGCTGGCCTGCCCAAAGAGCTTTCTCTGCTCAAATCAGGAAGCCAAGGCATAATAAGGGCACTAGAGATGCTCTGTGAGGAGTAAGGTCTGGGGAATGCAGTCGTGGGTGGAGGGCCTCCAGCTTAGGAGGTGCAGCTGGCTCTGGTGGCGGAGCCAGCATCCTTTGCTAGCTGGACTCAGGCACTGCCAGATGAAGGGAGCAAGTCCTGGGGTCAACAGCAGGTTGTCAGCTGTGGCACTGCACTCCATGGTACAGAGGGATTTGTCCACTAGTCTTCGTGTAGCCTCATATCATAGAGGTGAAGAGCGGCAGCCTCCTCTCCAAGTTCCTCTTCTCCTACAACCCCAAGACCTTCGTCTTTGCTTCACAGACCCCAGCTGTGAAAGGGCACATGGCTAAGGGAGGCACGTGATTGCCAGTTGTGACTCACCAGAATCCATAACTACTTTGCTCTCCTGGCGACATTGGTTAGATAAGTGCAAAGGGATTTTAAGCCCTTTTCCTCTTTTGCTTAAAACTTCAAATCTGAGGACCCTGCTCCCTGCTTCCTCTTCTCTGGACCCACCAGGCTTTGTTGAGTCCTTCAGAGGCTTCTCCTAAGCAGAAGGCACCTCCACCCCCAAACTCTACCTCCATGTCCACTGCTTTCCTAAGAGAGGAGAGAGTACAAGACAAAGGGGAAGAGAGAAGTGGAACTGATGTTTAAAGTGCCAGCCACTGTGTATTCTGCGCATATTACCTCACTTAATCTTAACAACATCCTCACAAGAAGAGATATGTTTTCACATTTTTCAGGTTAAGAAACTTTGGCTCAGCAAGATTTCACAACTTGCACAAAGTCACATAACCATTAAGTACAGAACTAGATTTTGAACTGAGTTCTTACCAAATTCTGGGCTCTTTCCACTCTGGAGAATACTGACTGTGTGCTAGAAAGTGTGTGTATATAATTCCATTTAATCCTTTTGAAAAACATGAGTCTCCATGAATCTTAGTAATTTCCCTAAAGGCACAACAGTTGGGGAGAGCAGTGTCTCCTATCTGTGTTACACACACACAAACACACACAGACGTGCACACCCACACCCACATACCATTAACTACATAATAAAAAATTTAAAAATTCATCTGCTGCTACTTGTATGTTGCTTTGTTCTCTAATGGTCTCATGAATTTATATGTCTGCAACTTGATTTTGCTTTTCTTGTTTATGATCTTAGATAAAAAGAGGAGGTAACTATTAAATTCTCATTAGATAAATGACTAACAAAATTTTAATCAGTTTGCACATACAAAAATGAAGATAAATTTCAAATAATGGTTCCTTTCCTGTACAAGTAAGATGATTAAATTTGAAGTTGAACATATATTTTAACTGGGCTGTATAATTTAGTTTTATTGGATGATTTGATTTAGAGGACAATATTTCATGCCTTTGACAAAGACAAATAAAACTTCTATACAAAAGACAATTAGTAGCCCCACTAACCTCATACGATGTGTCATAAAAGCATATAAATGATTGAGATACTTCTCTGGTGGCATTTTCCATTAGGAAGGCACCAAGCGTAGTAGTTAAGAAGGGACTCAGAAGTCGTAATGTCTGGGTTTGATTCTTGGCACCTTGTACACATTACTCATTACATCATACATTTTATTACACATAGCTCATCACTAGCTATGCAATCTCAAACAAAGTACTTAATATTTCTGTGCCTTTTTTTTACCTGTAAAATATTTAATAGCAAAACAGTACACAGATTTTATAGGGTTGCTGTAGTAATTAGCTGAGATAATGCTGTAGAACTGTGCAGAACAAAGCTGCAGAATGGTGCCTGGCTCATACCTAAAAAGGTATGGTATTTTTACTTCCAAGACATGTTCTAGGGCAGCAGTCCCCAACCTTTTTTGGCACCAGGGACCGGTTTCATGGAAGACAATTTTTCCATGGACTGGGGGAGGAGAGGATGCTTTCAGGATGATTCAAGCACATTCCATTTAATATGCACTTTATTTCTATTATTATTGCATTGGAAAATGCAATGAAATAATTATACAAACCTCTCTGCTAATGATAATCTGTATTGCAGCTGCTCCCCAGTGCTAGCATCACGGCCTCAGCTCCACCTCAATCATCAGGCATTAGATTCGCATAAGGAGTGTGCAACGTAGATCCCTCGCATGCGCAGTTTACGGTAGGGTTCTCCCTCCTACGAGAATATAATGCAGCTGCTGATGTGACAGGAGGTGGAGCTCAGATAGTGATGTCAGCAACGGGGAATGGCTGTAAATACAGAAGCTTCTCTGGCTTGTCTCCTGTTATGTGGCCAGGTTCTTAACAGGCCATAGACCGGTATCAGTCTGTGGCCCGGGGTTGTGGACCACAGTTCTAGAGGAACACTAGAAAGAAGAATGTTAGGATACATGCTTGGAAAGTATAATAGTGTCGTGACCAAAATGTTTTGTCATCTCATGGGCTGTGTGAATTCCAATACAGGGCAAACTCTCTGAAGAAGTTACGAAATTCATTTGAATGAGGAATATTTTGTGTGCAAACCTATGAATGCCCCTGGGAAAATGTTCCATAGAACATTGGGAGGTACAGTCTAAGGCATTGCTATCTTCTATAAGAATTAAAGTTGTGTGGAAAGTGCTAGACTAACTTGCATGGTGTCTAAAAGGTGTTTCTGCTGCCAAAGAACAAGTAGAAAATACACTATCATCAGAAATGTCTAGAAGTTTGTAAAACAACTGTAAGTATGGAAAAAGAGCAAGTAATGCTATTTTAATACACCACTTCTATCTTTCATTGCCAGATTAAACCTCCCACTTTTTTTAGGGTACCATGTGTTCCCAAGTACAAATGGAAGAAAGTGGGCTCTCTCACAACTTCTCTGTAATGACAATTTCAATTCAGATTTACATTGGACTTGAAGAGAGAAATTGATATTCCACTTAAATCAGAGGTCACTGGCACTTGCCAGGAGGAAGGGCACCGTAGAACTGTGTGTTTTGTTATTTAATAAAGAAAAACACTCTCTGAGAGCACATTGGTGGCCACAACACAATAAGTGGAGGCTCTTAATGAACAGAAAATTCTCAATCTACTTTTGGACCAGAACCATGAATAGGCCTCAGGGATTATAATGAACTTCTTGAAATGTGTATAAAACTATACAGAACCAGGCAAGGCGGAAATTATAAGAGGTGCCAACTGAGACAGATACTTAAAATTTATTCCATCCTCTCCCATGTCTAGAGGTGGAGATCAAATGTTGTCCTGAAACATTTTTAAAAATCTATTTTGTGGCAAATCACAAAATCTATTTAAAATCTATTTTGTGGTCTCCCGTAGTTACATGAATGTAGGACAACGTAGGAGGGAGGGAAAGGTGCAATAGAGACTATAATAACTTTCAAATCTCTCACTTACTGAGATTTTGTTCATGCAAAGCTAGTCCCAGGGAAGCACAGATCAATCTGCAAATGGAGTTGGTTGCCCGCCCAGTAGCCATTTCTCAGTATCAGTCAAGGTTCTTACTTGCAAGCAACAGAAGCCAATTCTAGCAGACTAAGCA
>NW_012156173.1:276961-278853 GCF_000956105.1 Propithecus coquereli
GAGAAATTGAAGAAGCTATTGAAGATTATTACTGTTGTCATGTCAAAAGGACTCAGGAGTCACCTATAAAATGTTCCTAGTGAACAAAAATGGAACAATTTAAACATTAATATGAATAAAATCTGTAATGGATTGAACCACATCAAGTATATATAAAACCAGGAGTTCATGATGATACAAAAACACAACCATAGGGCCACCACCACCACTGGAAGATGCTCAGTGAACAAGCATGATTTTGAAAACTCGTAAATAAGAGAACAACAACGTCAACTATGCATCCTGTCTTTCTTCATGAAAAATATCTTAGGCTGACCATATAGTTGATAAGAAGTTTCTTTTCACAGGAATATTTGGCCAATCTATGAAAAAGGAATGGTAGAATTAGATTACTATTACAGCAACATTATTACTAGGTTATTTAGCATTTCCATGCTGCTACTGATTTTTTGTGTAAATCCCCTTGCATCCATCATAGTATGAGTGTAGTGCATTACAACTGTCTACCTCTAGGGTGTTTTTATTTCTGCTGGTATTTTCTGTTTCTTTTTGATTGCTATTGTTATATCACTTAGTTCATAAGTATTCATACTGTACTTAGTGTGCAGTGCACCCCATAGCATTATAAACTGCCCTTAATTGTGTTGTTTAAAATTGTTGGCCAGCTTTCAGTCTTACTGATACTAAGATTCACACATCTGCTTTCCCTTTGATAGCATTCATCTGCTATACTTTTGATCACCCTGGTATTTTGAACTGTTTCGAATCATTTTGCTTTAACTGCCTTTTGTAATCCAATGTGAAAATTTTGATTTGTTTGCTTCTTTGCCTTTATTACCAAAAAGTTACTCACAGCATTCCAAAATTTACTCTAGCACACAAACTGTAGCCAATGGCCCCAACGAGTGACCACTTACTGTCTGGATCAAAGCCATGCTGCAGGGAGCAATGTCCCCTCTTGTCCTATCCTTTCAGCATCTCAATCTTTTGTTTTCTCTATGTCACTAACACCCCTGAGAGTTACAAATGTGTAGAAACAAAATCACCTTAGAGTTGGAGGTCCATTTTGTTAATAAGGAAAAATATTCAGTGTCTGGGAAACAAACAGGAAGTGCGCTATTTGTTTAAACCCAGGGGGTACCAGTCTACTCACTACACCTGCCTGCTCCATCCTCAGCCTGTCCATGCCCTAGGCCCTGGCAGAGCCTCGGCAGAAAGAAAAAGGCAAGGAAGCCACTCCCAGCATGGCAGTATATGGCACTAAGTAGATCAGGATGGTTGTATTATATGATAATTCTATCTTTAGTTTTTTGAGGAATCCTCATACAGTTTTCCATAAAGGCTGTTCTAATTTACATTCCCGCTAATAGTATATCAGTTTTCCCTTTTCTCCACATCCTCACCAACACATATAAGTTTTTGTCTTTTTGACAATAGCCATTTTGACAGGTGTGAGGTGATATCTCACTGTGGTTTTAATTTGCATTTCCCTAATGATTAGCGATGTTGAGCATTTTTAATATATTTGTTGGCTATTTGTATGTCTTATTTATGTCTATTCGTGTCCCTTGCCTATATTTATTTATTAATTTTTTCCTTGCCCATATTTAAATTGAATTATTTGTTTTTTCCTAGAGAACTGTTTGAGTTTCTTATATATTCTTCATATTAACTCCTTATCATATATATGGCTTGCAAACAATTTCTCCCAATCTCTAGGTTGTCTCTTTACTCTGTTGTTTCCTTCGTTGTGCTAAAGTTTTTTATTTTGCTATAATCACATGTGGCTATTTTTGCTTTCGTTGCCTGTACTTTTGGGATCAGATCTATAAAATTATTGCCCAGACCAATGTCATGTAGTTTTCCCGTATGTTTTCTTCTAGTAGTTTAAT
>NW_012156173.1:278903-280380 GCF_000956105.1 Propithecus coquereli
CACACACACACACACACACACGTCTATAGAGAGGATGGGTGGGGGGAGAGAGAAAGAAATTGATTTTAAGAAGTTGGCGCACCAGATTGTGGGGTCTGGCAAGTCTGAAATTTGTAGGGAAGGATGCCAGCAGGCTAGAAATTTCAGCAGAAGTCAATGTTGCAGTCTTGAGTCTGGAGACAGAATTCCTTCCTCTTCAGAAGACCTCAGTCTTTTCTCTTAAGGCCTTCAACTGATTGGATGACTTTCACCCACCTTGTAGAGGGTAATCTGCTTTACTCAAAATCTACTGATTTAAATATTAATCAAATCTAAAAAAATAGCAACATCTAGTTGTTTGATCAAACAACTGGGTACCATAGCATAGCCAGGTTGACATGTAAAATTAATCATCACAGGATGGAAGCCAAAGAACTAGATGAAAGTTTGGCTTTCGACAGGAGGAGGGTCAGCTCCCCCAGTGTTGATGGGGAAATGAGGATGGGTACACTGGTGTGGGTGGTTAGGAAGCTCCAAGCCAATGTCTTGTATTTCCTCTGTGAAGTAGATGAGAACTTCTGGGATGGGAGGAGGGGACTGAGGGTTTAAAAATAGTACATAGGTTTGCAAAATTCACCAAAGTGAGTGGGAAAGTGAATTGCCAAGTGAAATAGAGTCAGATTGCTGAGCAGAGTTAAGGGCTGGTGATTATAATCTCATGAGTGGTACACTCTTATTAATAAACACTCATTGCACAGCTATTTCACTTTATTCAAGATGATATCTTTTAAAGTGTTTACATAGTATTGCTCTTTACTTTCAGCTGGCAAACACCATTCTTCAATTAACCACGAGGTACTCTACCTATAATCTCTTATTCCATCTGTTAGACCCCAGTAATGTTAACTGTGGTGTACTTGTTTGGAGACCTTATTATTGTTTGCCTTGTAACACTATCCATATAACAACTAATAAAATTTAAGGTGGAGCACAAGTGACATGGTGAGTCAGCTTAAGGAGAGGGATGTTGTCGTTGGGACTGTTTTAAATGCTAGAAGTACTTTATGGGCTCTTAGCATAGCTCTGCAACTCAATTATAATAATACACTCCTTTTGCCATCTTTCAAAGGACAAACATACATGCTGTGCAGTAGGGACTCCATATGTATTTCAATAAACAAACGGAGATGTTGGGTTTTTTGGATTCTATTTTCTATATCTTTGCCTTTTTGCCTATTATATGAGCCTCAGAAAGTGACTAAGAGACAGAATTTATCTACAGCTTTCAATTCAGTGTTCTCTTCCTGCGTTTGTTGGAATGATCTGACAAGGGGTGCCTGTTTATCTGAAAGGTAATACGAGGTAAAGAAAAGATTTTTAAACCATGGAGTCAGAAGACCTAGGTAGGTGGTGGCAAACTCTTATCCCCACAGATAATCTTGGATCTATGTTTTAGTTCAGGATTTATCACTTACTAGAGCTATAATTTGGATAAATA
>NW_012156173.1:280430-282731 GCF_000956105.1 Propithecus coquereli
TGTGAACTCTACCATTTTTTCTTTTTCCATTTGTTCTCCTCCTTGTTGCTTATGTAACTCCTGTTCATTCTTAGGAATAACTTAGCTGTCACCTCTTCCAAAAATCTTTTTCTGAATGCCCCAGGTATAGATAGGATGCTCCTCCTTGGTTCTGCAGAGGCACAGGCTGGGTTTACAATGAGGTAGTAAGAAATTCCCAAATATTAGTGACATAGCCCAATAAAAGAATATTTCTTGCTCACACAAAGTCCACTGCACATCCTGGCTCACTCTTCGGAGCTGTTTTCCTCCAAAAAGTGACTCAGCCCAATCCAGTCTGCCTCAGTCTTTTGGCCCTGCCATCTCCATTCAAGGCTTCCTCCACAAGTGGCACAGTGGAGGAAGGGAGAAATTGCAGAATCACGCTTTTCATTGCTTCAGTCCAGAAGCAGCACTACTTTTGCTCACATGTCACCTGCTTGGACTATTTCATGTAACCCTGAACAATGAGGAGCTGAGAGGCTCACTCTTCCATGTGCCTAGAAAGGAAGGAGAACCGGATGTTGGTGAACCACAGTAGTGCCTGCTGCACACTCTGATCTCAGCACATGCATATCACTTGCTGCAGTGTGCTCTAGTTAGACAGAAGGTGGGAAAAACCGTATGTTTTGTAGTTCTATGGAACATTCTCCCATGTTAGGATCAACCTAGTGCGAGGGAATGAACCTAGAAATCAAATTAGATCTGAATTTAATTCCCAGCCATACCACTTAACTTACTGTGTGATCTTGGCAAACTCTTTGCCATTTTGAGTCTCAGTTTCCTAAATCACAAAATGAGTTTAACAATATCTAATATTGTTATTATAAAGATCACATTATTTAATGGATGTAATTTCCTGGCACTCCACCTGACATACAGTAAGCACTAAATAAAAAAGGAGCCTTTATTATTATCCGAGTATTTGAGCTGCCATCCCTCAGGGACCCTGTTTTATTTCCCCTTTCCCTCTCAAATTTTAATCTCTTTCTCCCCTTTGACTCTTCAGTGGCAAATCATAATTATCTTCTCCAAGTTAAAAATAAAACCAAACCAATAAAAACAAACTAAAAAACCTTGCTCTCAAATCCCCTGCCCCTTTAGGCTATTTTTCCATTTCCCTCTTTCTTATCACCAAAATTCTCAAACCTGTGTTTTATATTATATTTTTTACTAGTTGCTTCTACTCTTTAAATTCCCACTCACTTCTCAGCCCACCCTAATTTTCTATTTTTTCTTTTTTTTTTTCACTTCAGCGTGCAGAGCTTTGAAGCCCACCCTAATTTTCCTTTTCTTTTCCTATTTCCTGAAGCCATTCTCTTGCGGATTATAACCAGCCTCCTTATGACTAACTTATTGAACTTCACAGCAGTTTGCACTGCAGGTCTTTCCTATGGCTTGAGGTTCTCATTTCCTTTGCCTTTAATAGTGGCACATAAACTCATGCCTCTTCCCCTTCTCACCATTCCCAATCCTTCTTCCCGATTCAGTTCCTCTTCCTGTCCCTTCCAGGAGGGTCTCCAGAAGGTTCACTTCTTGGCCCTCTTTTCCTCTCTCACATGTTTCCACTTGACACTCACATTTCCTCCCAAAGCTTTAAAATATCCCCTCCAGATGGGCATCTTCCATGCCTAACCTTCAACATCAACCTCTCATTTGAGCTCTGTTCCAGCTTCCCAATTGTCTAATCACATTCTCACATGAATTTTGTTTCTGCACCCAAATTTACTGTGTCCCCATTGGATTCTGTGCCCATTTGTCCATTGTTCATGCTCCTATTTTGGCATGTACACGCAGAGTCTTATATTGTAGTTATTTGGGACATTGTATAGCAGATTGCAAATTCCTTGGGACAGTAGTTGTATATTCTTTATCTTCTTGCCACCTCTTTTGACTCCTCTCTTTGTTTTTGTATAAAAATTTAGTAGTCATTCATTTCGACAATCAAGAGTTTGTTAAATATTTGTAACATGTGCAACGTATACTTCAATATAACTGTTCACATTAAAAATGTGGTACCGTGATGCCCCCTTATCCACAGGGGATACATTCTAAGACTCCCTCCCCACCATGGATGCCTGAAACCACAGACAGTATCAAACCCTATGTATACTATTTTTTTCCTACATATAACTAGCTATGCTAAAGTTTAATTTATAAATTAGGCGCAGTAAGAGATTAACAACAATAACTAATAATAAAATAAAACAGTTATAACAAATACTGTAATGAAAGTTATATGAATATGTTTTCTCTTTCAAAATATCTTGTACTGTACTCACG
>NW_012156173.1:286476-288193 GCF_000956105.1 Propithecus coquereli
ACACGCACATATATATATATAACACATATAGTATGACACCAAGTGGATGTATGAATTCGATATATAAATATGGAGTTTGAAGAGGAGACTTGAGCTCAATATATAGAGTTGGCAGTTGTCTGCATATATCTTTTTAAAGCACGAGAATACATAGTCATCGAAGAGAGTAAGTAGTGAAGAAATCCCAATTTAGAAGTCTGGGGCTCTCTAACAATTACATACCAAATTGAGAGAAAGAGAATCAAGCGCATAAAAGCCAGAAAAGCAGCCCCACTGGTGATATAAAGAAAGAGAAATAAGGAGAGCACTTATCTTGCTTGTCTTCACTATTTCCTGCTTCGAATGGGGTCAGATGAGGTCATTTATGCCCAAAGCTGCAGCAGTCATTTTGGAACTAGGAGGGAACAAGTTCGAGGATAAAAAGCCAATATGCTAAGGAAGGTAGAAAAGGAGAGAAAGAACTTGACATTATTGAGTCACTTAACTAATCCAGAAACTCACTACCTCTATAATTTCGTTATATTAGATAAGCATCTACTCGGTAAAGTCATTGCTAGTTTTGTTTTTTGTTTAAGAAGCCAAAAGCATCTTATTCTGTCCTAGTCACAATTTAAGTCCATCTTTTTCCAGTTAAAGGCAGTTTGTGTTGAATGAATGTATTAAGTTTTTCACTGCAAAGATGACTAAGACAAGTCCCAGCATAAGATTTCATAGTCTAGGAAAGAGAAATTTACATTTAAAGCTGTAAGACATAGCAGAGCCTTGAAGACTTTTGATCACGGATATGAAATAATAAGGCAGGCTTTAGGAACACCACTTTGGTATCATAATAAAAATGTCTGAGCCCCTTGGGTGTATATATCTACCTATTGAACAGATTTCACTTCATTCGAACCTTATAACAAATCAATAAGGAAGGTATTGTCCATGTTTTAGGAATGAAGAAACTGAGGTTTATGGAATTTAAATAATGTACTTAAGATCAGACAGTAATATGATTGAAACCAGGTTTGCTGAACTCCAGAGGCCAGGCTCTAACCCGCTTCCTGCTGCGCTACGCTGTCTCTCCTGTGGCACCTGCTGCCTTTATCCTTTCTTTGCTTATAACATCACAAGGTATTTTATACATATGATTATTTGTATCAATATATGCCTTATTTGTTTAATTTTCATGGCTTTCAATAGTCCCCATTGCATTGAACCAACACAGGATGGCCTAGAGGGAGGAGAAGTGGGAGTCTAGGGGACCAATTCAGGTAAGAGGGAAGGGAAAAGAAAGGGTCGGGATGATGGGCATTTGCGACAGGAATAGTGAGCCTTCGTGACAGACTGGGGGGAGGGTGGTAAAGCATCAACAGATGTCAGTGCTCCTGCTTAGTTTCCCTTCCTTGGAAGAATACTAATGTGTATTGCCTCTGTTCCTCATCTGCTCCTTAATACATGATAATCTAGTTTCTGCCTCAAATATTTTTTTCTGAAACTGTTACCGCCCTTGGTCTACTGATGGAAAATTATATAGATATTGATATCTATATGTCTTTTTTCTAGTCTCCCTGATGCATTTGCATTTTCCTTAAATTTTCTCCTTCAATGGCTTCTCCATAAAACTGGATTTCTCCCTAGAGAAATCCATTCTCTCTTTTAAAATCTCTCCCTCTCCCAACCTTTTGCCTACCTCCAGAATTATTTTTGGACGCCTCACTTCTTACTTGGCTCC
>NW_012156173.1:288243-290853 GCF_000956105.1 Propithecus coquereli
AAAGAAAATGGGGAATCAAGACAGCCCAGATTGCCTCTTCTGGCAAGAACGCTGGCCCATATGATAGGTCTATCTCTGTATCCATAAAGACACAGCTATAGCTATATTAAAGAATTATTTTTCTCTAGTCAGAACAGTGCGATGCATTATTCACACATCATTATTTTTGTTCATCTTTTTATTATTGATTTTATTCAAAAATGAATTTTTAGTAATGCTAATGGATTAAGCAGATCCCATCAGAAAGGCAATAACAATAAACACCGGGCATGTATACCTGTTATGTGAACCAGTGAAATCAGATGTATTGAAAAGCTTTACCACTACTGACGACAAGGCTCCACAACTGACAGCACCAAACTTTTGTCCCTGGTGTTTCCATTAATTTAGATTAGTATGCATCTTCCCAACCTAGGTTTCGTGGCTCAATAGCCAGGCTTGAACACTGGCCTGTGATCCAGTTTTGGCTGTGAGTCCTTTTTTTGACTCTATTGAACATCAGACACTCTGTTCAGCTTCCCACCTGATTCTTCCTTTGGTTCTTATGTCTTTGGTGTCAGGTGTCTGCCCCTGGAAATTTTTCTCTGCACTCCCAACCCACCCTGACATCATCTGCCCCCAAATGATCCTTTACAGCATGGAGAATCAGATGTGGATTAGTGCGATAGTTTCTTGTCTCCCTGCATCTGTTCTTCACATTCTATAGAGGTAGAGGAAATCTAATCATGCTACTCTTCTTCTTGAAATCCTTCAAGGGCTTTCAGTTGTCTTAGGGATAAAACATAAGCTTCTTAGCATGGAATTAAAATGGATTTCCATGATCCAGTCCTTGACTTTGGCCATTTCTCCATGTTAAGCTTCTATTCCTGTTTTATGGATCTACTCACAGGTCTCCAAATAATCTACATTCTCTTAAACCTTTAAGCATTTGAACATGCCATGCCCTCTGCCTGGAACAGGCACCCTGTGCCTCTGTAGTAAATTCTTCTTCTTTCAGGAAAAGGCTCCTGAGGAAGTTTTACCTGACTGAGTCCTTGTTTTGCTTACTTAACACATTCACACAAGCCACACAAACAAATATACAGAGGTTTGCTCTTTGCTCTTTGCTCTTGCTCTTTGCCCTAAAATTGGCATCTGTGACTAGGGAAATGGCCTTGTGTTTCAGCCATAAAGAGATGACAGCTGTCTTAAAGAGACATGACAAATAGAGGACAAAGAGAAGCAGAAAGTTCTCCTCCTGCCAATACCTATTAAATACATATCATACATGTTAAATACATAAGCAACTCTAAATGCATAGCTCAGCATACAATGAAGAACAGAGACTACTCTGATGGCAAAGTGAAGTATGTGAGACAACGCTTCTGTGGCTGCCCTGAAGTATTCTTGGTCTCCACAGTCCAGAGGCTCAGAATTTAACATCATCATGGGGACAGAAATTGAAGCTTTGTATTCAAAAGAAAGGGGAGGGGTTGAAATGCAGACCTCTGAATAAATATGGGACCCTCAGAAGTACTAAACTTCAGAGAAACCCTCGGAGAAAGAGTATTGTTTTAAAAAAATCTACCCACTGGTGTAGAAAGAAGACAAGGAAGTTAAAAGTACCAGTTGAAACAAAAGAGAATTTTCCGAGAATCCAAACTCCAAATTTGTGTTTCATGTAAGGTTGGGATTCAAAATAATAAGGTCTTACAAAATCTGGAAATCTTACGAGAAGGAAGAAAGAAGTTTATGTAAAAATTGGACCCAGCAGGATGGTACTCTTGGAGCGTGTGAAAGAAGCAAATGCAATACTTTCCCAGGGAGGCATGCCCTTAACACACGCTATTCAACAATTCATAAGTCAGCAGTCACAACGGTGGGAGGATTGGAATCCCAAGAGCTTTAGCCCCTTGAATTCTCTGGTAAAGCATATAAAATAGGTTTGAATAAAGCATTAAATTTGGAACTTAAATCATAAGAAAAAATAAGACACTATAAAAGTGACACATTTGAAAAAGAGTGACATAGAATTTCTAGAAATAAAAAGTCAATAGATAGACTAAATAGAAAATAAGGTACAACTAAATAGTGAACAAAGAGTTAATTTGGAGAACATTACTCACAATATAGCACTGAGAGATAAAGGTTTAGAAAATAGGTAGGAGAAATTAAGAGATACTAAGGTTAGAATGAGGGTACCAGTATAGCAGGAGTTGTAGAAGGAGGTGATTGAAAGAAAAAAGGAGAAATTATATTTGTTGAGATAATTGCTGAGAGCTTTCCAGAATTTATGAACGATATGAATTCTTAGATTAAAGAAACATTATGAATCATCATAATAGAATTATTAATTAATTTTAGTCCCTGTTTAATCTGGTATATATGTTAACAATTTCAACCTAATTATTTAAATAATAAATATCGATTATGTAATATCTAAATATCTAGAGAATAAAAGGGAATAAAGATAAGTTAGTCAATCTTATAGAAGGCAGGAAAAGATTTCTGGTTTTAAAGAGAAACTAAAAAATAAAAAGAGAGAAGACAGAGATAAATACAAATATTTCAGTAATTACAAGAATGTCAATGGGGAAAATTCTCCAGTTAAAGGACAAAGCTCATAAATTG
>NW_012156173.1:290903-292276 GCF_000956105.1 Propithecus coquereli
CCAGCTAACCAGCAATCAGATTAGGATATAGAACATGTCCAGCTACCTAGGAGATTCCCTTGTGCTCCTTCCCGCTGGTAACCCCGAGATAACCATTATTTTGTCTTGTATCACCATAGATTAGTTTTGACTCTTCTTAAGGCAAAAATAGAATTATACAATCCATACACTTATATCTGTGACATTTATCTATGTTATTGCTAGAAGTATGTGTTATTGTTTGTTCATGTTCATATATGTTATTATGCATTGTATTGTAGTAGTTTTGTCTTTTTATTATTATTAAGAGTATTCCATGGAATGAATATACAATAATTTTTTAATTCTACTGTTAAGGGACATGTTTTGTCTATTATGAATAAAACTGTTTTGTCTACTTTGTCTGATATTAATGTAGTCATGCTGGCTTTCTTATTCTTATTGTTTTCATAGTATGTTCTTTTCCCTCCTCTTCCCACCTATCTCTCCCTGAATATTTAAAGCTGGTTTCTTATAAAGAGCATAGAGTAGCGTTTTCTTTTTTATCTAGTTGGACAATCTCTGCCTTCTCATTGATGTGTCTAGTCTATTTACATTTGTGTAATTATTGATATGGATGGTTTAAATCTTCTCCTTGCTAATTGTTGTCCACTTATCCCTTCTGGGTTTTATTCATTTCTGGTCCCATTTTGGGTAAATCGACGAGTTAAAAATAACTCGATTGAAGTAAAAATGACCACACATATTTAAAGCACACAATTTGCTAAGTTTTGACATATGAATAGACCAGTGAAATCATCACCACAATCGAGATAATGAACATATTCGTCACACAGAAAAGATTGTTTATGCTTCTTTGTAACCTTCCATTAGGACCCTTCCCACCGCCTCATCGTCCAGCGACCACTGATCTACTTTCCTTCACTGTAGACTAGCTTTCATTTTCTATTATAGTTTGGATGTTTTCCCCTCCACATTTCACACTGAAATTTGATCCCCAATGTTGGAGGTGGGGCCTGGTGAAAGGTGCCTGGGTCATGGGGGCAGAATTTTGAGAAGAGGAGATTTTCCTGGATTATCTGGGTGGGCTTGATGTAATCACAGGGGTCCTTAAAAGAGGGAGGCAGGAGGATCAGAGACAAGACAGAAGCAGAGATTGGAATGATGTTCTTTGAAGATAGAAGGGGCTATAAGCCAAGGAATGTAGGTGGCCTCTAGAAGATGGAAAAGGTGAAAAACACATTCTTCCCTACAGCTTCCAGAAGGAACTTGGGCCTGTCGACACCTTCATTTTAGCTCAGAAAATCTGATTCCAGACTTCTGACTTTCAGACAGTAAGATAATAAATTCATGTTATAGCAAACCATTAATGTTATGGTAATAAATTATAGCAG
>NW_012156173.1:292326-294347 GCF_000956105.1 Propithecus coquereli
ATGTATCCAGTTTTGTTCTTTTTGCTCATAAATGCCTTGGCTATTCAGAGTTTTTTGTAATTTCATATGAATTTTAGGATCTTTTTTTCTATTTCTGTGAAAAATGACATGGGAATTTTGACAGGGATTGCATTGAATTTGTAGATCAGTTTGGAAAATGTGGACATTTTAACAATATTAATTCTTCTAATCCATAAACGCAGGATATATTTCCATTTATTTGTGTCCTCTTCAATTTTTTTCATTAGTGTTTTACAATTTTTCTGTGTACAGGTCTTGCTCCTCCTTTGTTAAATTTATTCCTAAGTATTTTATTTTAATGTTTTTGTAGCTATTGTAAATGGGATTGTTCTCTTGATTTCTTTTTTGGATAGTTCGTTGTCAGTATATAGAAATGCTACTGAATTGTGTGTGTGTGCATGTGTGTGTGTTGATTTTGTATCCTACAACTTTACTGTATTTGTTAGTTCTAACAGTTTTTTTGTTGATCTCTTTAGAGTTTTCTATACATAAGATCATGTAGTCAGCAAACAGCAACAATTTCACTTCTTCCATTCCTATTTGGATGCCTTTTATTTCCTTCTCTGTGGTGATTTCTAGGAATAAAAAGGAGGCCATTTGAATTAATGATGCACATGCGCACTGGAAGTTTACTAATAATATTTCACATGTTAAATTGACATTTTGTTTGAAGTCTTTCTTCTCCTTAAACTGCAGTATCCAGCTACTAGCCATAGGTAATTCACTTTACCTCACTGGATTCTATTCCTTTATTACTAAGAGAGGACCTATGTATTAGGTCTTCTATTAGTAAAATGAGGTTTTGAATTTCAAGCACTAATATTTTGCCATTCTTTGATATATCTACTTACCACTTACATTTTTTAATACAATTAAACAATTTAATGTTTTAATCCATATTGATCTGTAAAAACATTAACCCTAGAAACTAGAAAAGAAAAGAATGTGAAGATGAACCTACAAAGAATAAGAAAACATTTAAGTGTAAAATTCTGTTAGTAATAGTCATCTGCTACTAGAGCTGTTTTAATGTATTAATGGGTATCAGTTACTGAGTATATTCTATAAATACAAGGCTTATATATATTTTGTCTCTAACTCATAGCAATTTTTAAACTTATGTATTCTTTTTATGTAAGAGAAAACTAAGGATCAGGATGTCCAGCCTAAGCTTACATGTGGTGCAGAGCCAGGATTCTAACAAATTCTGCAGGATACCATACCTGTGCCTATTAATTCCACTATATTTTCTATATTTTTCTCACTTACCCCTTTCCTCAAATTTTACAGTGAGGGTGTAGTAGTCATCACTGGTCACATACTCAACAGTTGTTTTCTCTCCTCAATTTTGTTCCTTGAGAGCAGAGCTTTCCCCCCATTAGGTAGGCTGACAATGTCAGATACTTCCCCTTCCTGCCCATTCTCCTCTTGAAAAAGGCGTGGGGACTAATTGCAGTCACCCCCTAGGGGACTAAGGGGGAATCTGCTGGGAAGTGTCCAGGAAAAGTAATCTTCTTTAATAGCAACAACAAAAAATGATGCACAGTAGGAAACATTCCTCTTTTTCAAGCCAAATGTATCTCTCCACATTTGGGACCATATAAACCATTTTGAAATCATAAGGACAAGCAAAAGAACCATGAAGATGAGCTGAAGATACACACTAGAAAGACAGAAAGCATTTGAATCTGATTTCATTGATGAGCTACTTAATTAATCATGGAACTCCAGGTTTCTTTTATTTTAGCACAATTTAGAAATGAGATCCTCACACCAGATTCTCTTCTGTAGCTAGTAGTTGTAACACTGTAACATATAAGAATTTGCTATTTCAACTACATATATGCCCTTTATGATGGAATTTAAGACAACATTTGTTATTGTATTCCAGAGAACTTTTAAGACCAATAATGACTGTCCACTAAATCTTGACTATTTGCTGCCATGTAAAAATAAAAGACTTCAAGAAAATCCATAAGCATTACCATTCTTTGCAGAAT
>NW_012156173.1:294397-295854 GCF_000956105.1 Propithecus coquereli
GACATTTCTTTGGGAGTTGTAGTGGGGTTAAAATGTATGGATTTGAAGAGCTGGTAAGCAAGAGTAAACTATGAATTTTTAAAACATAGCTTCATTTTTTTTTTTTTTTTAGGAAATTGCTTACTTAGGAAAATTTTAATTCTTTTGCTCTTTTTCTTCTTTAATTTCAGTTTGGGTTAGCCTAAGAATGTCACGCCATGTATATATATAATAGACTTCAAAAGGCTTTGCTTAAAGCAAAACAAACTTACAAACCTATACAAATCTGAAAATCACTTCAGAGTTTTGAAAAAGCTTTTCTTCAGGGTATTACAGATTAACCTATCTAAGAAAATCTTTGCTCGAATACTTTCTGTGTATTTTTTTAAAAAAAGAATTCTATTCAGCCCTTAGTTATTAATGTTTATCTTATTTGTGAAGTTCTTTAGACTCTTTAGAAAGAATTAACGATTAACAACCAAGGTAAAAATGTTATTTCTTTTTTATTCTTATATTACATTTAAGTGAAGATGATATTCATTAGCATTACATGTTTATTAACATTTCTAATTCTAAGGATTTATTTTCCTTTCTTGAGGATTTTTTTTTTTTGCAATATGACTGTTAAAGTGACCTCAAAATTATATAACTCCCTGCTTTTTGGTTGTGTAGAGATTTGTACGTGATTGAGTATCCTGAATGTCCTGAATGTCTCCAAGTCCTCTACCTCTAGCGTCAGTTTTCCCTTCAATATGCAACAATTACAGTCTAATCACTCATCTAGAATATCTGTAGGTAATTCATTTCTTGTTATTGAATTTCCTTCCTGTAATATTTTTGAGCTCCAGGAATGTTTAATTTTTCAATAAATCCTTCTGATTGTTGTGTATCAAAGTTTGTATCGGTTACAATGTTTTCAGTTTCAACTACCATAAACTGACCTGCACTGGGCTTAACTAATGAAGAATGTATTGACTCACATCAAGGTGCTCCAGGGAAAGGCATGCTCAGCGGTAGTGGTTTGATGAGAAGGGCCCAGGTTCTTTCTGTCTCTCCTCCACTACATCCACTGGATCAGTTTCAGCCTAGATTTTTCTCATGGCCACAGAATGATGGTGAGTAGCAATTAGGACTACAGACTTCCGTTTTCAGGTCTAGGAAGAAGGAACTTGACTTTTTGTAGCTTTCCCTTAAGACTTAAGGCATTTCTTTTCTGGAGATCACAGCAAAACTCTCCTCACTTGTCATCGGTGTAAACAAGCTTAGGCCTTTCCACCAACAGTCTTCAGCAAGGGGAATAGGATTATCATAATGGGTCCATATTAATCAACAATTCTTGTCTACCCTACTGGAGCCCTAGAGGGGGTAGAAAGTGGGCATTGGGAAGTCAGTCATTCCATATCATGCTTTTTTTGTGGACTGATGTTATGGGCTTTTCTACTAGCTGTCCCTTACCCATTATACCTGCTTTCCAGGCC
>NW_012156173.1:295904-297043 GCF_000956105.1 Propithecus coquereli
TTATATGATTATGGAGATTGGCAAGTCTGAAATCTGTAGAACAGGCTAGCAGGCTAAAAATTCAAGGAAGAAGTAGGTGTTGCAGTCTTGAATCCCACACCTGTATGCTGGAAACTTAGGCAGGATTTCTATGTTGTAGTCTTGAGGCAGAATTGCTTCTTTTTAGGGAAACTCAGTCTTTGCTTATTAAGGCCTTCGTCTGATTGGATGAGACTCACCCACCTTATGTGGGGTAATCTGCTTTACACAAGGTCTACTGATAGACCTTAAATGGTAATCACCTCTAAAAAGTACCTTCACAGCAACATCTGCATAAGTGTTTGACCAAAAACTGGATACAATTGCCTAGCCAAGTTGGCAAGTAAAATGAACCAGCACAATACAGCATTATGATTAATACTTGGGCTCTTGAGTTAGGCTGCCTGAATTTAAGCCTAACTCTCTGCCTTTTGGGAGCTAAGAGTCTTGAGCAAGTTCTTGCCCCCTCTCTGTGATTCAGTCTCTTCATCAGTTAGATCACCTTACAGAGTTGTGAGATTAGATGATACATGTAATATGTTTGGATGGGATGGCACAGAGTAAATGTGTAGTACATCATGGCTACTATTAAATATACATTTTTATTGTTACTGATTTTAAATATGAAAATACAATATGAAAATTTTAAATGGAAAAGAAATTCTTCTGTTTGTTAGTCTGTTGTTTTCCTTCCTCTCAGGGTTTGGGTATAAAGAGAATAACCAATCATCCTGGATTTACCTGAACAGTCACAATTTTAGTATTCTGTCTCATTATCTCTATTAGCACACTCTATTTGTCAGATCTTTCATTCTAATGTTTGGTTCACAAAATATGCATGCCATCAGTGTTGAAGGCAATTGACCTTTTCAAGATGGTAACTCAGACTTACTACTCAGGCTCATGGTTTCTTCTATAGTTTGACAGAGAACTAGCAAATTAGCCATCTGTCAGCTGAAAAGCCTTGCTGCTTTGTAGGTCGTATCTTGGCAATGCATTCCTAATATTAGGCAAAGTTATTCATTAATTCTTTGCCATAATCTCAGAGGGTTATAGCTTATTTATTTCTCTGCATCTGAACACACCAGCATCATCTAAAACAATTGGTTGATATGTGATTT
>NW_012156173.1:299693-300017 GCF_000956105.1 Propithecus coquereli
GAAGTCAGTCATTCCATATCATGCTTTTTTTGTGGACTGATGTTATGGGCTTTTCTACTAGCTGTCCCTTACCCATTATACCTGCTTTCCAGGCCACAGCCACTTCCCTGCCCTACTTGACTCTAGCCACGGACATAACAGCAAGCTCAACTCTCCCAAACACAGGCATAACAGTGAACACATTAGGGGATTGCAACTTGGGAAATAAACTTAAAACTGACGACCAGGCCAGGCTCAGTGGCTCACGCCTGTAATCCTAGCACTCTGGGAGGCCGAGGCGGGCGGATTGTTTGAGCTCAGGAGTTCGAGACCAGCCTGAGCAAG
>NW_012156173.1:300067-301102 GCF_000956105.1 Propithecus coquereli
AGAGATCAACTGAGTGCCTTCCCTGGGGAACCTTACTGGACACTGTTCTCTTTAGTACTTTTCCTGCCTCTAGCGTCCAAGGCAGCCTGTCTCCTCCAAGTAGGGGTCTTCTTCACTTTGTCTTTCTTCTCCAGGGACTAAGGTCACAAACCTCTGTGTTTCAAGTCACAGTCCAGGGAGAAAAAATAGGCACATTCACACCGTATATGGCTATCGATCTCCAAATTAATCTTTTAAGTCTGATCGCTCTGTTGAGGCCTGAACTAGAGCAGCCAATGTCTGTTTTAATGGAGCCAATATCTCTATTTAGATATGTAATAGGCAACTCAAACTTAACATGGCAAAAGGGAACTCTAGATCCCTCCTTAACCCTAAACTTTTCCTTTCCTAGTTTTCCCCATAAATAGAAAAACATTTATTTATTTATAGAACCCCGTTTACTCAGTTGATCAAGCCAAAAACTTTGGAATCAAATCAGGATTTTTTCTTTTTTCTTTAAACCCACATACAATTCATCCGTGAGTTCTGTTGGCCACACATGCAAAAACACATCTGGAATCCATCTACTTTTTTCTCCGCTGTTCTGTTACTCAGTCCAAAATTCCATCATCATTCACCTAACTTGCCTCTTAACCGCTCTCCCAGTTTTCACTTTTGCACCTATACAATTTATTGGCCAAATAATGGCCTGGTAATCTTTTAAAACCATACGTAAAATCATGTCACTTTCCTCCTGAATACATTCTGCATTTTAATTCTTTATTATTTATGTGTGTTTCAAGTATATTCTCCCAGTTTCTGTCCGGTTTTTCATCTTTTTATTATGTTTTGATTAACATAAGGCTTTAATTTTAAAGCAATTGAGTTCATACATTTTTTCCTTTAAAGTTTTTCATTTCTGTTTTTTCTTTCATAAATTTTAACTTGAGTGTCTAAACATATTTTTACATATTTTCTCCTAAAAGTCAAAATATTTTCCTTTCCAAATTTAAGTTTTTAAATCTCCTGGGATTGATATTTGTGTATTATATGAAT
>NW_012156173.1:301750-303524 GCF_000956105.1 Propithecus coquereli
AATTTTTTTATAGATTCTTTGGGCTTTTTATGTAGATATTCAACTATATCATCTAAAAAATTACAGTATTTGTTCTTAATTTTGAATATGTACTTCTTTTACTTATTTTTCTTGCCTCACTGTCCTGGCTGTGATCTCCAGAACAATTTTGAATAGAAATTTTGATACTTTTTCCTGATTACAGAAAATATTTATAACATTTTGGAAAAATTATAGCAATAAGGCCTTTGTAGATTCTTCTTATTAAGATATGGACAGTCTCTTCTATTAGTAGTTAGATATGAATTTCTGTCATGAATGGATACTAAATTTCATTAAATATTTTTCCTGAGTCTATAAAGAAATGTGGTTTTTCTCCTTTCAGATATTATTGGTGTGCAATGTGTCAATTGATATGCCAATATTCAAACAACCTTGAAATCTTGGAATAAACACAATTTGACAATCTCATATTATCTTTTTAAATATATTACTAAATTGAATTGCTAATATTTTGTTTAGTACTTGTCTTAGTCTGTCTGGGCTTCTATAAATAAGATACCATAAACTTGAATGATTTAAACACTGAATCAGTCATTGTCCAACCAGGAAAATAGAGGACCATTCCACACATTGCAAGAAGAGAAAATTTAATACAAGGAATTAAATTTATTACAAAGCTATTAGAAGAGTTAGAGGAACAAAAAAGGAAAATTTGTTGCCCAACAAAGGTAAATAAGGACTAAGATGCAAAAGAAGAATGGTGTTACCTAGTGCCTGCAATTGCTGCAATTCTGACGCTGCTGTAGCTGGGAGCTGCCTAGGCAGTTAGTCTCTCACTAAGCACCTACTCTCACAGGTGGCTGCTGCTGCCACAGCTAAAGCTACCCCTACTGATGGAGCTACCAGAAATTAGAAACAAATTGCTTCTATATCCCTCTGATTTTCCAGTCTCTTGGCAGTGCCTCATATTAGGAGAAACTAATAGGAAGTTAGATGACAAGGAGACTATGAAATATAGCTTGCAGACTTCTGGCCCCAAAGGTACAGAAAAATGTACAGAAGGAAAGTGTGGAGTAGAGAAAGAACATTATCCATCATAGGTATTAAGATTTATGTCAACCTTATAGAATGAGCCAGAAAATATGCTTTCTTTTTCCATCTCCTGGAAGAGTTCATGAACATGGACTATTTGTTCTTTAAATATTTGGTAGAAGCAGCTGATAAACCATCTGGCCTGGTGTTTTCTTTCTGTAAAGATATTTTAAACTACTGATTAATGTTTTCACTATTGATTCACTACTGAGGTTCTATTTCTATAAGGTGACAAAGGATACAGATGATCTAGCTATTGTTTTGACTTATTCTCTCATTCTGTTTCCTAGCTTTTTGAAATTATTTTTAATACAATTTTCCTGTATTTTCTGTGCTTCTGGACAAAGTCTCAAGTATCTGAAGTATTCTGTGATATTTATGAGTTCACAAATATCAAGCTTCATACACGTATCTAAACTTACACATGCAGTAAAAAAGGAGGCATTCACTAAATGGGAGAGATTATATACAGGTGAATGTAGCTGTGAGCAGACCTCACAACAGCATGTGTTCTGTGCGGGTCCACAGGGCCCCATACTTAGACCCACTCTTAATTTAATTCTCTGCTGTCAATGTCTTGAAATTCTTAGTAATTTTTAAGTAAAAGGTCCTAGATTTTTATTTTGCACTGGTCCCTGAAAATTATGTGCCTGGTCTTGTTGAGACATTGGGAGATAGATTTAAGCTTTCTTTTTCTTTT
>NW_012156173.1:305069-336183 GCF_000956105.1 Propithecus coquereli
ACGCCACAGCACTCTAGCCCGGGCAACAGAGTGAGACTCTGTCTCGGAAAAAAAAAAAAATACCTGTTACTAAACATAACCTCCCGTCCTAAATCCAAACCCCAATTAGGCTGTAGAAGCATAGAAAAATGAGAGAAAAATAGTGTATTCGTGGTTTCTCTGTTCTTACATTAGGGAATAATATCCTCCCAGAATTTTCTGGTATGCCAGAAAATTGGGTCACAGGGTCAGTTTCAATGTGCTTCAATTGTTTCAAAGAATGTGAAACATCATCACCATAATTGCTTCCATATCTTTATGAATATTGTAATAACTGTAATGTGAATGTAATCTCAGTAAAACCTATACTGTATTGCCTTTTCAGAAGATTTCATATCATATATAGTGAGTTTTAGAACCCTCATGGGTAGAATTTTTATCGATAGAAATACTTTATATATTTTATTTCATCATTAATCAAAGGAATGATTAGCTTTCCAAGGTCAATTATCTCTATCTTCTAAAAATATTTTTTGATTAGTGAAAATATTTAAATTCTTTTTGTTTTAAAAAAGCAAGGCACAACATACCACATAACACAATTTCATTACATTTACATGGATATAGTTCTGGTTATGAGCTAAGGAGCACAATTTCTTTGAACATTATAGTTTTTATATTCTATTTTAGTGCTATGATTGTTCCTGGCAATAAATAATGTACATCTTTTGAATTCAAAATTATAGTAAATGTTCTCTACGCAGATAATTTAACACCTGTGAATTTCCATGCCCTACAGTTGTAGATTGCCTGTCTCAGAGGCTTAGGATCTGAATTATATTGCAAAAATAATGAGCTGAAGACTGATTGTAAATGTGTGTTTATTAATATAGCCACTAATTTTTTCTTCTGCACCAAATAAATGGATCTTCCAGTGTGAGGCCCTCAATAATCACAGCAATATGTTGGATTTAGTGTGTTTAGATCTTTAAAAAAACAAACTAGAATCACAGCTAATATTCTGGGGATTGAGGAGGGAGGATCTGTCAGTGTTAACCCAATGCTGGGGCGCCGTGGAGATGTACCTCTGACATCTGACTCTGGGTTGAGCAGAGCTGGTGCTGAATAAATCGAAAGAATAAAGCTGAGCCAGCAGCCCTGACCCAGAACCAAACATTCTGTGCGCCACCTCGCCTCCCCCAAATCACGCAGTTACAGAGGGGAAGAGCTATATTTTAAAAAGATTTGAGATCAGGCGTGATGGCTCACCCTCCTGTAATCTCGGTACTTTGGGAAGCTGAGGCAGGAGGATTGCTAGAAGCCAGCAGTTCGAGAAGAAACTGGGCAACATAGTAAGACTCTATCTCTAAAATTATATATATATATATATATATATATATATATATATATATATAGCCAGGTGTGGTGCGTGCTCCTGTAGTCCCAGCTACTCTGAGGCGGGAGGGTCACTTGAGCCCAGGAGTTTAAGATTGCAGTGAACTATGATCGCACCACTGCACTCTAGCCCAGGCAACAGAGGGAGACTCTGTCTCAAAACAAAACAAAAAGAAAAAAAGAGAGAATCTGGATTCTTTTAATATAATTGACTCTTTTCTACTTTGAATATAGATTTTATCCTCTAGTTACCAAAATAGTGTTTTATTTATATAGCCGCAATCACCACACATTGGGACTGGAAGTTTATTTAGAAATCATTTAAATTTTATGAAAGATGCATTTTAAGAGAGATGAGGGCATGGGGCCCAGAGAAGTTGTGTGCCCTCCCACAGGCCAGCGGCAAGGGCAGGTCCCACCAGCCCCCTGTCCTTTTTGGATGCTGTCGCAGCCCGCGGTACTGCGTGCCCACAGAGCAGTATTCTGAGCCTTCCTAAAACAGTGAGGGGGGCGTCTTCCAGAGGGTGGTCATACTACATTTTAAAAAATTGGCTGAAACTTAGAGCAAGGGGAACACCTTACGTGTTGAAAATAAAATTTGTAAAGACACCCATGAGACCACTGCTTTCTTCCAGTCTCCGTAGCTGAGAGAGTTTAAGAGGCTCGTGCAGCAGAGCGGAGGCAGCTGCGCCGCGGCGGTTTGTGCGCCTGCGTACATCGGGCCAAAGGCTGGCGAAGTTTTCTGTGGCCGCGTGACAGCCATGCTGGGGACAGCGGGAGGAAGAGCCACAGCGAGCCGGGCTGGGGCAATGTCAAGTCCTATCCCAGAGGAATTCCCACAGCACAGGGTCTCTATTTGCTTGAACAACAAGAGAACCAGGAACTGAGGGCGGAGTGGCAGCTACAGGAATCGATTCTATTTCCCATCAGGAGAGGGTCCGCGGATGGACACAGGAAGTGCCTGGTGACAAGAGGAATATGCTTGAGACATCCGTCAAGCCAGAGAGCATCACTCTCCTCCCTCTTCCCTCGCCACTTCCTAGGCTTAAGAGCTGAAACCACAGTTAGCAAAGATGGGAGAAGCAGAGTGAAAGAGGAACCACGGCGAACAAGCTCCTCTTCCTAATGAACAGGGCCTTGCCTCTCTGGGTTGTAGCCGAAAGAGGGGAAAGAGATGCCTTATCCCAAATAAATATGAAAGTATTGATTGCTATGTTGGACCAGACACGTTCAATGTGTAAATTGAGACTTTGTTTTGTGACTTTAAGTGATGGTTGAACTCTGTTTCTTAAGAGTGAGAAATCAGGAAACTACCAAAGCTTTTACCAAAAAGCAGAAGGCAGCTTTCATTGAAGAAATTTTAAAACAACAGTGAGAAAGAAAAAGAAAGTATTGATTGCGTTAATTCCTGAGTTGTACTTGGTCAACATACCATTACAAAGTGCTCTTTCCTTGTCAGGACCTTCCTGGTTCCTAATCTCTCGGGCCCACCTCAGCCAGAGCTGGAATCTTGCATTATTTTGACCACGTGTGTGTCCAGGACCAAGCCAGTCTTCGGGCAGGAGATAGTGAAGTAACTTTACCCCACTGATTCTGGAACTCAGCATCAAATTACTCCTGTTGCAGTTGGACCCCCTGGTTCTGCTTCTGTGTCTTGTTAACCCACCTTATTTTGCTGAAGATATTAATTACAGGCTTTGTGTGTGTCTGTGTGTGTGTACATACACACGTACACATCTTTGGTTGATCTTGGTCCCCACTCTCATGTTAGGTACTTTTCTCACTAATCTTGGTGATTTATCTGGCTGATTATTTTTGTTAAGAGTAAGGCATTAACAAGCTGATGGTAATCTCATGTGACCAGAATGTGAGGCAGTGAGTGACAGATTCACACTGCATCGGGGGATCACCAGCTCTCAGCATTTGTAGGGCTTTCCTCTTGGGTTGCAGTTTCCTAAGAGCAGTGGTTCAGCAGTAGTTCTCAAACTGTAGCTGCACCAGAAGCCTTTAGAGGGCCTGTTAAAACACAGGGGGCCAAGACTCACCCCCAAAGTTTGTGATTCAGTAGATCCGGGGAGGGGCCTGGGAGAATTTGCATTTCTAACAAATGCCCAGGTGATGCAAATGCGGATGCTTTAATGCAGGCTTTCTGAACCTTGGCACTATTGACATTTTGTGCTGGATAATTCTTTGTCGTGTGGTGCTGGCCTGTGCGTTTGTAGGATGTTTCGTAGCATCCCTGGCCTCTAGCCACTAGATGCCAGTAGCAATCCCCCTGCTCCTACCACACACACCAGTTGTGAGACCCAAACATGTCTTGAAACATCGTCAGATGTTCCCTAGTGGACAAAATCACCCTGGGTTGAGAACCAGTGTCTGCCCTAAGGAATTCTTCTAACGCCTGCCTGGAAAATAAAATCACAGCTGTAAGTAATCTGGGAGACAAAGGAAAAAGGAGCTTGAGAGTCTTACTATTCATTTGGTAGACTATATTAAATTCCTTTTTTTTTTTTTTTTCCTGTATTGCCTTTAACCAATACCAACCCACTGTCCATTTTCGGTTGTAAATTTCCCCAAAGGTAAATCTCTTCATTAGAGGCAGAGGAGGGCCAGCTTCCTGGGAAGGGGATCTGGGGGTCTAACTGACCCTCACGTAAACTTTCAACCTGTCCTCCAGTTTGCTATTTTGCCCTGAAGTCCTGCTTTCAGAGGTACCAACTGTCCCTAAGATTTAAGTCTTTCTGAGATTCAGCAGGGCTAGGCAGCTTCCTCTCTTGCAAGCTCACAGTTCCATTTTCTCTGATCTGCCAAATCAATTACTATTCATCCATCTGCTTTCCTGAGTCCAAAGTTCTGTAGACATCTCTCATCTGCTGTTATCTGTCCTCCCATTCTCTTTGTTCTTGTAGATTTGTGCCTTTTTGTGCATTTATTTTCATTTTGGAATATTACAAAGGAGCAACAATAAACATATGTGTTTAATAATCTGCTGTGTGTAGCCAGAATTCCAACCTGCTTTTTTAAAACTAGGTTTTGGTAAGAGGGAGAGTGGAAAGGGCATGAAAGTATGTGAGTTGGAGAGGTGTTATTAATGGTTTTGGTTAAAGATGAAGAATGGAAATTTGAAGGTGCAGAACACATTCTTTTCATATTCATTTTTTGCCTAAAGCCCTGATTTTATATTGTTATCATCTGTTCAATAAAAGCAACATTTGAAGCCAAAAATATAGCTCTTAAGAGATTGAAATAAAAGAGCCTCCTCAAAAATAGACATCTTCGAGCAGTAAAGTATTTATTAAAACCCTTCATAAATTTCAAATGGACACTTACGTTGGGCTGTGATTCCTCACTTTAAAACATAAAGATTACAGGTCTTAATTTTACCCACAAAATCAAAGGCATACATTCTTCCAGTTAGACTTGCTCCCTACTTGGAAAATCACACTGGCATTAATCCAAGTAGCTTAAAAGAGAGTTTAAAACCCCTTGAAGAATTTGGAGATTTTTTTTGTTTGTTTATTGTTGTTATTAATTTCCTTGTCAGTAGAATCACTTGGCTGCTTCTCCAAATATTAACAATTTGCCCTTGTGTGCAACCCGAAAGTGTTATTTAGGTATTAGTCATAATTGCTCACGTGTAACTCCTGTTATTGTCAAGAGAGCCCAACTCCTGACTTAAGGGGATCAGATGAGATTTAGCCATAAAAAGTAACCAAAGAGGATATTGAATTTAAATTCAATAATTAATAAAATGACAGGTGGAAATTCTTCACAGATAAACATCTGGCTGTGGGAAAATCACCAGATCTCTCAGGAGTAAAATGCCCACAGTGAGGAAATTATCCAAACATCACAGCTGAAATGGACTAAACATCATATGAATGAAACTTTGACCTGGCATTTGACTTCTTCTGGGCTTTCTACAGGTAAAAGTATATGTGATTTAAAAAAAATGCCCTTAAACTACTCTTAGGAATAATCACTGCATTTTGAGTGCACTTTGCAACTTATGATCATCACATACTCATTAAATATAAATTAATATTTCCATTGCATCATGACTTATTTGAATCCCAATATATGGGAAAACCACAAGGTCTCTGCTAAAATTATATACTACATTGTGCTTTCAAGCTAACAAGCTTGAGAATAATATGGCATTCTCATCCTTGATTTTTACAGCAATATCTGTTGACTTACACGGGCATGTTGTGTAACCTAAATGCGCTAAAATGGAAGTCAATAGAAAATGTAGGAGAGGAGAGCAGGGGTCACAGCCACCATCTTATAGTATGTCAGAAAAATAGAATATGAATATATATAATATAATAAATATATATAAGTCAAATGCAAATATGGTTTAAAGCAGGGGTCTCCAACCTATGGTGAGTTGTATAATTATTTCGTTTTATATTACGATATAATAATAATAGAAATGAAGTGCACAATAAATGTGATGTGGCCAGGCAAGGTGGCTAACGCCTGTAATCCTAGCACTCTGGGAGGCCGCGAGGCGGGCGAATCGTTTGAGCTCAGGTGTTTGAGACCAGCCTGAGCAAGAGTGAGACCCCGTCTCAACTAAAAATAGAAAGAAATTAGCCGAACAACTAAAAATAGAAAAAATTAGCCAGGCATAGTGGCGTGTGTCTGTAGTCCCAGCTACCCGGGAGGCTGAGGCAGGAGGATCGCTTGAGCCCAGGAGTTTGAGGTTGCTGTGAGCTAGGCTGACACCACAGCCACTCTAGCCCAGGCAAGAGAGTGAGACTCTGTCTCTAAATAAATAAATAAATAAATAAATGTGATGTGCTTGAATCATTCCCAAACCATCCTACCTTCCCCACTCCCCCCATCCACGGAAAAATTGTCTTCCATGAAAACAGTCTCGGTGCCAAAAAGGTTGGGGGCTGCTGATTTAGAGTATAAATGAACAGCTGGAATGGGGAGGTTATTTGTGGGAATAATTTTCATAAGAGCCAATGAAATAAGGTGGTAGAATCACTGGATTAGACATTTGGAGATCCAGTTATGTAACTGCAGATAAAAGTCATTTGGCTTCTCTGAAATTATATTTTTTATCTGCAAAATGAAGATAATATCTGTCTTTCCTATCTCTCGAGAGGCTTATGAGGATTTATAAAGATAATATATGTGAAAGCACTTTATAAGCTACATGTACTACATGAATTTAAGTTGTTGACAAGAACAGAATCCTAGAAAAATAGAACTGGTGATACCCATAAGAAGTTCTTTGGTTTGTTCACCTGTCTAAGTTATTCAGGATAGTCACTTATATGTTATTCTTTTTATTTATTTTCATGGTATTTCCAGTTTCCCCAAATCTTTAAAAATATTGCATGGTATTTTTATAGTATAAAAATAATTTTTAAAATAATTTTAATGTATTGGTAAACATTAATAAACAATGTGATTGGTATTTTTCTTACACATAGGATATTACTTAATTCCAAAAAGATGAACTCCACAAAGTAGGATCGTCTAACGAACTTGGGGGAATTTGTGACTTCCCTAAAAGTACGTGTGTATGTGCTAAGGAGCAATTTTCTGGGAAGAAGATTCATATCTTTCATCACATTCTCAAAGAGATTCAAATTATAGGATATTAGAAGGAGAGGAAGAGAGGGTAAGGAAACGTGAGAAAAAGGAAAAAGAAGAGAAAGAGTAGAAAACTTAAACACATTGTTTGGAAGAGTGTGCTATAGGTTTGTGCCCTTCCAGAAGGACTGAGAAAATGCTTTTATTTTTGTATAAAATGAATTAAAATTAAAAAATAAGTTATATTCACTGAGGGCTTAATGCATCCGGGCACTGTAATAACAGCTTTCATTCATGTTATTACTCTACCTTACAACCACCCCATGAGGTGGGAAGAGACCCACAGTCCCTTTTAGGAAATGCTTGCCCTGAGTGCATGTCCCACTAAGGTGTGTATATTGGGGCCAGATTTTGTTGTTGTTTTTAGGGTTTTTTTAAATTTTTAGTTATTATGGGTACATACTAGTTGTATATCTTTATAGGGTACGTGCGGTGTTTTAACACAGGCATGCAATGTGAATTAATCAAATCAGGGTAATTGAAGTATCCATCACGTCGGGCATTTATCATTTCTGTGTATTAGGAACATTCTAATTCCACTCTTTCAGTTATTTTAAAGTATATTCTAACTTATAGTTGATTATAGTCACTTTGTTGTGCATTCAAAGATGGTTCATTCTATCTAACTGGGGCCAGATTTTGGAACTCAAAATTTTTCAGTTTTTAGAAAGATAAATTGGTGCCTTTACCATACATTATACAATATACCAGGCAAGTCAGAGTGATCATAATGGGATCAATAAAAGTTTTAAAGAGCTTCACATTAGTTCATTCTATGCAGGTCAGATTTTGATGCCAAATGAGTTATGAAAAAGCATTTGGTTTTCATAGCTTTTAGGATTTCAAAATTGCAGACAAGAGATTGAAAACCTGTATTTTTATCATCCCCATTTATAAATGAGAAAATGGCTCTAGGAGGTTGGTTAACTGCCCTGGTTTGCATAGCTGGTAGGTGACAGAGCAGACTGCACATCAGGCCTCCTGCCTCCTGGTCTATATTTTTAGAATTTAGAATTTTTAGAATTCAATTTTTAAAATAATGAGAACTCCTAAGAGATACGATTTTGTTCTACTTCACAGCCACCACCAGCTATCTATCTGCCATACTGCTCTTACTGTTACTATGGATGATTATTTTTTTGAGTGACCACGAACAATTATAATAGATGATTTGGGAGTGGGAGAAGGAAGACAGTGGCAGAGCCCAGCACTTTCCTAGAATCCTACAATGCTGATGAGAAGGCTGATAGTCTGGATTTAGATGAATGGGTGGCCAGACTATGAGCATCTTCTCAAGAAGAATCAAAAACAGCTCACTGAACTTCAGAAAGTATTTGTTGAAGACCTACTATGTATTAGGTACTCTTCTAGGCATTGGCAATGCAATGAAATACATGAACGTCTCTGCCCTGTTAGAGGAGATAGACATATAACCAAATAATTAGAATATACTGTGATAAATACTGTAATAGAATTTGTCAGGAAATAGGAGAATGTCAGGAAAGTCTTGTTCAAAGAAACTGATATTATATCTGGACCTGAAGGACAAATTGTTTTTGTAGATAGAAAAAAGGCAGAATAAATGGAATGGCTATTCTAAAAATGTACTTTCAATTTCACTTCTGATCAAGATGGAATGACAGGGACAGGATTTATTCTCCCACCTAAAAAAAAATGGGAAAAATATATGAATCAGCAGTTCTCAAAACATTGTATTCGGGCAACAAAGAACAGTGATCCTAGAGAGATTGGAAATAAGGTAAGCCCTACAAGTGTCTCAGCTTACTGCCTGGAGAGAGTATCCAGGCTGCAGGCAGAGAGCAAATTTCTTGAGTTGAGGAGACAATGTTAGTTGTTTAGGAATGCCAAGGTGGCTAGAGGTCACAGGGCGGAATTGCCAGAGAAGAGTGAATTACATAAAGAGAAAATTACAGTTCTGCAGAGGGTCTTTCTTGAGTAGTCAGCTGAGTTCTGATCAGCACATGCATGTCAGGAAACTACCCAAGGCTGGGGGAAAGAAACCAAAGGATTTGGTTAGAGGGGGAAATCCTTGGGACTCACACAGAGCCATGAATGGAAGCTGTTCCCACCAGCCAGAGTGGAAAACCTCATAACTCATTGATTGAGTAGAGTACTCAGAAGAATTTTACCTCAGTAGTGAGACATAAATCAGACTAGATTAATCACTTCTCTGTTCTGTTTTTGTCTAACAAAGCCTAAAAGCGGGACTCGAAAAGATCATATGGATTCCAATTAACTTAACTGTCTTCTAGAAGAAATCTCAAGAATATTTACAGAAATTTTAAAAACGTGCAGTACCCAACAAGGTAAATTTCACAATGTCTGGCATCTAATAAAAAATTACTAGGCATGGTAAGACACAGGAAAATAGGGTCCAAAAAGAGGTGAAAAATAATCAGTGGACATTAGTCCAGAAATAAAACAATTAGTAACTGAAGACATTAAACGTTATTGATAAGGTCTGAAATACTGCTATTAAAACAGAACATATGTATTCTATATGTTTAAGGAGCTAGAGGAAAGATTGAACATGTTATTTATAGATATGGGAGATATTAACAAGACCCAAATCTAATTTATAGAGGTGAAAATTATAATGTGTGAGATAAAAGAAACCAGCGTGGTTCAATGGCAGATTGGACACGGCAGAAAAAAAGATTAGTGAACTTGAACACATGACAATAGAAACTATCCACAATGAAACTGTTCAAGAAAGAAAATTCCTGAACAAATTAATAGAGTATCAGTGGGCTGTGGGGCAACCTCATATATGAGAATTTAGAATCCCTAAAGGAGAGAAAAAGAGAGAGACAGAAAAATACGAGAAATAATGGTGATGCGCACCGTCTGGGAGATGGACTCGCTTGAAGCTCTGACTCGGGTGGGGCAAGGGCAATAAACGTAACCTAAACATTTGTACCCCCATAATATGCTGAAATAAAAAAAAGAAAAAAAAGGAGACATAATGGCTGAAAAAATTTCCACATTTGATGAAAACTGTAAACCCTCCGATCTAAGAATCTAAGAACCCCAAGCGTAAGAAACATGAAGATTACACAAAAGCACATCATAATTAAATTGCTTAAAACCAGTGAAAAAGAGAAAAATTTAAAAGCGGCCAGAGATAGAAGACACATTATATACAGAGGAACAAAGACAAGGCTAAATGCAGAATTCTTGATGGGAAAAAATGCAAACTAGAAGACAGTGGAGCAACATCATGAAAGTACCAAAAAACATAAACAAAGCTTTCAGTTGTAACTTCTTTACCCAGGGAAACACCTTGGAAAAATGAAGGCACATCTTAGTTGAAGGAATCAATCACCAGTAGACCCTGCACTACAAAAAATGTTGAAGGAAGTCTTTCAAGCAGAGGGTAAATCATGCCAGAAGGAAATCTGGCTCTACACAAAGGAATGGAGAGAATCAGAAATGGTAACTATGAAATATAGAGATTTTTTTCTTATTACTTAAGTATCTTTAAAGTATAATCAAGTGTTTAAAGCAAAATTAACAAAAAATATTATGGGATTATAACATGTATGGAAGTAAAATGTATGACAACAATAGCAAAACAAATTTAAAAAAAACACAGAAGGGGAAAAATAAAAATATCTGTAGACTGACATGACTAAGAAAAGAATCAGCTAACTTGAAGTAGATCAGTAAAAACTTATCAAACTGAAATGCAAAGAGAAAAAAAGAATGAAATACATGCACACCTCCCTCCCAAAACATTCAAAAACTGTGGGAAAGTATCGAAATGGAACAATAAAAATATTTAATTAATCCAAAAGAAGATAGTAAAAGGAAATAGGTAACAAAGAATAAATGGAAAGAATGGAAAAAAATACTTATCTGTTAAAGGACTCAAATCCAGAATATATAAAGAAATCTCAAAACTCAAACAATTTCTCCTTCAAAAAGTAATGGGGGTCAGTCACAGCGGCTCATTCCTATAATCCCAGCACTTTGGGAGACCTACGCAGGAGGCTTGCTCGAGGCCAGGATTTAAAGACCAGCCTGGGCAACATAGTGAGACCCAGTCTCTGCAAAAAAATAAAAATAATTAGCCAGGCGTAATGGCACAGGCCTGTAGTCCCAACTACATGGGAGGCTGAGGCAGGAGGATCGCTTGAGCCCAGGAGTTTGAGGTTGCTGTGAGCTATGATCACACCACTGTACTCCAGCCTGGGTGACAGAGTGAGACCCTGTCACTGAAAAAAAAAAAAAAGAAAAAGAAAGAAAGAAATGGGGCTGCGGGAAAGTTGAAGAGAAACTTTATCAAAGAAAATATGAATGGCAAATAAGCACATGAAAAGATGTTAGAAAGCATGAGTCATTAAGGAAATGCAAATTAAAACCACAAAATAATGCCACTATGCACCTATTAGAATGGTTAAAATTAAAAAGGCTCACCATACCAAGTGTCAGGGGAGAATGTGGAGCAACTGGAACTCTCACACACTGAGCAGTGGGAATGTAAAATGGTCCTGTCACTTCAGAAAACAGTTTGACAGTTTTAAAAATATAAACATACCTGCCATATGATCCAGCTATTCCACTCCTATGTAACTATTTAAGATAAATGACAACACAAAGATTTGGACATGAATGCTTATAGCAGCTTTACTTGTAATAGCCAAAAACTAGCAACCACCTAAATGTCAATCAACAGGTGAATGGATAAACAGACTGTGGTACAATCAAGCTATGGCATAAAGAGGAATGAATTCTTGATATATTCAGTAACATAGATGAATTTCAAAATAATTATGCTGATTGTTATTTATTTAGATGTATGATTCCAGTTATATAAAATTCTGGAAAATGCACACTGATCTATAGTGATAGAAAGATCAGTGTTTGTCCTCCAGGTATCTCTGACTTCATCTTCTGGGCTTCTCTCCCTTGCTTCCTGGGCTCCAGACAAGCTGGCCTCCTTGCTGTTCTTTGAGCATACCAAGAATGCTCCTGTCTCAGGGTTTACATGTCCCTTGACATGGACACCCTTCTCCCAGAGAGCTTGCTCCTTACTTCAGTCTGGTCTCTCATCCAATATCACCTTACCTAACTTGACTCCCAGTGATCTCTGCCTCCGAGTATTACATCCTTGTGTAGTCTCCTCCTTGTAAGTGTGGGCTGGACCTAGTGACTCACATCTAGCAAATAGAATACAGCAAAGTGATGGGCTGTCACCTCCAAGATGAGGTTACATAAGGCCTCTGGCTTTCATCTTGCATGCACGATGAACCCTCTCTCATCCTGTCTTTCCTGGAGCCTTTGTGAGTTGCCTTATGGAGAAGTCTATAAGGACAAGGCAAGGAACTGATGTCTCTGACCAATAGCCAGTGAGCACCTGGGGCTTGTAACAGCTTGTCACAGCTTGTCACAGCTTGTCACAGCTTGGAAGCAGATCCCAGTTGGGTCTTCACATAACTGCAGCCCCAGCCCTGACGGCCGCCTGTGAGAGCCCTTGGTTCACAGGTACCCAGGTAAGCTGCATCCATATTTCTGACCTATGGAAACAGCGAAGGAATAAATGTTTGTTGTTTTAAGATGCTAAATTACTGGGTAATTTTATGCAGCAATAGACAATAATCCAGAGACTTTCCCTAGAACACTTATGTAAAATACTCTGCTGCCAACACGAACAATTCCCAGTATTCATTGTTCCCTTAGCTTGTTTTTTATTCAAGATGCTTTTCACCATCCAAAGTATTATTATATTTGTTCTATATTTGTTATCTGTCACTCTTTTCCCCCAATAAAATGTAAATTTCATGGGAACAGCATCATATATCGGGGACCTAAAACACTGCCTGGCCAAATTACATATATATGTATTACATATTTGACACCTTTACATAGAATTTGGAAAAAAGTCTAGACTGTAAGGCAGGTTCTCCTTACCTACAGTCTCCTGGACATACAGATTGCAATTCAAGGACAGAAGCCTTTGCAGGAAATCAGTAGAATGAGAAATTCCTTAAGCTGCTGTGTCCCTTTTCCCCTAGGATCAGGCAACCAAGGTACTAATTCATCATGCACTTAAAAATATTTGGAAAGGAGGACTAAGCAGCGGAGAAAACCACTTCTTTGGCCAAGTGGAGTGGAGAGGGTATGACCCAGCTAGGGTGAGAATCACTAACAGGAACTCACTGGTGAGGTTTAACTGAGCCATCAGCAAGGCAAGGCTGGAGGGAGGCGTCTGCGTGGGCCAGGCAAGGGCAGAGTGGAGGCAGGCCACAGTGGCTGGTGCAGAGCTGGGGCAGGGGACAGAGGCTGGGTCTGCCATTGATTGAGTCACAGCATCAAGAAAGCAGCTGGAGGCCGGGCGCAGTGGCTCACGCCTGTAATCCTAGCTCTCTGGGAGGCCGAGGCGGGCGGATTGTTTGAGCTCAGGAGTTCGAAACCAGCCTGAGCAAGAGCGAGACTCCGTCTCTACTAAAAATAGAAATTAATTGGACAACTAAAAATATATAGAAAAAAATTAGCCGGGCATGGTGGCACATGCCTGTAGTCCCAGCTACTTGGGAGGCTGAGGCAGGAGGATGGCTTGAGCCTAGGAGTTTGAGGTTGCTGTGAGCTAGGACGCCACGGCATTCTAGCCCGGGCAATACAGTGAGACTCTGTCTCAAAAAAAAAAAAAAAAAGAAAGCAGCCGGCTGAGAGAAAGAGGGCGACTCCAATGAGGTCCCTTTTCTGCCCAAGCCAGAGTCCAGGTTGAGCCATCAAAGCTGGAGTAGAAGGCTGGGAGTCAGGCATTTTCTCATAGACTGTAGGAAGAGTAAGAGCAGAACGTGTACATGAGGTGATATGAGAAGACTCCACGGAACTGTGGCTACAGATGGGTCAACAAAAACGGAAAGTGTTCATTAAAAGTACATCGTGGGGATTTTGTGAACAAACTGGAAACCTAACTCAAGATATTATCTGTATGTTAAGGAGATTGAGTATTCCAAGCAACTAATGCAAAAACAGAAATTTTGAAGAATCATAAGTTTGAGATACTTGAATTAGCAATTTCTGTCAACGTGGAGGCTGCAGCTATGGCCCACTAGGTGGCAGTATGGTTGTGATTTGCTGGTGAACAGAAAAATCAACTAGAGTTGAATCTCAAGCTACTCTTTCTTCTGACATTTAGAAGTTTACAGTAGAAATTGTTCATGAAATAATAGATGGAAAGTCAAACAATGGCTATCATGCAGACAGGCATCGACATATAAAATAAAACAGGTTTACAAGCAGTTACCATGGAGCATTTTATATCAAGTCAAAATAGCAAATAATCTGTGCTGTTCATAACAAACATAATAATGCTCTTAAATGATTCTTCTGATCTGTGCATGTTTGAAAGATCTAAAATATAGACAGATGAGAGAATAGGACAACAGATACCTCTTTCCTAGACCCTACGAAAGCCAGGCGCCCTCCATCTTGGGGTTTTTCAGTCCTCAGGTCCCCACTTGCTTTTTACCAATACATGTTCCCTATTGCTTTGTGCAGTGCTATTGGAAACAAATCTCTGACAAGTCATCTCATCCAATTATCTTACTTTATGCTGTTCATTTGTATTTCCCCAAAATTATGGACATAGACACAGTAATATTTTGCATTATAAAATTTCTCTGTTCTTTTTTGTTTCTGGGACCACTACTTCATAGCTGTGTGACCTTGGACAAGTTACTTAACCCCTCTGTGCTTCATTTTCTTTATCTGTGAAAAGGGTTAACTATAGTGCTAACCTCATGAAGTTATTGTAGGGCTTCAATGAGTTAATACAGGAAGAACGTTTAGACTATTGCCGTACATGGTAAAGCACCCTATAAGAGTTTGCTCTCCAACCAGACTGTGAGGGGAGAAGGGAAGAAGATATGCCTTCTGGTTCCCTTTCATTAGTGCCTTTTAAGTGCTGGATATACAGCATATGCTTAATAAATATTTAAATCAAAGAATGAATAAATGAATGGCTAAGTATGATGATGCACATGAGAGTCACAAGGGATGAATTAATAAATACACTCTGGCATTTAACATCTTGGAACATTTTTTATAGCATATTATTCTTGCCTGATTGAAAATTAGAACATTTTAAGTATAAATAAGCCTTCAAAATATGTCTTAACATTAAAATAGAGCAAATTATTGTTGATAATTTAGAAAGTTTAGAGAGTTTAGAAAGTTTAGTTTAGAAAGATGAATTGAATCCAAAAATACTGATTTAGAATAGTGGACTTTTTAAGTTAGAAGTTAACTTTGAGATAATTAGCTTAACCCTCTTATTTTTAAATTAGAAACCAGGAGTTTAAATTCAGTGCTTTCCTTTTTTCTTTTAAATATAGTGCTACTCAGTTTGGCAAAAGCCATATATGCATGATGATTATGTTAATTATGGTCAATTTTGCTGTTAAGAAATGTATGTGAGGAATGCTTTTGATAGTCTATATTTTTGGTATGGTTGTATCAATTTATATAATATTAAAGCATAATTATTTTGGAACTAGTTCCTTTACCACCAAAATGTAAAATTTTGTCTTAGATCCTTTTCAAATTATGAAGCACTTTCTGGGATGTGTACCATTTTGCTGGGTGCTTTCTTTCCCCTTGAAGTTATTTCTCTTTTCTTGAAGAAAGTAGGTTAAAACTCTACTTATTAGAAAAGCAGGCTTGGAGGAAGCCAAATGATCTGTTAAATGCATCAAGTAAATTCCTAAATTCGAGAAATCTGAACATCAGACTTGAAAATAGCTGGAGCTAAAATAACAAAAACTATCTTTTGGAGAACATTTTTTTGGAATAGAAATATGTTATTCATTCATAGAACTTGCCCAGATGCAATCACCTACTGGTCTGGGTTCAGCCTACACACAAGAACTAATTCTTTCCTTGTGCCTCACACTGTGAGGATACGGTGCAAGCTTGCCAAGAAGTCAGGTCTTGTGGGGTTTTTGGTTTTTTGTTGTTTTTTAAAAATATTATAATTTTGTCATCTTTAAGATAAATGTCTTTTTATTGCCATAAACATTAGCATAGCCTTAAATTAAATATTGTACATACCATTCAGTCCTGAAGAACTGTACCCATTCATAAACAAGAGCTCTGTCTAGCAGGTTTTTAGTTCAGCAGAAATTTCCTTACTGTTTTATGTATTTATGTATATGTATGTGTATTAGTGCTCTCAAGAGAAACAGAACCAATATATATAGATATGTAAGAGGGTGTTTATTTTGGGAATTGGCTTACATGCTGAAGGAGTCCCACGATGTGCTGTCTGCAAGATGGAGAACAATGAGGCTGGTGATATAATTCAGTCCGAGGCCACAAGGCCTGAGAATCTTGGGGGGCTACTGGCGCAAGCCCCAGAGTCTGAAGGCAGGAGAACCTGGAGTTCTGTAGTCCAAGGGCAGGAGAAGATGAGTGTCCCAGCTCCAAAAGAGAGAGAATTTGTCTTTCCTCTGCCTTTTTGTTCTATCTGGGCCCTCAATGGATTGGATGGCACATGCCCATCGATACCTCAAGACCAAGCCTGTTTAGCCGATTACAATTCCTGAACCTTGAAAATGTTTTCCATCTGTTTCAGTCATCCAGATATAGACCAAGTTTGCTAGAACTTTATATTCATGGCATCTACCTATTGTCAACTTTAAGGAATCGGCAGGATAAAAACATGGAATGTCATTTGGGATCCAAAGTAGATAGATGTAATATGGAAAAATCTAAGTGGAAAGGACATAAGGATAAGATTTAAGAGTGTAAAGGAAAGACGGCAGATATGCCAAGACAAGGTTGAGTGTCAGAGGGAAATCAGAATATAAGGGATTGATTTCAGGTGGGCACAGGTAAGAGAGGTAGGGGATGTAGATCTGGATCTGTTATCTGTTTATCTGTCTATCTTACATTTATATGCCTTGGTTACTGTTAATCCACTTCTGCTTTCTGTTTAAACTTGGAAAACTATATTTTTACTAATTATCTTTGACATAGCGGCTGCCATTATCACCACTGCCTTGTTTCTAGTAGCTAAATATAGAGATGAACAGAATCAACAAATCTCAAAAAAAAAAAAAAATTCCCGGTAGAATTTAGCATTGCTGATTAGACTTGCCTCTATTATTGAAACCAAATTCATTTTTGGGACTAATGACATCTGCATGACATCTTTACCATCCACTTTCAGATAAAGAGCACCCAAAATGAGATCCTGGATGGTAGGAGAATGAAGTTTAAAAAAGTTGAGTGAAAACAGTCCAGTGAGTCTCGTAAACATGGGGAAGAGGAATAATTGCAAGATAATACGTCTCGTGTATGATGAAGTAAGGATAGTTGCCTAGAAGATAGGCCCAGAAGATGGGAGGATATTGTCCAGGTTTGAGGTGGACACCAGAAAGGGACTTGCAGGATATGGGGGCATAATATTAAGATGCCCGGACACATTGGGTGTTGGTATGGGAGACCCGGGATACGGTGTAAATGGCTACATTTTGTGATAAAAATCTCCACTTAAATAGTATATATGAGTTTATGCTACTATCAAACCTTTAATATACATAAATAGTCAAAAGTTACCCATATGAGGACCTCAAAGGGTAAAAACAGTGAGATTTAGTCACGTAGCTATGTTTTTGGAGGATGGTTTACAGCTTAGAAGAAGGAAAGGGAAAACAATTAAATTGTGTGACCACTGAGTTGGAGGGACATATAAATATTTATTGGGCAAGAGTAGTTAAAGGAGAATTATGTAACTGACGTTCATGAGCTAGAACTAAAAAGCCAGAAATTTGTAGCAACAAATTGGGGGTACCAAACATCACTGACAAAAAGGGTAGATTTGAGATGACTTGAGATTTTCTTCTGATGAGCTGGATTTTTATTGGCTGTTCTGGTGCTGTCTGCTCCCTTGATCAGGCTTGGAAGAATTGGGAAAAGAAACTGTTCTGAAATACCAATATCACAAACTTTACCACTTACAGAAACTTGGGATCACTGGGTACCAGAATTACTCCTCTGCACTCTTTGTCCCTCTTAAGAATCTGAAAATAAGATCATTTGCTGACATTGATACTAAAAAAAAGTAACACAATACGGATGAGTTTAGCTATCTGCAGAAGTCATTTTAAGGGCTATTTCTTGAAATATAAACTGGAGTAACAGGAAATAGAAATGAACTTAAGCCATGATTGAGTATGAAAGAAATTTGTAACTAAATCAAAGATATTAACATATTAATGCATGAGCAGAGAAAGCAGAGTTTGCAAAGAGCCCCCAAATAAAGAAGTCACCACAGTTAATGTTATACTGGAGTTATTTCTATGAAAGTCAGAACTGTGAGTCTGCTGTTTACTATGATCAGTAACATTCAACATTGCTTTGGATTTTCTGTCCAATGCAATAATATAAGAAAGGCAAATAAGACATACAACAATTATAAAGAAGACAATATTAATATTATATCCAGAAATTGTTTACCAGAAAATTCAAGAGAACTTACTTTAAAAGATCTTTGACTTGATGAGAGAATTCGTATTAGTGACTGGATACAAAGTAAATATATAAAATGTATAAGCTTTTACTATGTATTAACATAGTATGATAACCAGCTTTAAAAATGGTAAAAAATGAAGATGTATGTATGTGAAAATATTTATGTGTTTATAATCTCACATAGTGTGCAGAGGGATGTCCTCTCTTAAGAGGTGACATTTGAGGCAATACCTGGACATCAAGGTGAAGTAGGCCCTGCAATGATTAGGGGCTGATCACGTCAGGCAGAAAAAACAGTAAGAGCAAAGACTTATGGGTAAGAAATGCCCATTGGGTTTAAAAAATAGAAAAACAAAAAACCAAAGAACCAAAATCCCCAAACAAACAGCAGGGTAAGTTTGGGGAAGAGTAATGGCTTGAAGTTGCAGAGGTGGTCAGAAGCAGACCAGAGGGCCTTGCTGGGGATGGAAACGATGTGATCTGATTTATGCCTAAAAGTCTCTTTATGATTTTGAGGGTGGTTTATGTAGATGTGAAAGTGGAAGCAAGGGATGAGTTAGGAGGCTACGGCAGTAGCCAAAACAAATATGATGGTGATTGAATTAGGATGGTAGTGGTAGAAAGGGAGCAGAGGTGATAGGCTTGGGGATTTTTTAGAAGTAGAATCAGCAGGACTTGAGAATTTAGACATGGAAGGGAAGGAAAGAGAGGAATGAAGGACAGTTCTTAGGGTTTTTTTTTTTTTTTGAGTGGCTAAGATTATAGAAGGTGGTGTTACTTACTGAGAAGGAAAAGACTGAGTGAGATTGTGGGGAAAGCAGGAGTTATGTTTTAGACATGTTACATTTCAGAGATAAATTACAAATTCAGATGGAAATGTCAAGAAGTCATCCATACACATGAGTCTGGAGCCAAATGGTAGAGGTAGAGTCAGTGGAAGTGTCTTGGGGAGTCCAACATTTAGGATCAGCCAGAGAAGGCATCAGAAGGGGGCCTGAGGGAGGTACCAGTTGAGGTGGTTGGAAGACTATGGAAGTGGGTGGTTTAGAAGGAGTACTGCACTGTATAGAATAATATGCTGAGAGATCAAGAAAGCAGCAAGCAGAAAAGTGACTACTGGATTTGACAACATGGGGAACATTTGTGATCTCGACACAAATGGCTCGAGTGGAGATGTGCCCCCAAGTGGGCTGAGGAGAAACTAGGAGAGCAGAAATGGAAGCTGTGAGGATGGAAGGGTTTTTAGAAAGGAGTTTTGCTGTGAAGGACAGAGAGAATTAGCTGAGGAGGGTGGGAAGTCCTGGGAGGCTGCTTGTGGTTCTTTTCGTGGGGGAGAGATACTAGAGCATCCTTGCAACCTGAAACAGGGGAAACATCTTTGTGTGCCGAGGGCACAGCGTTCAGATCTGTGGAAGGACCGCTACACTTTTCCCACTGTAGCGGAAGAGAGGGAACAAAGTGAAGGTCAGATGCAGGCAGCCTGGTAGATTTCGTGACTGGAACATAATCATTGTGTTATGAGAAACATGATTTATTTCCTCAGTAAAGTCCAAAATGTGGTCAAAGTTGAGTGTGTCCTGTGTGCGTGTGTATGTGCACACGTGTGTGTTAAGGGGGTGACAGATTTGAGGAGGGATAAGAAGGTGTGAATCTGCTTTCTGGTAGGGCAGGCAAGCAAATCTGCTGGGGGTATGTATTAGGATTATGACCTTGATCTTGCTAGAGTTTTCAGCATTAAAAAAATTTTTACTGTAATATTTGATACATGCGAAAGAGTATTTGTTGTGCACTCATAAGTTATGAAGTCTATATAATAAAACAAAGACTGAGGCTCCCACCACCCACTCAAGATCTAGACTTTAGACCTCAATCACAGCTGCCTGTGTCCCTTGTGGCCCTCCCTGATTCCATTGCTCTACCTTCTCCTCAGGAGTAATGGAGATTCTGAGATGTGCTTTGTACCTTAAGTATCAACTGGTGGTCCAGTCCATCGTAACCACATTCTGCATGATTCTGGCTACTAGCTATTATATTGTTAAATAGATGTGGATCGATTAGCAATTCTACTGGAAGTTGAGACTAATTTAATATAGAATTTGCAGTAGCTCATATTTAATTCCTTTAAAATTAAAGCCTGAAAATGGGGCCTTATGAGAGATTATAAACACAAGGAAGATCGATTTCAATAAAGCTTCCATATGCACCTGACTCAGGTTTGAGTCACATCCAATATTGTGGAGCAGATGTGATTCAGTCTACAAGCTCCGGTGGCAGGAAATAGCACATTTATTTATTATTTTAAATCCACATAAAATCTGATCTAAGCTCCTATACTGTTTGCTAGGTGAGAAATGCAGTCTTAGTCATTAAGGCTGCATAAGAATCACGGAAGTGTTCATGGTACAGATGGAGGGAAGAACGTTTCGTCTCTAGTTCATCATGCTCATCCGTAGTCATGCCTCAAGCCTGTGCACTCTGCTTCCATGCCACACAGAGGCCCAGGAATCTTTTCTGCTTGCAACCCAGTGTCTCTCGGCCCACTCTCTAGACTCCTCTGCAGGACAGGACTGCCACTTCCCTGGGGCTCTGCCCTAGAGCTGTGCTCACATTCCTGCACACAGAACACCATTCTTTTTCTTCACTGGAGAAATCTTTCCACCTCCTTCTATTGACCTCAAAGGCACCGCTTTCTCTTTCCTCCTCCCCCAGCACACTTACCCTAATAACATCAAGGAGTTCAGGCTTTTACAAAAACTAGGAAAATTCTCTGATTTCAAGCGGTATTTGCTTCCCGTGGTGCCACAAATATCCTCTGAGGCCAAGGAGCACAGCCCTGCCCACTGATTGAAATTGGTGGTGGGAGGAGAGGGAAGGAGGGAAACACATTTAAACAAATTTCTATTTCAATGAAAGATCCTGAGACACTTCTACATGAGGCATGGGCATGTTATTAAAGAAATAATTAAAAGAAAAAAAAAAAAGAAAAGGCATTGGATTTTGATCTTGTGTAGTCCTCTACTGAAAAAACACGCATGCCTGTTCAGCTCATCTCCTTCATTTTACAGATGGGGCAAGTGAGTTCCAGAGGCAACGTGGTATAGTGGAAACGGCAAAAACTTTGGAATGAGTAGAAATAAGTTAGCTTCCTGATTCTGCTACTTATGAGCTCAGTTACACAGTGTCTCTGAGATTCAATTTCATCTGTAAAATGGGGATGATTATACTGACCTTACGGGGTTGTTAGGAAGATTTAAAGAGGTTACATGCATGTACGTACAGTATCTTACCCAGACATCAGTACATAGAAGACACTCGACAGCGCAACGCTAGTTTCTTCCCCCTTGCTCAAAGCTATATACGCAACATGTGGCAGATCCAGAATGGAAGCCCAGGTTCTCCCACTTCTGGTGCAGTTCTTTTCATATTCCATCGTAAGTGTAGCTATCTGAGAAAAGCAGGGAAATGCAAATGGCTGGATCATATTTGTGGTAGACAAATCTGTTACCAGCAGACGGGCAGCAGGTGTGCTCAGTGTGAAAAGGACAACATGTCATTTACCAATCAACCCTTTTCATTTAAAAGATTTATAATGTTTGTGAAAACACTTGGCAACATCCATCGCCTTTGTCTCTGGGATGCAGGGAATGGGCCAAGGCCTGACAGTAGCGAAGGGCCAGGCTTCCAGCTGCTATTTTCTCAAGTTGGCTTTCCTATTCCCACAGATGAGCCAAGTGGTCAGCAGGCAGCCAATTAGCAGATTTGTCATGCTCCAGGGTGAACGGAAAGGAGGCCAAGGTTGTGGCTTCCTCTTATGGGCAAGTACCTTCCCCAAACAGAAAAGCAACGTGCCAAGACTGATGAGTCTAGCCCCAATCCCAGCCAACCAACTCCGCAGTGTGTATGACCTGTCACCAGGACAAACATGTCAAGGAATGTGATGGATCAGCCCAACTGAATCACCACCCAGGAGACAATTCCATTAGTGGGTTTCCTGATATAGGGCCACCTGTGTCCTGCTAAGTGTGGGACAGTGTACTCACTATTATTACACATTAAGACTTAAACAAATCAGAGACATCCTCATTAATTCATTTATTCACTCAATATATATTATCAAACCTGAGTTTTTGTAAACCAACACTACCGAACACATACTCTGTGTCAATAGATGACTGTGCTTCAGTTATTAAAAAGAAGCTAACATTTAACAACACAATGTATTTGTACTTTACATGAATTATCATTTTAATTATCAAAAAAGAATTATGAGATATTTTCTAGCATCCCTGCTTTACAGATAAGAAAAATGAGGTTCAAATTGCTAGGGTCACACAGTGGCAGAGTCAGGATTTGAATCCTGAAATGTCTGTGCCTAAAAACTATGTAATAAGATCTTTAAGGGCTCCAACCTAGTGCATGAGATCATTTCTGGGAAATGTTCATTCTAAAAAAGGAAGGAGAGTACTAATTGCAGTTATGGAGAATATAGTGGGTGAGTGGAAATTACTTTTGATAATTAGTTCCATATTTATGTTTTTTCCATAAATGAAATGGGCACCTCATGGTGATTTCTATTCAGAAATATTCAGAGGAAAATGTTACCATCTTTTCCTACACGCTGCAAAGTCCTAGCCTTACAGGAGCACTGATTTTAATATAGTCATTTCCCATCTGAAAAATGTAGTCATGGATTTTGCTACAGATGCTTTTTTTTTGCTACAGTAGGTAGTGTTCTACAAAGCTCTAAAATGCAAATGTATTGAATCTGAAGCTGGAAAACTCATTATCTAAAATGCTGCTCATTGTCAAGTGAGAGTAGCACTTACACATGCATCTGTTCTCATTAGCAGCAGGGGAGCACCTGCCATCACTGTTCTTCACACCTGTATGTCGTGCCTGAATGCTTGACAGAAAGCTAGGTGGTGACCTTTTGGGTCTCTATGCCAGAAGGGAAAAGTAATTGATGTAAGTTGTGGCTCTCTGAGGGGAAGGGTATCATTTCCTTGCACTTAAGTCAGGATCTGAATGTATAATGTGCTATTTTTCAAATTTCACTCCCTCCATGCATGATGTGGAATTTGCACCTTGCTAGATAATCCTGTGAAGATCTTTTCACAGGATTGGTTTCCAGCCACCTCACAGGTGAGTCAATGTGTATACTCATGAAAGGCTTGTATAAAGTGTTATATATGACTCAGCTGTAAAGTCATGAATATAAGTTATAACCAAAGCTTACCTAGACCATCAGATGCTTAACACCACCAGCAAAGATTGTAAGACCAGCCTGACACAAAACACAACTTGGACAACACTGGCTTCCAGTGTCCCAACGTTCACCATCCGCCATTACACTGAATGTGCCTTAAACCCACGATTATGCTTTCTTTCCTCTTTCTTCTTTTCTCTTTCTTCTTTCTAAATCCTACTGTCAGAAAATAGGGCTCATGGCAATTAAGTACCTTCTCCAGCAGGTGGTTAGGTGTAGAAGAAATAACGTCAGTAGTCTGGATATCAGGGTACCAGTCTTGATTCAATGTGAGATCATGGCCCTTCCAATTTGAATATTCTATATACATTTCTAAGTCTATTTCTTCCAGTTTATGTTCAAGTATATCCCCCTAATGTAGCCCCTCAAAGGTCATGGGACTTTTAATATTGTGAAAGTTCCCCCAGAGGACTCCCTCAGTGATACGTAGAGAAGATAATCTTATACTCCACTAAACTTACTGCAGTTAGGGACCATGACTTATGCCTAATCTGTAATGAGGAGATGTTCAATAATACTATACTAGCTTTCTATTGCTGCTATAACAAATAACCCATACACTTAGTGTTTAAACAACGCAAATTTATTACTTTATAGTTCTGCATCCAGAAGTCCAAAATGAGTCTCACTGGGTAAAAATCAAGGTATTCACAGGGCTGGTTCCTTCTGGAGTCTCTTGGGGAGAATATGTTTCCTTCCCTTTTCCAGCATTCCTTGGCTTGTGGCCCCATCTTCAATGTTCAAAGCCAGTAGCATCGCATCTTCAAATTTCTCTCTGATTCTGACTCTCCTGCCTCCCTCTTATAAGGGTCCCAATTATTATCTTGGGTCACTTGGATAATTCAGGATAATCTTCCCATCTTAAAGTCAACTATTAGTAATCTTAATTTCATCTACAATCCTCATTGTCATATAATACAACATATTCACAGTTTCTGGGGGGTTGGGGTATAGACCTTTCTGGGGTGCCATTATTCTGATAACCACAAATGCTAATCAATTAAGTAAAAATATTAATAAAAAGGATTAAGGTAAAATCAGGATGGGTTCTCACAATTTCATCATTTAATTCTAAAAAAATTCCTTGGAAACTCTAATAGGAAGAAAGTACTAGGTAGGTCTGATCCAATTGGACATTCTGATCATATTTATGGTGATATCATTTTGAGACTTTTTCACAAACACCTTGCTGTGAGGTTTTCTGCTATTGTAGCCAATCATTCGATATCCTTTATGATAAAATTTAAGATAATGTTGCTTCAAGTTGTGCTTCAGTCTCTTCTTAAAAATTTTTGTTTGTTTGTATACCTGAGGATGTTTGATTTTCCTGATTGGGTGAGGACTCTAGTCAGTGTATGTCATCCTTGAGTGAAATCTGTCTGGAAGCAAAAAGTAATGCCAGAAATACTAAAGGTTTCCACTACACTTAGGGCACATAAAATTTTAGCTACCTCTAATAATTGTGCTCTATTAACATTGGACTTCACAAATTCTCAGTGTTAATGTGTGTGTGTTTCATAGTTTTCTGTTAAGAAAGGAAAAGCTTAGTAATAATAACTAATGTGATCTATGACTCTATCTTGCTTTTTTAAAATTTATTTTTTATATTGTTATTGATGCATAATTGATGTACATAGTGTCAGGGAACATGTGATAATTTAATACATTTATATAATTTGTAAAGATCAAATCAGTGCACTGGGAATATGCATCACCTTAAATATTTATCTTTTCTTTATGCTAGAAATATTCAATTTATTCTCTTCTAGCTATTTTCAAATGTATAATAGATTATTGTAAATTATAGTCAGCCTACTGAGCTATCTAACACTAGGTCCTATTTCATCTATCAAACCATACATTTGTACCCATTGATCAACTTTTCTTCATCTCCCTGTGCTTTCCTGATCTCTGGTAACACCAGTCTATCTCTGTCTTCATGAGATCCACTTTTTTAGCTTGCTCGTATGAGTGAGAACATGAGATATTTGTCTTTCTGTGCTTGGCATATTTCACTTAACATAATGACCTCCAGTTCTATCTATAATGCTGCCAGGAACAGGATTTTATTCATTTTTATGGCCGAATAATATTCAATTGTGTATATATTTCACAGTTTCTTTATCCATTCATCTGTTTTTTTGTTGTTTTGGTTTTTTTTATTTCAGCATATTATGGGGGTACAGATGTTTAGCTTACGTTTGTTGCCCCTGCCCCCCCCCCAAGTCCGAGCTTCAAGCGTGTCCATCCCCCGGATGGTGCGCATCGCACTCTTTGTGTATGCATAGACATGTCCTCTCCTCCCCCTTCCCCCCTCCCCCCTGTCCGACATCCAATAAATGTTATTCTTATATGTGCACTTGCCATTCATCTGTTGATGGGAACTTAGGTTGATTCCCTATTTTGGCTATTGTAAATAGTGCTGCTGTCAACATGGAAGAGTAAATACATTTTTAATATACTGATTTTCTTTCTTTTGAATATATGCCCAGTAGTGGAAATGCTGGGTCATATAGTAGTTTTATTTTCAATTTTTTGAGGAACCTCCACACTGCTTTTGGTGGCTATACTAATTTATATTCCCATCAACAGTGTGTGATGGTTCCCTTTTTTCCATATCCTTGCCAGCATCTGTTATTGCCTTTTTTATAAAAAGCCAGTTTAACTGGGTGAGGTTTCCTGCTACTGTAGCAGTCATCTGGTATCCTGTGTGATGAAGTTAAAGGTTATATTGCTTCAAGTTGTTCTTCAGTCTCTTCTTGAACGTTTTTGTTTGTTTGTATGCCTAAGGGTGGGGTAAGATGATATCTCATTGTAGTTTTGATTTGCGTTTCTCTGATTCGTGATATTGAGCATTTTTTTCCCATATATTTGTTGGCCATTTGCTTATCTTCTTTTGAGAAATGTCTATTGAGATCTTTTGCCCATTTTTTAATTGGATTATTTGTTTGTTTGCTGTTGAGTTGTTTGAGCTGCTTATATGTTCTGGTTGCTAATCCTTGTCAAATGAATATTTGCAAATATGTTTGTCTATTCTGTGGGTTGTCTTTTCACTTTGTTAATTGTCTCCTTTACTGTGCAGAAGATTTTTAGCTTGATGTGATCTCATTTGTCTATTTTTGCTTTTGTTGCCTATGCTTTTGAGGTCTTACACTCAAAATCTTTGCCCAGAACAATGTCCTGGAGCATTTTATTATCCATTCAGCCACTCCATGCATTTTGATTGGAGAATTGAGTCCATTTACATTCTGTATTATTACTGATAAGTAAGGATTTCCTACTGCCATTTTGTTGCTTTTTGTCTAGTTGTTTTGTAACTCCTCTCTTTCCTTCTTCCTTTTTTACTGTCTTAATTTGTGGTTAAGTGATTTTCTCTGGTAGTATGTTTTAATTTGTCACTTTTTATTTTTAGTGAATCTATTAGAAGTTTTTGCCTTGTAGTCACCAGGAGGCCTACAAAAATGTCTCATAGATATAACAAATTATTTTAAAGAGATGACAAGTTACCTTAGATCACAAAAAAAATAATAACAAAGAACAAATGAAAGGAAAATTCTTCATTTTAACTCCATCCCCCCTACATTTTGACTTTTGTTGTCTCAATTTACATGTTTTTATATTACCCATCTCTTAATGCATTGCTTTAGCTATTATTATCTTTGATGAATTTGTCTCTGGGGCTTTGTACTAGAATTATGAAGTGGATCGCACACCACAATTATAGTATTAGGGTATTCTTGGTTGTCTGTGTACTTAATTTTATAAATAGGTTTTATACTTTCAAAAAAATTATTTTTGCATGTTAGTGTCTTTTTCTTTCAGATTGAAGAACTTCCTTTAGTATTTCTTGTAAGATGAGTCTTGTGGTGGTGAATTCTCTCAGCTTTTGTTTGTCTGCAAACTTTCTCTGTCCTTCATAGTTGAAGGATAACTTTGCTGAATAAAGTATTCTTGGACAGCAGGTTGTTTTTTTTTCTTTCAGCACTTTGAAAATGTCATTCTATGCCCTCCTAGCCTGTATAGTTTACATTGAGAAGTCTCTTGCAGGGCAAATTAGAACTCCTTTATGTGTTATTTGCATCTTTTGTCTTGCTGCTTTTAGGATCCTCTCTTTGTCCTTGATCTTCAGAATTTGGTTATTATATGCCTTGCAGTAGTCTTATTTGAGTTGAATCTGTTTGTTGCTCTTTGACCTTCCCATAACTGGATGTTTATATCTTTCTCAAGTTTTGGAAAGTTTTCAGTTATTATTAAGGTTATTAAGTATGGAATGCCCAATTTCCTTCAGTACTGTTTGACAGTTGATATCTCTGACATTTCACTTTGACACTTCTTGTTTTATTTTTATTGTGAAGGTACATCCTCATTTGTTAAAATGCATGGTTTGGCTTGTGATTATCTTTCAAATTTTTTTCAGAGAAATTTTTGTGAAACCACAGACCAGTCAAAAATTCATGTTATTTTTTAATACGAGTTTCATCGTGGAACCACTGCTGTGCAGACAGCTCGAAATATCAACAAAGTGTTTGGGAAGGATGTGACTAAGGAATACACAGTACGTTGATGATTTGAGAAGTTCCATTCTGGTGATTTTAATCTTGAAAATGAGCCATGTAGGTGACCAGAGATCAAGGTGCATAATGATGAGCCGAAAGCCGTAGTAGAAGTGAATCCACCTCAACCTGCAGTGAATTAGCAGCATGGTTTGATGTTAACATTCCAACAAATGGGCGAGGTAAAGAAGCTGGATAGATGGGTTTTGCATGAATTAAACAAGTGTCAGAAAGGAAATCTTCTTGAAGCTTTCCTTTCTTTGCTGTCATGATATAAAGGTGAATCATTTCTACACCATATTGGTACATGTGATGAAAAATGGATTCTTTTTGACAATTGCAAGTACTAGGCACAATGACTTGATAAAGATGAAGTGCTGAAACACTTCGTCTGTCCAAAATTGAATATTCACCAAAAAAAAGCCAATGGTGTGTGTTTGGTGGTCCAGTGCCGGTATTATCCACTAGGGCTGCATGAAACCTGTTCAGTTGATTACAGCAGATATCTACTGCAACAAATTGGACAAAATGATGAGGATGCTTGCAATTAAGCAGCCAAGATTGGTCAGTAGGGACAGTCCAATCTTCTTGCTAGACAATGCTTGACTACATGTCAGACAAACAATGCTGCTCAAACTACAGAGGATGGACTTGGAAACTCTCTGTCATCCACCATATTCACCAGACCTTACACCAACTGACTACCACTTCTTCCAGGCTTTGGGCCACTTGAAAGGAAAAATATTCAATTCTCAGTAAGCTGTGGAAAATGACTTTTGTGATTTTATCGCCCCTCACTCTCCAGGCTTCTTTGCTAATAGTATAAACAAGCTACCATTAAGATGGCAAAACTATGTCAATAGTTTAGGCACATACTTTGATTAACTGTACTGCTTCTTGTTTGAGATATAATAAAGTAAACTTTTGATTCAAAATTGGATATTTCATATTTAATGATTTAATATTTATTTGCATAAACTTTCTACCCCTTGCTCTTGTTCAACTCTCTCTTGAACATCAATAATTTTTAGATTTTTGTCTTTTGGGGTAATTTTGTATATCTTGTAGGTGATCTTTATTGCTTTTCATTTTTTTCACCTCTGACAATGTATTTTCAAATAGCCTGTCTTTGAACTCACTGACTTTTTTCTCCACTTGATCCATTTTGCTTCTGAGAGCCTCTAATGAATTTTTCAGTTCACCAAATGTATTTCTTAGTTCTAAGATTTCTGTTCTAAGATTTGGTTTTTAAAAATTATTTTAATTTCTTGTTAAATTTCTCTGATAAATTTCTGAATTACTTTTTTGTTATCTTGAAGATTGCTGAGTTTCCTTAAAACTGATATTTTGAATTGTGGGTCAGACAGCTCACAAATAGCTATCTCGTTAGTGTCAGTTACTGGTTCCTTACTTTGTCCCTGTTGGAAGATCATGGTTGCTTATTTGCTGTTACTTCATGTGGATATACATTCAGGTCTTTTCATTGAAGGATTATTTATTCCAGTCTCGTCTGTCTTACTTGTTTTGGTTTTTATTTGATATATTTGCTTAGAAGTTCTTTACAACTAGGGCGCTGCCTCCTTTTTGTGTCTAGGTGGTGCCTTAAGCCCAGATTCACCTTGGCCCTAGCAAATGATTGGAGTGCTAAACTTCTCAAATAGGATATGTCCCAAACTCTCCAGCAGGGTTGGAAGGCTGGCTAGGGGTTTGTGCCCAAGGGACCTGTGGAATGAATGTCCTACAGCATGGTGCTGCCAAACAGCCACTCTGATTTTGGTGTCTCCTTTGGCCAAGTTAAAGGCAGAGTTTCCAGGGCTAGGATGGTATTCCTACCTCCCACCTTTGTTTCTGCCTGTCCTCGGGGATATTTCTCCCTTTAGTCATTTACAATGCTTCCCATGGGTTAAGACAGGGAGAGGTCTCCTGCCAGGAAACAAAAGCTGGTTGTTCACCTCTATCTTACTTTTTCCAATGCAGAAACCATGAGTTTGGGGAAAGTTTTATGCATGCTTGGTGCCAGGCGGAATGGGGTGAGAGGCATTGTGGATGTGGAAATCCAATTCTTTTACCTGATGCTCAGAGTTTTTTTACTTCTCTGTGGCCTTGAGTACCAGTTCATCTTCATGTTTGAATTTTGGGATATTGCTTGTGATAACCTTGGCAATGTATATTTGGTTTGGTTTTCTGTTGATGGTAATGAAGCCAGCTTGCTTCTGTGCTACCATTTTGGAACCAAAAGTTGAGTCCCTAATTTGCTTTAACACATGACGTCACATGACTTCAGAATTCTTCAGCTAATTGATGATTTGGACTATCCTATGTACAATGAAAAATGGTCAATATTTAATGGCTTTTAGAATATAGATACATAGGAATACCGGGTTCTTAGTTTTTTAAAATTCAGATTTCAGTTTGTTTCTTTGTTGTTTTCTTTCACTTAAGAATCTGCTGAGCAGATTTGTTGAGTTACGAAATGGGATAAAATCAAGGTTTGCTTGCCTCAAAATTAAACGATGCCTGCTCTAGTTAGTTGAAGCCCATCCTGGCTTAAAATTCCAATAATATTTAAATTATATAAAGGTGAATGAGACTATTCTGGGTCAGTTAAGTCCACAGCACATGCAACAGAAGTGTGTTTGCAGTGAGAACTTCATCAGGGAGGAGTGGCTTTCTTTGTCTGTATGTGAAGATCTGGACAGCATCTTGGAACTGGTGAACTATGAGTAGTGTTGATGGCAGCACTTGTGAGTGGGAAATTTGTTGTTATTGTAGCAGGTTGTTAAACACATGGAAACATGATCAT
>NW_012156173.1:336288-379745 GCF_000956105.1 Propithecus coquereli
GTAGGGAGATGGGGGAGGTGGGGAAGCCTGAATAGAACAGGAAGGTATCAGGTGCCTGCGTGGAGGTGGAGGTAGAGGGCAGGGCCTTCACTCAAGGAAGAAAGATGTTAGAAAAAGGAACCTGGAGATGAAAAAGACAAACCTCAACAACTAACAAATTCTTTTCTCAACCAAGCAGAAACAAGCAGATGCCATCCGCTGAGGTATTTCCTGTCAGGCATCTGTGTAAACAACTCCTCAGCTTCTCCTGCCTGTGAGGGTGTTCCTCATCCAAAAGGAGTGCTTTGAATAAAACAGGAGAAGCTGTGTTAATCTAAATAGAACTGTATTTGTGTTGGGGAAAGACAATTCTCCAGGCTAAAACAAGTCTTAGTTAAAATTATGAACGAGATTAGTTTGGGGGAGGTGGGGATAAGGAGAGCGTCCAAGTCTCCTGGAACATCCCAGAGAGACAGCAGGATTTGGAGCCTTAGTATCTGGCACAGGCATGCCCTTGGCACCTGTTTATTGAATGCGTAAATACAGACACTGAGCTTCTAAGCCCCACCGCACAGCAGGGAGGTGAGAATTTGTCAGCTGTCCCCAAGTGGTACAAAAGAAGTCAGATTGCCTGACTTCACATATTAAAGCAGGGAACTCAAGGAAAAAAAGACAGAGTTTCATAATTGGGACTAGGATCTCCTTCTAAAAGTATGAAATACCAGGCCATCTAGACAGGCTTCCATAATACCAGAAATAAACACCTCTTTTTCTTTAATTATATTTTAAAAAGTGAGACTCTGTTATTAAAACAAAAACAAGAAAGAAAGACAATTCTTTAACCCAACACTTAATTATATAGTAAATTTCATATGTAACTCAGTAGTTTAATTGTGCTTGACCCACAATAAGAAGCTAAGTAGCTTTCTTGGAAGGTAGCATTCAAAAATATTATTCAAATCTTATAAAATTATCAAAGGCACTATAGAGTGCAAAAGGAAAGGAAGTACTGACCATAATTTAGTAAACAGTGTAGATGGTGAACCTAGCAAATTCTGACCATGTTGGGGGGGCCTCGATTCTACTGTACAAGGAACAAAACTTGATATTTCTGGAATGCATCAAGTAAATCATTTTAGAAAACATCTGAAAAAAAAAAGACAACTTTTTGGACATTAAAATGGAATTTAATCACTTCTTGAATTATTGTTATTGATTTTTATGTACTTTTAGTTTTTTTGTCTAATTTTATATTACCTAGTATAGAAGGCAATTTCAGGAAAGCATTATCAATAGCACTCAGAATCTTTTTCAAACAACCTTTCTAACTAGAAAAGATTTCATTTTTGTGAAAAAGCTCAGACTTTCTCCCTGAGGTCCCCTGAGTCAACCCTAAATCTCCACAATTCAGGATCTTAAGTGAGCTACCTGTATCATAAGTCACGACCAAGAAAGTGAAAAGGATGCCTTCTAGTCACACAGAACTTTGTCACAAACTTCATGGTCAGTACAAAAAATAACGTACTGATGCATGGATGAAAGAAATAGTTACATAATAAAAGGCATGTCTCTGTAGTATTATACCAAAGCTATATGTGTCCTATAGGCCCAATTCTCCATTATTGTCCTGATTCAAACATTGTTCACGTACTCCTCTCCTGGGAGTCAGACCATGAGAACTGATTCACTGAGGGGAGAGCTCAGTCCCAGGGCAAAGGACATGTGTGGGCTGGGCAAGCTAGGGGCTGGGTGTACTGAACTGAGAAGTGGCCATGGAGTGGAGGAAAATGGCGGGAGAGAAGGTACAAGTTCTAGAAGAAATCATTGACAAAGAGTCATGGACACCTTTTTTGCCTCAGTAGCTCCCATGAGAGGGGCCCACTGGACCCCCCAAGACAGCAGAAAACATTCAAGGACAAAAACTTTTCTGGCTTTTGTTTTCCTCATCTTATTACCAATCTGTATTTCTTATTATAAATTAATATATGTTCATTGCAGAAAATTTGATAACACATAAAAAAGTATTCTCTTCTAACCATCCCAACCACTAAGAACACTACTACTGACATTTTGTTATTTTTCCTACATATATGTCACTACCTATGTAAATGTTTGTACACTGGAATCCAATTTTTAATCCAAATTTATTCTCTTAGTGTATTATGCTTAAACATTTTTCCAGAGATACTCACTTCTGACTTTTCCTGGCCCCTAATCGGCAATTCCTCTCTGAAGATGCCACCCCCCAATATATACATATTTTCCAGAAAGAAAGATAGAAAAAGAGAGAGAAAGAGAAAGAAGGGGTGGGGAGAATAAAGGAGGGGAGGGAAGGGAATGGAAAGGAAGGGAAGGGAAGGGAAGGGAAGGGAAGGGAAGGGAAGGGAAGGGAAGGGAAGGGAAGGGAGAAAAGAAAAGAGACTGTGTTAGTTTTACTTCAGCCTAGGAAATTTTCCTAATACCATTTTAGGACACCTGTCCCCACAGTGCCCAACCTACTCTTTCCATCTCCTCTGCCAAAATTTCTGTACAACTTATTTATATCTGAAACATAGAATAGTACACAAATGGAAGAAAAAGAGATGCTTCATTGATCTAAAACTAGGCTGTGACAAATAAATTTATCAATTTGTTAATACTCTAAACCTCTTAAGGAGGGCCAATGAGCAAGCGGCTCAATAGTTAATGGGTCCTTAATAAGCGAGTGCTGCACTGAGTTGGATTTTATGTTGTGGGTACGGTAGGGAGATGGGGGAGGTGGGGAAGCCTGAATAGAACAGGAAGGTATCAGGTGCCTGCGTGGAGGTGGAGGTAGAGGGCAGGGCCTTCACTCAAGGAAGAAAGATGTTAGAAAAAGGAACCTGGAGATGAAAAAGACAAACCTCAACAACTAACAAATTCTTTTCTCAACCAAGCAGAAACAAGCAGATGCCATCCGCTGAGGTATTTCCTGTCAGGCATCTGTGTAAACAACTCCTCAGCTTCTCCTGCCTGTGAGGGTGTTCCTCATCCAAAAGGAGTGCTTTGAATAAAACAGGAGAAGCTGTGCTAATCTAAATAGAACTGTATTTGTGCTGGGGAAAGACAATTCTCCAGGCTAAAACAAGTCTTAGTTAAAATTATGAACGAGATTAGTTTGGGGGAGGTGGGGATAAGGAGAGCGTCCAAGTCTCCTGGAACATCCCAGAGAGACAGCAGGATTTGGAGCCTTAGTATCTGGCACAGGCATGCCCTTGGCACCTGTTTATTGAATGCGTAAATACAGACACTGAGCTTCTAAGCCCCACCGCACAGCAGGGAGGTGAGAATTTGTCAGCTGTCCCCAAGTGGTACAAAAGAAGTCAGATTGCCTGACTTCACATATTAAAGCAGGGAACTCAAGGAAAAAAAGACAGAGTTTCATAATTGGGACTAGGAAATTCTCTGTATTTGTCACGGGTCATGTGTCATTGTGCCCCATTCCCAAATCAACTGTTAGGACATCCAGGTAAGGTGGTTCTGTTAGTCCCATGAGAGGGCTTTTAGATGAGGCTAGACAGGTGAAAAGCATACTAGGTTGTTATAAAAAGCTAAATATTTTGTACTTTGTCTTGTTGCAACAGGCAGCCACAGAAGTTTTTAAGCAAGAAAATCCTTGATTAAAAATTAATATGGTTATTTCATATAAAAAGGGGGATCAACTTGGGTCAAGGAGCTATATTAAATAACTCAAGACATTAAGGTTTTATGAGGAAAAGCGTATTAAAATTATTTCAGCAGTTTCCCTCATCATATTTTAAAACCAAAGTATGACTGACAACTTAAGGAGTTTTGAATTGAAACCTCTTACTTTATGACTTTTGTTACTATAAAAAAAAATCACCCCTGCCATTAGTAACTGCTAATTCTCCTATTTATGATTACAAATTACCTCCAATCATTAAGTAACCTCCAGAATGCAAAGCTATCAGCTAAAAGCTGGATTGGAAATACTATGACGATCCAAATCATTCTCCCCATCTCTAGACTCTGTCTCAGGCAGTTAAGCTGGAGTAGAAAGAAAGGCTGGACGCAGAGCAGAGTGCTGGCTTTCCTAACTGGTATTGAGTTGAGCATTTCAGAGGTGAATGGATGTAGACAAGAGGAACCTTTAACACAAGACCCCAAAGGGAGTCAAGAGAGGACAAGAAGTATTTACCTCTTCCCTTTCTCCCCATACACCGTTTTCCTCATCTGCTCAGCCAGGCGGGCCATGGGGTTGGTCCCCAAACATGCCCAGAACATTCTGCCACACAGTTTCTGCGTTTGCCATTCCCTCAGCCTCGTCTGACCCTCCTGCAGATATTCACAAGGTCCCACCTTATTCCTTGCAGAAATCTGCTCAAACATCACCTCCTAGAGAGCACTTCCCTGGTGTTTTTGTACAAAACCACATTCCCATCCCAGGATCACTCTCTAGCCTCTTACCCTACTTTATTTTTCTTCATAGCACTTATTACTTCCAGAGGTTATATTATGTGTGTAATTAATATCTGTTCTTCTGCCATCTAAGTCATTGAGGGTGGTAAGTATGATCTAGGACATAGTAGTAGGAACTCATGAAAAATGTGTTGAATACAGGAACAAATAGTTGTTATCCCAAGTATATTGTTTCTGACATTCCAGTAGATAATACCAGAGGGCCCAGCCTTCTTGGTTTTCCTCTTTTTTCCCTGAAGGTGGAGTTCACTGAAATGTGCCCTGTCTTCAATCCTTTGCCCTTTTGTGGACCTAGTAGGGTTCACCTTTTTGTGGAGAAGTCACTCTTCTGCTGGAACTACAGGGAAGAAATAAGGGGACAATCAGGTAGGCACTGGCTTGCAGTAATTAATTCATATTTCATATGCTTTCAAGTCCGAGTGACTTAGTATTGCTTAGCTTCCCATGTTGCAAGTGATTCACAAACACTTTCATCAAAATATCCCTTTTGATGACAAAAGTGGACTTTTTCCTTCATATTTACTGTGCCACAAGGTGGGCACATTGGTCAAACCTATGGGAATGCAGAATTTCTTTGATATTTTGTGTTTCATCTTTAAAAATCTGTGTGATTTAAAAATTTTTTTCAGCAAGTTTTTTTAGTTTAAAAAAATCTTCCTTCAATCATCTAGCAAAATTACTGATGTGGGAGTTTATCCCACATTAACTTTTGGCCTCTTGGCTTGAAGTAGCCCCTGGAAAACCACCTGTATTTCCATTGTGACCATTTTCCTAAAGAGAGCATTTTTGCATAGGAAGGTATTGAGCAAGAAGACAGGAGACCTGTGTTCTTGCCCCAGCCCTAACATTTATTACCTGCTAGATCCTGGGCAAGTTAAACTCCTTAAGCTTCAACATTCCAATGTGTATCTTCTCTCTCAAGGTTAAAAAGTAATTTCAAATACTCTAGAAGGTGATTGATCTATCTGTGCAGGAAAAACCTACTGGTATACCACTCACTTCTTTGAACACCATAGAAGAGCATCATTGTTGAGTATGTTTGGGTAAACTTTGTGAAAGCACAGTTCTCAAATTTTTTTTGGCATATGATGAAGTTTTGTTTAAGTAATTAATAAGAAGTTGACAGGAAGACAAAAGAGCTGGTTTGACAAGCACTTGAGGAATAAAGATTTATCTTGTCACTAGGAAAAGGAATACTAAATTAGGTATAAGACTAGTTATTAGGGTTAATTTCCTTAATAGCAACAATTATCATTTTATTTCTGTTCTTTTATCAGTTGTAGGCAGCTAATCCAAAATACTGTGATAAAAAGCTGCATTTTCTTCACCATACAGGCTGAAGAATCTAAGTAGACAATGTTATTCCTAGCAGGATAGTAAAAACGCCAAGCAACTATCACCTTGCCTTTTCCCATGTTTTGAAGTAAGTTATTCTTTGACATATCTAAAAGATAAAGCTGCACATTGATTACATTTGCCAGAAGATTCCTTAAAACTTTCATTTAGACACAATGAACGTTCAGGAAGCTTTCAATTCCTAGTGTACATCTCAGTAAAAATTTGAAAATTTTGTATTTTAGCTGATGAATTATGAGGTAACATCCAGATTTTAAAATTGTATGTACACATCAGATTTGAAGTTCTAAAAATATGCAGGTGAACTTTCAAAATCTGTCATTTATCAGTAAGATCCATCCCTCTGCTGTGTCCACAGCTGACAGAGGAGGGAAAGGATGTTATTTTAAAAATGGTCATTATCAAAATAATACAATGTCAATATAAAAAATTAGAAGGAAGAAAATTGTCTAAAATAAAAACTAGAAGAATCTGCTCACTCTTCAATTTCATTTTCCACTGATAGCCTCTCTTAATATTTTGGTATGTATCCTGCCTGCCATGTCTCTCTCTCTCTCTCTCTCTCACACATACACACACACACACTCTGTAAAAAAGATGAGATCACACTGTACAAGATGTTCTACATCTTATTTTCTCATTTAACAGCGTCTTCTTGACATCTGCCCATGTTAGTGGATATAGATATTTCTGTTGAACGCTGTATGGTCTTCCATCATATGTACATATAATTTAACTAGTCTCCCATTTATGGTCACAGAGGTGATTTCCAGTTTTCACTGAGAGGCAGCTAACGTAGTTAGAGCATAGACCTTTGTATTAGCCCATAGACTGTATGGGCTCATGAGCCCAGTTCCTTCATTTACTTACTTGTGTAAGTTACTTAATCTCCCTTAGTCCCACTTATTTCAGCTGGAATGGAAAAAATTTAGTACTTACTCTAGAAGATTACTGTGAAGATTTAATACATATAAAATGCTTAGAATAAGGCCTACTTCATAGTAAGTACTATATGAAGGTTAGATATGATATTTTTGTTATTATAGACAATACTGCAATCCATTGCTTTTATGTAGATCTGAATTTTAACTTTTGAATAGATCTAATGTGTTGAGGACACAGGAGTAGACTGTGGTGAAAATAGCCAATAAACGCTCAGTGTTCATTTCTTATTTAGCAGAAATACAATGATTTTAAAGTCTGTGTATCTCTCTGTACATTGAATACTGGTATCAGAAACTGTATATACAAATACTTATTTTCTGAAATTCTGTGTTTTAACAAGAGTCAAAGTATTTTTTTCCACTTAATTTATATTTCTAAGATTAGGTTTTTTGAAAAAAGTACATAAGAGTTCTTTTTGAAAATTAAGTACGACAAATTTGGAAATTTTTTTTCTAAGCTCATCCCTAGGTAAAACAAAATAACCACTTTCAATGATTACTCCTGTATTGAATTGATATGAAATTATTTCGTTGACTAAACTTACTATTTGTTAACTATAGTCATCCTACAGTGCTATAGAACACTAGAACGTATTTCTTCTACCTAGTTGTAATTTTGTATGCTTTAACAAATCTCTCTCCAACCCCATACCCACTTTACTTATTTTAAAAGGCAACTTTCTGTGCTCTGCTCATCACCATGAGTCCAAATTTTGGCATTTCTGGATTTTCTGGGACAGTCATCAGGTTCTAATATCAGACCTTGTATAATTTCTGCTTTGGAATATGTGGTCATAGCACCTGTAACATTAATATCTGGTTGGTTCAGTCTCCTTTAGACAGTGGTTCTGGCCCAGAGAAGCACCCCAGATCCCACATTCACTAAACCACATGTACACAAACTCCTTCTTTCTTATATAGTCCCAGTATGTTACCTCCATGACTTCTCAAAAAGATCATTTATACAGGTACAGGGTGGGGCCACACCTTCAGGCAAAAGCTGTAACCTAGGTGCTATTTTTAGCTACATAGGAAGTAGAAGACACAGGGTTTACCTACAACAAATTGTAGTGAAGAAAATATAAAAATTTCTATTGAACACAACAGCAACAAAACACATTGAGAATTAATAATGAAAAATATAAAGTTCTTCAGAGACAGTGATGACACATGTTGAAAGATGGCCAATGCTGAGATTTGAATGAGTAGAGTGGAATGGGGTAAACTTTGGGAGCCTTCAATCTACTGGAAGTTTTAAACTATCAATTATATCTTTTATGTTTAAACATAAAAATAATCATTGTAATGCACTGCCCATGGAACTACTGTAGAAGAAACATCATGGTTTGATTCTACTTACTTGTGTAGAATTTCTGGATTTGGTTGGTTACATGAGGAGGGAAAACCCAGGTAGGTACCTAAGTCAGAAACATAGGCATCATCCCACACTCCCCAAGCAGTAAATGCTAAGTGTTTCTTGTAGGTGTCTCTCCCCTTCATCCCTATTCCCAATGTCCTGGTTCATCATCTTCTCTCACCTGAAGTATTACAAAAATATTCTAACATTTTTGCCTCCTGCTTCTGATTCCCCCACCCCTTCCATCCAACCTCTACCACTGCTGCCAAAGGGACATTTCGATGGTTCCCTGATTTCTCCAGGATAAAACTCAAACCCCTTAACCTGGAATGCAAGGCTCTCTGTGAGCTGCTCCTTGCCTGTCTCTATAATCTCCTTTTCATAGCTCCCAACCTAACTTGCTGCACTCCAGCTACCCTGATTTGACCTCTACTCCTTTGAATGCACAACACCGTTTTCTCATCTGGAAATTGCACACAAATTTCCCTCTCTTTAAATTATTACATCCTTGTCTGTCTTTTGAAGCCTCCTCATCTTTCAAAGCCAAGATCTTGTATCCCTAGGTCTTTGAAATCTCCTTTGAACTATAGCTCCCCAAAAGATTTCTGATGACCCCACTTTATATCACCATTTTGTACTCCTGTTAGGGCACTTTTCATGCTACAGTTACTTGCTGATGAAAGGCCAAACATAACAGACCACAATAAATATGAGGAAAAGGGCTGTGACTCACTCTTTCCTATATAGCCCCAACTGAATGTAATGTTTAATGCATCAGGTGAATGCTGTCTATATTGATAAATGAACAACCTAAAATTGAAGCTCTGCTCATATTTGACCACAAGCCTGTTTCCTTAGATGTGGAGGTGTGGTAAAGCTGGGGAAATGCATATGTTTGTAGGGATATGCTAAAATCTTTCAATCACTTGGGCCTTTGAAAGCACTCTAACGTGAATCATGTTTTATGAGTGTCGAGTAAGCATTGAACTAGGACTAGGAAGACTCAGGTGATAGTCATGTTCCTACCATTCTCTGGTTATGTGATCTTGAGCCAGGCCCTTGACTTGTGGTCATAAACTGAAAAACGGGGGAGTGGTGAAGAATGGTATTCTCCAATAACCTTTAAAAACTCAGTGTAGTGCCTAAGAGAAAATCTGACATGATCAAGCTCATTATAGCTCATTCATTTATAGAAAACAGGTATTGCCAGCTCAGCAGTGACACAATGAACAATGATCCTTAGTGTCAAAATTCATTAAATGACAATTGTAATAAAACAGATTATCAGGATTGAAGTTTCTTTTGAAAAATGACTGTGTCAACATTTTCTCATGCTCTAAAATAAATGTGTAAAAGGGTATTCCCAGGGCTCCTAAACAGCACAATTTAAATTGCATTCTATTTTACCAAAATTGTGGCCTAATTTGGGTCTATATATAAGTATAAATGATTACTGTTTACAAAGTCAGCTGTATGTGTGTACAAATTTCTGTTGGTTGTAGAATTGAGACATACAGATATTTATGAACATTTTAGAGTTTTAGGATGCCAAGTCATTTTGTTCTAATTTAATAAAGACAAATCTAATAAAATTGTCAAAAATTCCTTATCTTTCTTTACCTTGGATCATGATTATGGGCTGAGAAACCCCAAACTGAAAAATTTTATTTTATCCATTAATGTAATGTGTCTGTATTTTTCACTTGATTGAGCAGACATTAGAGATTAAATGGTTTTATGATAAATTTTCACCATGTCTGAGAGTGTTATGCTGAGAGGCACCCCTCTTTGGTTGAAGACGTATCACTCACAAAGTAGTTGAGAAATCTCTGTTGAACATCTGCTATCTGCCAGGCCAAGTGTTTTACAGCTACAATTTTATTATCATTGAATACTTAGAAGAGCATTAAAAAGACATATTATAATCCTTGGCATTTATGGTTGATGACAATGAAGCTCAGAATAGTACAAGTTGAGATTTTAGGCTAGATGTTTGATTCAAAGCCTATGCTTTCCATGTAACACACACCTCCATCACCAAATGAAGTGCAGCTAAAAAAGCAGCATTTGGGCTGTGTCTTTGGAGGGAACTGAAATGAGGGCTGATACAAGTAGAACACCAGGGAAGTCAGCAGTCAATGTAAACTGTGTCCTAGTGTAGCGCTTTTCAAATATTAACATGCAGACGAATCACTTGAGAATGTTGTTGAGCTTCAGAGTATAATTTAGTAGGTTTGGGCTGGGGCCTGAGATCTTGCCATTCCGGCAGCTCCCCAGTGATGCCAAGGTTGCTGGTCCTGGGACGCACTTTGAGTAGTCAGGTGCTAATAACGAACGACTGATTCAGTACCATGGACAGTGTAGCAGGTGGGACATGACTACCATCATCTCTGTCATTTAAGTCAAATCTCTAATATTCTTCTATGGCTAGACTCTTGTAACGGAACACAGAGTCAGATTTTTTTTAAAAAAGTAATTCTTGGATTGCTATCAGCTATTTGGTGATCCTTCCCTTCATTCAGGTATACATGGCTAGGTCCTTCCCTTCATGCAGGCAAATGGGTGTAATCCTACGCAAACGTCCTAATGGTCTTCCCTTAGCCTTGTTACAAATTGGTCCAGAGGAAAGAACTGGGGCTTTAGAAGGGAGAGAGTGCCTCCTTTCACATTTCTAAATGGTATACTGCCAGTGCCCCTCAGGCAAAAAGAATCTAATCAGGTTTATTATCTAATAAGGATGTATCTAATACAGAATTTATAAAATATTTAAGTAGTAGTATTAACCTCAACATTATAAAACATCTATTTGAGAGGGATTAGCACTCTTACTTGCACATTTAATGAACAGAAAAGAAGTTAGCAATATCTTTCTGCTGCTAAATCCACTGAACTATTAGTCAATTGTACATAAAAGGAAAGAAAAAATGGAAAGCACAACCAAGTACTATTCAAAATCATAGTGGAACAAAAATGACCTTAAAATTTTATTTTAAAATGTATTTCCATTACCTTCTTTCTACTGTATTCCTTCCATCTATTTTCTTATTGTAAAGATAAAATCTGAAAGACCATTTTCCTTATTAACTTTGTTCTTACCTCCTACTTTGAAAAAGCAACCATGGCTGCCAGCAGAAATACCTCAGGGGCTTTAAGACTATCAATCTATTTCACAGCTAGAGCAAAGTAATTTAGATAAAAGGCTAGCAAACAAGCCCATTTGTTTTTCATTGAATACATTTTTTTTCTGGTTGAGGACCCCTTCTCAGATGTAGTTATTCTAGGGACTACATTTATGGCAAAAGAAAATGAGTTTAATCCCACACGAACTTTCTAACAGGCTTTCCCTTAGTCTTGTTATCTGATCTACTTAAGGATACTCATTCTTTTTCATTACAGTATATGTTTCCAAAATTAATTCATTAAAAATCCTTTGCCACCCATTAGGCTTTCATTTATAGTGTTGTATTTTGACATTTTCCTCAAGTTAATTCTTGATTCCAGAGGAAGAGTCTAATTTTTTGACTATGTTAATAATATTAAAAACAAGTTTGGTGTGAGTTGTGTGTGTGTTCAACTAAGTATGTGTTGAGGATCTACCTGACAGGTAAGAAGACTCTTATGTATATTTTATTTCCTTTAATTTTCACAACACTGTGAAATAGGTACCTTGTTCCTACTTAAGGGATGTGAGAAACGAGGTTCAAAGTCCCTCTGTTAGTAGACAGTTGAGTTTGGATTACAGGGAGCTTGGATTACTCTCTTTCCACTATGTACTCTTATAAAATAGGCTTGTTCTACTGGAAATTTACACATCTCAAGGACACAGCAAAAAGAAATGTGTGAAGTGCAGTGCAGCTTGATGTCGAGAAGTAGAAAATAGTTGACTTCCATCTGTTATGTCAAAAGTGGACATGCAGCTAAATTCAAATCCATTACTGGCATGGCACATTTACTTTTCAGATAGAAAGATACTGGCCATTAGTAAAGATTAAATAATTTACCTGAGACTGCCTTGGGCACTCAATGTCAGGGAAAAATTTATAACTAATATCTTGAGAGTTGCTTGGACCACTGAAGTGCAGATAATACTCTATTTATAGGACATTTTTACCTCAGTCTTTTCTGAGACTAATACTAATTATCTTTAAAAAGAAATTTAAACATTTCCCTTTTGGTGATCTTACTCAGTCTATCTTTCTTCTTCTTCTTCTGGTTGAACCAGTAAAATCTAAGTTCAGAAACAAGGAATCATCAATATGTGTGGCCTTAAGAATGTGCTGATTTCTTTTTTCATGGCCCTCATCAGTCCCTTTTTGAGGAAGGCTCAGTCACTCAATGACTAAAGTGGCCAGATGACTATTGTAAACTTTTCACATGTGTCTTAGATAGGACATCATGTTAAATGATCTTTATGGACTATGAGCCTATTACTCACTCCGTAAGAAGCCAGTGAGGGTAACAAGGCTGTGTCCATTCTCAGGACCTTTCTAGAGAAAAGTGGCTTCAGGTCCTTCCTTACAAAATGCAGAGGCAACAGCTAGATGGAAGGCCCATTGGAATCACACTCCTTTGATGGAGCGCCTTGACAAACACATGTAAGAAAACCTAAAAGAATTGAGCAGGTGGTTGTAGGCTAGAATATGCAGGTGGGGTAAAAATAAAACTACAGATGGTTTATAAAGGTGACTCATTCCCCCCCCCCAACTTCTTTAGTTTTCTTTTCTTTCTTTTTTAAAAACATTTTGATTGTGACATTTCTACTAAAAGTGCCCCGTCTCCAAATTCAGGAAGATTGTACCACAGGAAAGCCATTTCTACAATCTCTCCTTAGTGCCATATCTGATTTTCAAGATTTTTTTTTAATGTGGAAAATTTTTCATGGATTTCTCTCTCTTTCTGACAGACACATTTTCTACCCCCGGAAACCAACTTTTCTTGAAAATAGATCAACAGATCATACATTAAAATACACGAATACACTGCACCAGGATACCACACCTGCCTTCCGAGTCCACCACTTAAAACACATGCAGGGGACACAGGTACGCCACAACCCCAGAGCAGGGGGCTGGTTGCTCTGCACACGTCTGAGCGGTGGCTGGAACATCCGGTAGTCTGAGTTTTACGTGAAACTTTACTTACTGAATTGACTTTCATGTATTCAGACATCACTTCTGGCTCTGCCAAATTAGAGGTATCTATCATATTTTACTCTCTGAACATGATACAGTCTCCACTCACTGGACGTTTGAAGGCAAGGAGGAGTAACTTGAACCCTTCGTTGGTTTTGATGTTTGGAGTTGAATCGAAGCCCTCAGGGATCCAGTTCGCTTCTGCACACCCCCCGGCTCACGATCCTTGACCCCTAAACCACCGTCCCGGAGTCCCTTTCCCGGAGTGGGGGAGGGGTCGGGGAGGGGCCGGTGGCTAATTCCCCGGGCTCCCCAGAGCGGTGCAGACAGAGCGGGCCTTCGCAGCGTCCTCTCCGGGCCAGGTCTGGTTCTGCTCGCGCAGCGCCCGCGCAGCCCGCCAGGGGGACCCCGACCCGCCAGGCGGCATCTGATAAGAAAGCGTCGGAGGGGCGTGGAGCCCCGGGTCCTGCGGCGCCTACTCCATGAAAACCCCCCGTCGGCCTTGGCGCCCCCACCGCTGCGGATGACCAGCGAGGCCAGGGTCCCTGGCTCCAGAACCCGGGGTCCCACTGTAGCTGCGGGCGCGCCCCGCGGGTGGGCGTGTCCGTCTCCTCGCGCCGGCCTTCCAGCCCGGAGAAGAGCGTCTGAAAGCCGGTACTTTGTTCCCGAAGATGGGTTTTGCCTGCGGGTGATCCGGTTCTGGAAGTGCAACTTTGTGGCCGTGGCGCGGATCGGCCGCTCTGGGGGTCCTGGAGGGGAAGGAGCAGATCCTGTTTGCATCCTCCAGGCGGAGGGGGGCGGCAGGCCCAGGGGAGTTCCCACGGGTCTTGGGCGGCGGCGAGATTGACACGGTCCGGGGTCCCTACCGCGACGCTCCTGGAAGCCCGCCCCGCCCCCCGCCTCCAATCCTCCTCATTGGGCTTTGGGGAGTGCGGTTTGGGGCTGGGATCCGTCCGGAGCCCTGCAGAAAACTTTTCCCCTCCTAGCCCCCGCTCTCTTTTGTCTTCCTTGGCTGCGGTGGCGGCGACGCCTAAGCTGCGAGTCGCTTGCCCTGCCTGGCTCGCGGCACCCGGTGCCCTCGGAGGGCAGGAGCGCTCCGGCTCTGCGCGCCCGGTGGTGGCGGCCGGCGGCCCCGCAGCCCGCAGCGGGCACAGGCAGCAGCCACGCGCCCCCCGCCCCGAGGCCGCCGGTGCCCCCCCGGCGCGGGGATAGGGGCGCCCCCACCCGCTCCGCCCGCCCCCTCGCCTGACTCATCCGCCCGCGGTGGCCGCGCCGCGTCGGCTGCCCGAGCCCCGCCGGGATGGGGAGGAAGAGCGCGGCTGCCCGCGGCTCCCGAGACTCCTGCTGACGCCTGGGACCCCGCCGCCTTCTTCGCTCCTCCCGGAAGCGCCTGACGTCCCGACAGCTGCCGGAGTGGGAGCCGGGAGTGACAGCGGCAGAAGCGACCGGACCCCCGAGGCCCGGCGCTCAGGACAGGTGAGAGGGAAGGAAACGGTGTCGCCGTGCAGAGGCGGCTGGGCACCCACCGCAGCCGAAACCGGCGCTTCTTCAGCCCCCTGCCCTCCGCTCCGCTTCAGCCTCCGGAGTTAGGGTAAACGCTGTGTCCTGAAGTTTGGGAAATAGACCAAGTCCGCCATCGGCTCCGGACTCCTCAGTCCCCAGAGCGCGAGAGAAGCCGTGCGGGGCAGCCTTGGAGAACCGAGTCTGGGGGCGCCTGGCTGGGTTTCTCCAAGCAACACCCTCCTTTGTCTCGGCTCCAGAGTCAGCATTCTCGGTGAAGACGTCCACAGCGTTAATTTATGGTAGAGCAAAGTGTGGTCGGGGTCTCCCAAAGCAGTGTCTGTATGTGGTAGTATCTACATAGGCAAAATGGAGGGGCGAAGCAATTATGTGCAAAATTCAGCGCTACTCTTCTCCCTATGTAGTCTGTCCTTAAGAGAAAGGACCGAGGGCTTGCAAGATTGCTTCATTAATCATTCTTTTGTGATAATTAATTGTTCAAGCCAACACTTCGCATTGTGTAGGCGTAAGCTCTCTGTGTGTATTTACTGCTCTTTGATTTAGAGAAGTTGTGTGTGTGTGTAATAAAAACAATTCATTGTTCAGTATCAGGCATTGGTAATGTCAGAGAGAAAAGCAGATGCCTTACATATATGTAATTGACTAATTGGAATCAGTTCCTGTACACCTTAGTCTAGCGTATTTCAAAACTAAACAGGATGGGCTAAAGTGTCTCAAACCTTGTCCTTTGGTCTGAAGACCTTCAAAAGTACTGATAGTCAACTGCATAGAAAACAATCAAGAAGCTGTTGTTATTTGGCTACTGATAATAGAGCATATTACCATTTTATGAAAACTAGGCTAAATTTGGAAACTTTTTGAACCTCGTTTTATTTTCCCATTAGTGTTTACCCATATAGAAGCATCCGATTGTGGTTTCATGCTTTTTAAATGGCTCAAGTGAAGAATAGGAGTCCCTCTGACCAGGAAATAATGCTTCCATTAAGTGGAAACTGTAGTTAAATGTTTTAACAATTTAATGCTATGAGATTTTTTTCACTCATAAAAATATATACTGAAGTGTTGAGAATAATTTTTCTCTAATGAAGCCCTACTAAAGAGCTTATAATTATGATATAATTTAGCTATAATTCGTAACCCCGGTTATAATTAGCTTTGTATCTAGGCTGGGAAAGCCTTCGGTAAAGAGAGAGAGAGTTGCTGCGTGGGAAGTCTCTGTGGATAATTTCCAGGCAGTAGCACAAAAAGGCTTCACCTGTTGCTTCAGAGGCAGGTCTAGGTAAATGCTTGTAGTATGCAAAAGATAGTCGTCATCAAGAAGGGATTCTTCAGGAAAGATCATTGTCAGGAAGGATGGCTGCACTTGTTATTTTAACTTAGAGGAATTTTTAGTGAAGCCTTTGAATGCTCCAAGAGTTAGATTGCTATATTTGGACTTCGTGTAGTTTCAGAATTTTGACAACAGCTCATTGGACAGAGAAAGATAACTACTGACATATAAGGGGAGTGAATCTGAACTGATTGGTTAAATCCTCTCCTTCCCATGATGACTCTTAGCATAATGGAAAAGAAATTCATATTTAGCTTAGGAAGATAGACAAGAAGAAACATAAAAGCAAATGTCACCTTTTACGTTTCCTAAACAAAATTAGCAGAGGATAAAAAAATAAGTCATCATAGTAATGCTCATTACTTATCAAACGGAACGTAGAATTTAAAAGAGGAGGCAATTTAAAATAAATTTTATATAGTATTACTCTCCCTAAATAGGAGCCAAGATGGGGGAGTCTTTGTTAAAGAAAACACAGTTGGAAAAAGAACTTGCATGGGAACAGAAAAACAAACCAGCAATGAGATGGACCCTTCGTTTTATTAAGGAATGTATAGTTTGCAGTTTTGTCGAGTGAATCCACTTATTCCTTAACTTAAGATACGTTTTATCTGCTAAGATCTGATGTGTGCCCAAGCACTCAGACAACATGGACGAGCATTTGTTGTGGTGCCATACAGGCCGATGGACACCCCCCAGCCTCTCCTATGAGAGCTTTTAGGCTGGTGGGGAGGGGTCTGGTAAATGTGCCACAGATCACCTAGCAGCTGGGGTGGTCTGTGGGCACCAGGGGACTGGTGCGGCCTGGAGAACAGTATGGTGGGTTGCAAAGGGCACTGGATGGGAAGTTGTCATCTCCATTGAGCCACTGATTATGTGGCCTTTCTGGTCCGTGGTGCCCTCATCTGTAAAACCAGGGCTTTCAGCAGATGATCTTTATGTTCTCTTTTTAAAATGCTGCATGATGAGTTCTGGCAGAATTAAGAGAGGGAGAAATGTGTGTGTGTGGGAGGGTGGTTTGTAGGTTTCAGTTGGAGGAAGACAGGCTCCAGGCCTTGCTAAATACAGGAAAAGGGCAACGGCTATGATAATGGAAGTAAACGAGATCTGGCCCATCACTGATTATCTGAATGGACAATACATAATAAAATAATAAATGTCAGCTTTCACTTAGTGCTTGATGGTTTTCCATGAATTTTCACCAATAATGGCAACTGATTTCCATAACAACCCTCAGCGCATTAGAGCAGAAAGATGATGAAGCCAAGGCTAATACTGCAAATCACGTTTGCACCAGTATGCTCTGCTGCCTTTCTGCAGAATTTGTAGAGATAGGAGAAAGCTGAAGCATGATTTGGAAACCTAAGTAAAGGAGAGAGAAAGAGAGAAGGTTGGTGTCAGATTTTAGTTGAGGTTGAATTTCTGAGTGAAAGTACAGGTTACCTCCTGAAATGTCTTGAAATCTGATGACAGATGTTTGTTCTGATTGCTCCTGTTCTGTTCTTCCTCCCCACCTCACCTCTTTCCCCTCCCCCAGCAGGAATTCTGGGGATTTGAAGATCACAGAGTCATTGATAAGACTCTTCCAAGAGCTTAGAGTGAGACTGGAAAAAGGAAATATCTACATCTCATATAAAGGTGAGGATTCTGGGGCCATTGCATTATTAATTGATGGGATGTGTTCTGGTAGCAAGTTGTGCTTTGGAAACTTTGCCACCAGAGGTGAAATTACATGGAAGGCATAGGAGTGTAGCAAGGTGTGAAGATGGAGATCTCTACTTCCCTTCCTGCAGCTCCCTCTTCACTCTGCCCTGACCATTAAATGCAGCGAGGGTAGAGAAAAGAAGTCCCCTAACCACCACCCCACCCTGTGTTCCTGTGGAAGAGAGTTAGTTAGGATTCATTTGATTGCATATGTGAAGAATCTACATTGAAGTAGGTTAAGCAAAAAAGGATTTATTGGCTCATGTGACTGGAACGTCCAAAGGTGGGACTTGCTTGAGTCATGGCTGGAACCCAGAGACTCACCACTTTGTCAGGGTTCCTTCTCTCTTCCCCCGTTTCTCAGCTGCACCTCTCTGCAGCTCAGTTTTATTCTGAGGCCCTCTTTCTGTGTGTGGAGAAAGTGACTGTGGGTAGTTCTAAGCCTACATTCCCAGGCTTTTGATCCATGAGAAAGAGAGGTCCTATCTCTTCCAGGTCCCATTTATTTTTTTATTTTTTAAAATTTTAATTTTGTATTTTTTTAGAAACAGGATCTGGTTTCACTCTGTCACCCAGGCTGGGGTGCAGTGGTGCAGTCATAGCGCACTGCAATCTCCAACTCCTGGGCTCAAGGGATCCTTCTGCGTCAGCCTCCCAAAGTGCTGGGATTACAGGCAAGAGCCACTGCACCTGGCCCCAGGTCTCATTTATATAAATCTCCGGGAAGGGCTCTGATTGGCCCTGCTCAGTGGTCATTAAATCTAGCAGAGTGCTCTTTTGATTGTCTTGGTGCCCAACTCTGTGTGTATGTGCTAGTGGAAGGAGGAAGAGGCTGATAGGGCACCGTGATGGGCATTTCTGTCAGGATCACATAGAGGTGTGTTTCTCCCAAGCAAATGATGCTGCCAATCAAAAACAACATGTCCATTATCGGGAATAATTGCTCCCTCCTTTTTTAGGATAGCCCTTTGTATAATGGTGTGGAGTTTGCACATGGATGCAACTCAGCTGCCTAAGGCCATGCAAATTCTAGAAGTGGGACCTGCCTCTCAACCAATTTGAAGCCCAGTGATGACATACCCTCACATTTAAACTTTGCCAAAAGGAATATGGTTTCTGGAATATTATTGATTGAAGAACCCACTATTTATCCATATCTGTGCACTTTTAGCAAATATCCCTGTGCCTTATTTTCAGCCCAGGGATTTCATTTCAAAAACCCTGGTCATCTGGTGATCATGAGATTGGAGACTTTTTTTTCACTTTGGTCACTGTAGAGTCAGTGAAAGTTTGAACAGGGAAGTGAAGTGATGACATAACTATTGTTTATGTAATTCATTGGGATTGTTGGAGATGGGCAGAGGGGAGCAGCAGGCACGGGTTAGGGTTCTCACTTAGGAGGCATAAGATGATACGTCTTCAGATAGAGTATTGGTGGCAAGAATGTCTGAGCAATAATATGAAATCTGGTGAGGTTATATATTAGGGTGAAGGAGCAGCTGTGTTGACAGAAGGATTTGCGGAATGAAATGGATCAGAAAGAACCAGAAAAGGGCGACAGGCTAGGCCCACAAGTGAAATGGCTGTGCATGGTTGACAGGGTGACAGCAACTGAATTTCATAGAAAGGAGTTCTAGGGGCATGTGTGGAACTGACATTTATTGAGGACCTACTTAATATGACAGGTCCATGTTGCATGCTTTAATTCATTATTTAAACCTCATAACAGCTCTGTAAAGGGAGAAAACTAAAAGTTAGGGAGGCAGATAATTTATTTAAGATTATGAGGTCCTTGGCCAAGTGTAGTGGCTCATGCCTGTAATCCTAGCACTTTGAGAAGCCAAGGCGGGAGGATCGCTTGAGCTCAGAAATTCCAGACCAGCCTGAGGAAGAGTAATACCCCATCGCTACTAAAAATAGAAAAATTAGCTGGGCTTGGTGATGTGCACTTGTAGTCCCAGCTACTTGGGAGGCTCAAGCAGGAGGATCACTTGAGCCCAGGAGTATGAGGTTGCTATGAGCTAGACTGACGTCACAGCACTCTCTCTAGCTTGAGCAACAGAGCGAGATTTTGTCTCGAAAAAAAAAAAAAAAAGACTATGAGGTCCGTAAGTGGTAGAACTGTAATTGAAGTCCAAGATCTCAAGTCCAAGGTCAAAATCCACCATATCAGGCCAAACTGAAGGACAGGCTCAAGGTTGGCCCTTCTCCTAGGCAATCAAGGTGCCAGAAGTCCAGGTCAGATAGAAGGCACAGAAAAGAGGTAATTAGGGGCAAAGGTGCTCAGAGCCAAGCTGGACAAGAGTGTCAAGATACAACCCTAGGAAAGAATGTCACATGCATAGATTCCAGATTTGGGGGTTGGAGTATAGTGAGGAAGGGGGATGGGCACAGTATCAGGGAGTCAAACAGGTGGGCAGATCAATAGAACTGTTGAATTGTTGATCTGAGAACAGGAACTCTACCATCTGCCCTGGCTTTAAATATCCTTCCTGGCATAAGTCAATAAGAATATGGAATGGGCCGCTTCTCAGAGGGAGACAGGATTCTATCCGTTGTCAGGCACCATCAGGGAAAGACAAGCTAACATTTGCAGAGTCTCTGCCTTGTGCCTTAGGAACATAATCTCACTAAAGCTTCGTTATAGTCCTGGAAGGGTAAATAGTATGCCCTCCTTTTTTTGAGCCAGGAAATGGAGGCTCAGAGAGGTTAAATTACTTGTCTGAGCTCCTGGAGCCTTCATTGGAAGGTGAAGGGGCTGGCATGGAACCCAGATCTAGCTGAATCCAGAGCTCAAACCAACCTGGATCTTCAGGAAGTCACCTGGGTTCTAACAGGGCAGGGTCAATTTCAAGTCTGGGTGATGGGAGTGGGCAAGTGAGCAGAGGCATGTGGCTGTGGAGGAAGACGCTCATTGTTAGACATCCGAGTGGGAGATAAGGGCAGGCCATCTGAAGAGAGTTGTCTAGCAGGATTATAGCCGGCTTTGGCAGAAAACTTAATAATCTAGTAGCCCCCGCACTGCCCAGTGCAGGATCTCTGTCATTACGCAGGATAGATACGTCAGCAAGACAGATGTTTGGAGGGCTTAATTTTAGTCACTGATTTCAGTTAAGGAGAAGGGACCTCTGCCAGCTGCCACGACCTGAATTTACCTTTATACATATAGGTACTCTGCCCTTAAATATCAAAAATAAGAAATAGATCCATATAGAGAGGAAGAGAAAGCATGCACTAGCACATGCTGAATGTAGTAGGTTCGTGGAACGCTCTCTGGCTATGAAGGTCTATTCTTGAAGGTGCTCTAAATCAAACAGTTACCAATGGAATGTGAGTGACATCATATCATTCCCTGACAAATTCAAGGTCAAATTTGTATCTGTTTAGGTATATGACTGGATGTATGTGCAATAGACTGTGTATATATGTATGCTAGGAAGGGGAATAAGAAGATAAATGAAAATAGAAATATTTGTGAGAACTTCGTACCTATTTGGGGAGGTAAAACAACCATGTATAAAACTTTTAAAACAACACAATAGAATAATATGATTTCAGAGCTGGAAAGTTCTTTCTAAGCGTAATCAAGATGATAATATTAGCTAGTGTGATGAAATACAGACTTAATAGTAGCAGTTGAACATAAATATTATGGAGACTAAAAGGAATAGAACCATCTAAAATGCCGAAGGCCAACTGGGGAAGCTTCCACGCAGGAGGTGAGTTTTGGTGAATACGTATGGGCGGAGAGGAGAGAGGAGGGCATTCCAGGTAGAACTAAGAACTTATAGATACCTTCCAGCCAGAGACCACCAGGAACTTCACTTGTAGTTGAACAAGTTGCCTTTGCTACTCATTGCAGTGGGGAGAACATACACTACAGGTAAACATGGAGTGTCTCAGTAAGAGAATGCTAGCAATTAGTTATAGGATTTGGGCTTGTGTTAGGTGATTTGGAAGGGGATTTAAAGAAGTAGGGCTTTGCTCTGGATTGAAGTAGGGGCCATCCTAAGATTTTTGTATCTTAATAAATCTTATCTAGAAGGAGGCAAGACAAGGGAGGCTAATGCTACTGTTGGTAAAGAAGCAGCATTTACTCATATTAGCCAGATTTGGGGGATGTTTGGTCATTTTGGGGGCCAATGTTCATGTTTTTGTTCCCATTATATTATGAGATTCTTGAGGGTAGGGATCAGGTATCCTAATAAGAAAGCCAGATGTAAAGTAATGATGGTAATACATTGAAATAAAGCTGGTAGAGATACGAAAAAAATATTAGAGATTCACGAAACAAAAGAACTGCTGAGAAGGAGCAGGCTCTTTTGCAAACAGTGAGTGAATCACAGAGGTGTTGATAGAGTAGCAGCTGCTGGGGAGAAAAGAAAATATTTTCCTTGTAAGAATCAACATCTTTGGGCTTAAATTTAGGGTGAATCCAAAGAATTTCAGTACTCTCTCTAAGCTGACGTTGGCATAGGAGAGACACAAATTTTGGCTTCCCTGGCACAGTGAGTCAGATGGGCTCAGTGAACATTAATGTGCGAGCATTTGTAATACAGTAGAGTTACTTAGCATTTCTGCAGAGATATTATTATTTCTAATCATAAAGCAATACATGCTCCCCATAAAAACTTTGGAAAGTACATTAAGTATAAAAAGTCAGGGAGAAAATTTGCCTATTAATCCTATAACCCAAAGGTGCCCCATAACATTTTGGCATATTCTTCCTCCTTATGTATAATAATTTTTTCACATAGTTAATAACATATTACAACCTTATCTATTTGCTTAACCTTATGTCCTAAATATTTTCCAACTTCTAGGAAAGCTTTGTTAATGTCTGTATCATATTGAATTACATAGAAATATCATAATTTATTAACTATGCCTTTAATGTTAGAACTTCAGGAAATTTCCAAATATTTGGTGTTATAAATGGCACTCTAATTTTTGTTCAAATTACAGATTACTTTTTATTAAAGGTTACAAATTTATTTGTGTTCCACTTTATATATTTGTATCAGGGTACTTCTTAAGCAAGATTCACGGAAGGGTAATTCCTAGGTGAAAGGGTATGGACATTTTAAGATTCTTGATATGTAGTGACAAACTGATTTTCAGAAAAAGTGAAGTTGTAACTGACAGTGGGTGGAACTACCCTCCCCATGCCCTCACCAGGTATTTTTTTGTTTGTTTTTTGTTTTTAAATAAGAAAAGCTCCCATTTCAAAGTGAAGAATAGTTTATGCTAACTGTTGATCTCGTTCCTTTGTTACTAAAACTCTCTTCTAGAACATAGACTGGTAAAATATTGTGGCAAGCCATTCACTCCATTGAAAAAAGTTTATTTGCAAGAGTTCCTCAGCATTCAGGTAGGGGCCCATTACAGAGAGAAAATTAGCTTTGGAATGATTTTTTTTTGAAAGTCAGTATTATACACATCCTGGGAGGGGACTCATCAGACCTAGCGTGGAACAACCTGCAAGTGAAGGCGGCGCAGGGTGAGAGCCCCACTTTGCAGAGCTGACCCTCTGACAGCCCCACCTCTGTAGCCTTCGGGATCGGGTCCTGGTAGTCAGGGAAGGTTCTAACTATAGCTGGCGTTGTGCTCAGGTTGTGCTCAGCTGGCGTTGCGCACAGGCGAGGGCAGGCCTGCACCTGTTTTGTCCATGGCTGTATCCTCAGCAGGGGACCCAGGACCAGGTTGTGCTGGGAGTTCGCAAGTGAAAATGCTGGAGACTCCCCCCCGCCCCCCAGAACCTCTGCTCTGTTAGTCCCTGATTCCCCAGAATCAAACAAACAAAGGTCCTGAATTTCGGACCTTTTGATTTTACTTTCTTTTCCAAAGAAAAACCAACCACATCATAGTATCTAGTTTTCATAGTGATGAACTTTGACTTATTCCAGAAGAAAGAAAAATTTGGATCTTACTTGAACCTCCTTAGGGTTTTTTGTTGTTCAAAAACACTGCTTGAGACTACAAAGGAACTATTAAACTTACTGTAACAGTCAATTTGAGGTGGTTTTTGAGTGCCAATTTCAATTTCTCCACAACTACTATTTTTCCATAAAAATAATTCATAACTAAAATAAAAAATAGTTTGGTTTTCTTCTAAAAGTCGAAGGAGGATATTATTATATTGTTGTAACTCCATTCTTTATTATGGATATCAGTCAATAATTGTGAACAAAATTATTTTCATTCATTTGTTCAACAAATAATTACTTAGGGAGATTTATTCAGTAGTTACTGTTAAATTATACTTGTGACTCATTTTTGTCAAATGTGACACACGTCTTCTTACACAACAATAATGCAGAACACTGTGTAGGAAAGCATGACCTATGCATTTATTATTTGCTTATGGATAAGACATGTCAAAGTTCTCATAACATAAAAATGTAAACTCAGCTTGGGAGAAAATTTATTAATTAATGAGGAACTCAATATATATTATGTGCTGGTAGCTGAGGATTGGATAGGGATTAAAACAAGGGTGGTGGTGGAGCTCACGTTGTAGGTGGAGGAGACAGACGGTAAATGCGTAAACAAGAAAGGCAATTTCAGGTAGTAAAAGTGCTATGAGGGAAGTCAAGGAATCTGATGTCATACAGAGTGCTCCGGCTTTCTTAGATCAGAGGGTCAGGGAGGACCTCTCTATAGTTGAGGCATTTGAGCTGAGACTTGCAAGATAATAAAGAACCAGCATCAAACATTTGGGAGAGAGGAGGGTAGGGTAGGTTTTATTCCCAGTGCACTGGAAGGCTCTTAGAAGGTTGTTCTTTTGAAGCATGATGTTAGAGGTCATTCATTAAAAATAGGAGCTGAGGTTAAGAATGCAAAGTAGTATTTCATGGTAATGATGACACTGGCCTTGGGAACAAAAACAATTCATGTTAGAGACTCCCTGTGTAGTTATACTCAAGATATGCCATATATCACCATGTGCCTAAAGACATTCCATATTCAGTATGTCCCCTTCAAAGGGGTTTTAATATAAATACAATATATAAGTATAGTTAATAAGTAAATAAATATAAATAAATATAAATCTCAGTAGAATATACATAGCTTAATAAATCCACCACAAGGTTTTTTGTTTTGTGAAGCTTATATTTTTTAACTGTGCCTAGCATAGTGACTTGTCTATTTTATGTGTTTAATAAATGTTGCTGAATTAATTATATCAAACATTCTATATTGTGAGAAAAATTACCCTAGGATATAAAATCACATTTAAGACACAGTATTTTTTATGAAAAGACCAAACCATTTCTTTGACAAAACTGAGATAATATGTTAACCATACTTTAAATAGCAGTTTTAAAACTGTATTCAAAATGTTAAAAACTGAAATATTGAAAACAAAAAAATAATACATAGGCGTAATCATCTTCCTCGCATATAATTCTTTCTGCAGGCACAGCTGCAGGCACAGCTAGAAATCTCTGGAAAAGTCCACAGTTTAGATAAAGATTTCCTTAGCATCACTTGGTCTTACCACACCTTACTTGACATGTAGAAATTCCTCATTTATTTTGTGAGTTTCCCAATTCTTGAACTAACCTCTATTCAGAACTTTTCTGCCAACACTGCATAGTTGAATATAAGACAATAATAGCATATAATTTTAGTGATGCTTGTTAATGACTATTTGGCTCAGTGTCTTTCAGGAGACCTATTCAAAGTATATTTATTAAGTCATCAGACATTATTGAGAGCAAGTGCTGGGGCATAACAGGCCTCTGTCAAGGAACTCTCAGGCTAGAGAACCATCGGGTAGTTAGAGCAACGGGAAGAGTTTTGAAGTAAGGTGATACATGGGGTTCCCTGAGTCTAATGTTGGGAGAGGGACAGTAGTGAGTCAAGTCATGAATTATTTCACAAATGCCTTAAAATTAGAATTTGGTTAAGTGATTTTAACAGACAGATTACAAAAACGAAGACAAAGGTGAAAAAGGCAGCACTTACCATCCATCTCTAGGTAACAAGGCCACCTGCGTCCTGATTCTCATTTCTACACATACTGCGCTGGGGATTCCCTGTTCTCCTGGCCCAACTGCCAGAGGCTCATCTGCTCATTTGTCAGGAGACAGGCTGACTAACAGGCCCCTGGGACCGCTTCCCCACCTGCAGCCCCATGAACATGGCCCTCCCTTTTTCAGTCTCCTGTATGTGGGACTGCACCTGGGCTCTTTTGCCTTGGGGCACAGCCCCCTAAGCTGCTCCACCACCCTGCCCTGCCCTTCACACACTCCTGCGGCTTTGGACCGGGGGAGTCTCAGTCCTGTAGCTTTCTTGATTTCCAGTAGAGCATCACTCACTTATTCCTTTATTTATTCCTGTAATAAATATTTTCTGAGTACGTAACATGTACTATTTTGGGCACTGGAAATGTAACAGGAAACAAAACAGTTTCTGCCTTATGAACCTTATATTCCAGCTGAAGGATGCAGACAGACAGCATACATGTAATTTGTTGTGACAAATAATAATAAGAAAAGTAAAGCAGAGCCCAGGGACTGGGAGCAGTTAGGATGCGGGTAGTGTAGCATGGTCAAGGAAGGCCCCTCTGAGACAGTCTGACATTTGAGCAGAGACCTGAATGAAGTGAGGGGAGAAGCCATTGGAATGCATGGGGAGGAGTGTGCCAGGCGGGAGTATAGGAGGTGCAAACAGCCTGAGCAGGCAGCCTGTGAAGTGGGAGTTGGCTTGGAATGTGCGAGTGGCATAGAGGCCAGTGTGATTAGAGCAAAGCGGGGCTCCTAGAGGGCCTTGGGGCCATGAGGAAACTTTGGATTTACTCTGAGTAATGTGGGAAGCACCTGCTGGAATCCTAACCTATGGTGCTGGCTTTGCTAGGCCCATCCTCACAGTCATCGCTAGTTTCAGAAGGAAACATGCAATGCGTAGAAGCCCAAGTGTCTGTATCTGCCTGATGGGCCTGAACGCTCATTCAGCGTTCTTGGAAACCATGTGGTCGAATGCAAGTGACACTGATATAAAGACCTTGAAGCAAGAACCAGAGAATTGCAAAGCCAAGTGGGAGTGTTTTACTTTGGATGTGTCTTAGTTTGTTTTGTGTTGCTATAGCAGAATACTGCAGACTGGGTAATTCATAAAGAAGTTTATTTCTCACAATTCTGGAGGCTGGGAAGTCCAGTATCAAGATGTTGGCATCTGGTGAGGGCTTTCTGTTGCATCATCCCATGGTGGAAGGTGGAAGGGAAAGAGAACATGTGGGCATGAGAGAAGCAGGGGGCAGAACTCTTCCTTCTTATGAGGAAACCATTCCTGCAATAACTAACCCATTACTGTGATAGCAGCTTTCATCCATCCACGAGAGCAGAGCCCTAATCACCTCTTAAAGGTCCCACCTCCCAACACTGTTGTGTTGAGGATCAAGTTTTCAGCATATGAACTTAGGGGACACATTCAAACGATAGCAGGTGTGAACAAAATTTTGTTGTGCATTAAAAACAGGGTGAATTCACAGAATCAGAATATGAGAGCTGTGAAGAGCATTTTTAGACAACAGTGAAAGCTCTGAGATCCAGAGAGATAGTTCACTTCTCTAAAGTCACTTACTAAGTGAGGTGCAGATACAGGATTAATCCAGGCCTTTTTCCTCCCAGTCATGGTCCTTGAGTAATGTGGGTGGCACATAGGTGTTAAGGAAAAGAAGAGCTGTGATATTTGAGCTGGAATTAGCCACCTGGTAAGAACAAGGGCTGTGTAGGTTAAAGACGCGGAGCATGCTCAGAAAGCTTCCTTAGCATCAGCATTCATTTGGTCAACAGGCGTTCATGGAGACCTACTATGTTCCAGGAACTAACTGTGTGTGATGCTGGAGAAAGGATGTGAACAGAGGGTCAAGGGAGCCTATAATCTGTTAGTGAGAGCATAAATAACACTGATAACCATCAATAACAACATGATACGTGTGATTAGTGCCACGAAGATGACTAGAGAATGCTTCCCCAAGAAATATCTGCTAAGATGGAACCAGAGACCAGAGCAGCTAGTCTGGAGAAGATAAATGGCAGAGGAAAAAAACCCATGCATGAAGGCTGAGGAAGCAAAGATTTTGGTATTTTTGAGGAACAGAAAGAAAGCCCTGTTACTGGATCATAATGAGCAGGGGAAGAGGGTGGGAGGAGAGAGTTATAGTCTGGGGAAGGGCCCATCATGCAGTGCCGTGATGACGACAGTAACATTTGATACTCAGTCCTAAGAGCAACACAAGGCTAGTGAAAAAGAGGAATGACATAAACTGGTTTATGGTTAGACTCACTGTGACAGTTTTGTGGTGAGGGGGTGGGGGAGGTGAGAATGCATGAAGGAAGAGATAACAGGGCCTTGGGTTGGCGGTGGTGGAGGTGCTGGAGCCGAGTGAACAGAGTAGGGAGAGGTTTTACGGGCAGCACCAGCAGACGTTGGCAACTGCAAGCCCATGGGAAATTGTGGTCCAGGAGACACCAAGATTTGGGCATGAACAAGTAATTGGTGGTGGTAGCATTTGCATAGATGAGGAAGCCTTTTCCTAAGGTCAGGTCCTGAGTAATTTGAGAAGCCCGTGAGACATTGTAGGGGGAAGAGCAAGTAGACATGTGGACAGATGGGTCTGGAGCACAGATGAGAAGTTTGGAATGGAGACATAAATTGGAGAATCATTAGTGTGTAATTGGCAATAAAGTCACAGAGTGAAAAGAGATTCAGCAAAGTAGGGGGCTTAGGAGCAAGCTTTGGGGATGCCCACATTTCAGGAGAGTGGGAGAGCATACGAAGTAGCAGCCCTAGAGGTAGGAGAAAAGCTGGCGTGTGATGTCGCTGATGAAAGCTACATGATGTTAGCAATAAAGCTCTGTTTGCACATGGTCCTTACTGAGCCTTTTCTGAAGACTTGGGTTCAATTTCTTTTTCCAATTTAATCTACAGTGCAGCCCTGATGTAGTATAGCTTTCAAACTTTTGGATGAAATGGCTTAGAAATTACTGAAAATCTTTTTTTTAAATTCATGTCATAGTTGTTGATGCTGTTAGAACAGAATGAGTCACACATTCACAATAAAATAATGATAGAATAGCACATCTGAAGGTCAACTTCATGATCATGCTGATGGCTAATCTATTCCTACTATCAACTCCACTGCTGCGTTTCCATTTAGTAGGTCTTCATGCTTTTTAAAGCATTTTCAGATTTACTACTAGGTCATATATTATTTTTGTGATAGATGTTTTTAAAAACACAAATGGAAGTTTAAGCTATTCTAAGTAGAGCATTTATTTGCCAGGGCACTATAAGGAGAGTATATAATTTAAAAGAGGAGTGCTTGAACAGCTGGCAGAAGACTCTGAGGATTACCCTGGCTTTTATTATGAATGCATTTTAGCTCATTAAAATTGAAGAGAAAAGAAACCTGCTATTGGAGGTTGCATTTAGCCTGTCTATTTGGGAGCTTAGCTTAGCCCATTCTGTACTGATGGACGACCCTGAGGGAGCGTTATGTTCTTGCTCTTATTTTCCTACAGGGAAAGACACAGTGGAGAGTCACCGGCAGTACATGAAACGAATGCAGAAAAATTGAAAATCAACCTCGCGTGAGTGTCGTTAAATTAGAGGTAATTAAGTACATTTATTTTACATTTTCTCTGTTCTTCTAATATAGTCTTTTCATTTTTAAATATTTTTATAATATTAAAAATTAAGATTCAGAAATTATAAAATGAAGTTATCATAGCACTTACTTGCGGTTTCTATGTGCATGGTATTCTCTTAAATTGTAACTTAAAAGTATAAAATGAAAACTCTCCTGGATTTGGAGTCCTTTGGGAGTTAGCACAGTGCTGCTCACTAAGGTCCCTGTTCAGTAAGAAGCCTCTACTCAGTCCTTTGGCCCTTTCTCTTCTTACTCGAATGCTTAGAAGGGGAACTTGTCAACGGTCTTATCTGTCCTGGCATAAAAGTCCATCCGTGATGGAAGACCTTCATCGGTAATGTGTCATAAAAAGCTCGCTGTATGTGATGATCTTGCCTGATCTTTTGCCTGCCCCCCACCAAAAAAAAAAAAATGTTTTTTCCCCAAATCTGTGCCTTTGGGTGAACTTCTCTGAAGATGACCCTTGAGGAGGTGACTGGAGCTATTTTCCGGTTCAGAGAGGACTTTTATAAGTATTTGTAGAAGCTGACTTGCCTTGGACATGTATATGAAGTGAGAAGTAGAGCGAAGTACAACTACCGGCCTTGGGTTACTGTGCTGGAGATTCTACTAACTGTTTTCCAAGCACAGTGCTCTGAGAATGTCAGCCGTCTTCTTGTGGCAACTATGGAGCATCGAGGACAGACCCAAAGTTGCCTTGTATTATGGCAGACAAACATGATGGAATGATACCACACCTGGACAATGGGACACCATCTTATTTTTTTCTATTGAGATGTACATATAAAAAGTTTATGGAAAGAAAAGTGTCATTTTAAAAATTTAAGTATAGGGGGACCAGAAAGGTTTGTTTGGTTTTTATCATTTGATTCCATAGTTTATCTAGTACGATTTGAGAAATTGCTAACTGAAGGTTAACACCTGAAAGGCTGGTTAGCTGACCTGCCTGGAGCTTGTCTGAATGGGATCCCACTCTGATATGTTGCGTCCTCTTCCCTTCACTCCAGAACACACTGCCGTCTGGCTGCCTGGCTCAAGCAGCTCTCCTTCAAAGATATGTTTAAGAATACATAGTCAACTTTGATTATCTGGGCTATTTATAATTCAAATGAGATTTTGTTTGGAAAAAGAATCCCATTGCCAGGGATAATTTGAAAATCACGGGAGAATTTGAGCATGACCCCCTATGAGTTATGAGACCTTGGGCAAGTTACTTGCCCTCACTGAGCCCCAGTTTAGTGTGGGACAGCATGACCTCCTTAGAAAGTTGGGGGGTTATGAAAGGTCACGTAAGGAAATGATCTGGCACGGTGCACAGCACAAAGTAGACACTGCCCAGTGTTGGTCCTTTCCCTTCCCTCCCCTTCCCTTCCACCTCCTGCTTGCCCCTCCATTCTCTCCCACTTGGATGCACCTGTTCTGTACACATGCTCTATATGAAACAGCTGTTAGCTCCGCCCAAATGGGAAATCCTTACTGGGGGAGGCACTTTTCATTGTTCTAGATCCATCTTGAATTCCAGTATCTCTTCTGTGGAGTCTTTCCCTTTCTCTCCTGGGAGACTTGGTTGCACCTTCCAGCACTTTCTAGGTGCTTTGCTCATGCCAGCACTTAAGGCTGTATGCAGTGATAGTGACTGGTCTACCTGCTGTCTCTAGCCCAGACCCACGTGTAGAAGTAATAGAAGTGGACCTAACATCTTCCTTAGGACAACAAAAAGGGTTGAATGGAAAGTGAAAAGTGAAATGATTTTCTTTTTCCTTTAGTGATGTTACCACTAGCATTGTTGCCCCCAAATAGAGCCCATTTCAGCTCTATTGATGCAGAACTGAGTGCTGGCTTTTTGAAGATCAGTGGATGGGTCCAGAAGAAAGACTACAGCCCTACTACTTTTTATGCCCCCTTCCCCTTGCCTTCAAGAACTTCTCTCCCCATCTTCTTGGGGAAGAGACAGATAGCTACATGAGGCAGGAACATTTCTGCTATTGTTCAGTCGTTTGTCTGTGGCCAGGCTCCTCAAGGCACCTGCTCTGGCCCCCTAGTGACACTACGCCAGGAAGCAAACCACCTCACCTGAGGAATTGTGTGCGACCCCAAGGCCAGGTGTGATGTTTTATTGTGTTTATGACTCCTCCCATATGGCCCCCATATATTTGCTCAGGGGTTATTGAATTTGTTGAATTAAATTGAATTAGCTCCAAGGGATTCATTAGGTGCCTGCAGCATCAGACTGGCCAGTTTCAGCTCAACTGAGGAGCAGGTCACATGAAACCAAGGACATTAACTGGTTCAGAGGAAGAGCCACCCTAGACTTAGAATTTTTTGCTTGCCAATGGCTGAGAAGTCAGAAATGCCCTCCTGAAAAGAACGAGACACTGTGAGGTGAGGAGTATTCAATGAGAGTAGATAATCCAGTCCCTTTCTTGGCCTTATTCATTTAGATGTTTTGAAACATTCATGAAGCCATCTTAATAAACTTGAAGGTTGACACTTGAACACCTGGAGGTGGCAAATAATCTGGTTCCCATAGCCATCACAACTCAGCTGTGTATACAGATATTGCTTTCTGGGTCTTGGAAAATACTGATCAATAAATTATGAGCTGTCATGCTTAGAATCCAGTAAGTCTCTTCAGTTTTCTTTCAATTTTTAGTGTTTAGTAAATCATATTTAATTGGCATAGAGATAAAAATAAGCATCAGGGAGTGGTGAAAACTGTCTTCATTTTGAGTATAAAGGCTTATTTTTCCCTTTTTAATTTTTTTGAATAATTCCAGTGAGTATTAAATTAATTGAATAATTCCAAAAAGTATTACAATTTTGAGTATTAAAACTCAAAAGTCTGTAGAAATAATTTATTCAAATAATGAGAAAAGAAGAAATCACTTCTTAAGTATTTTCTTAACAGTTTGAGTTGTTTTCAATCAGTAATTTATACAAAATAAACTTATTCTTTATAAATGCTTTTTCTAAAGTTTATTTTAAGCATTTGTCATGTTACTGAAGTTTTTGTAAGCGTACCTCTCTAAAGGCTGCATGATGTTCTGTTACCTGTGTTTTTTACTTACTGTTTTTAATTAATAAAAGAGGAAATGTTGTGACATTTAGAACTTTCCTTTATAATTTCCTGGATCCAGAAAGGAATAGCATGTTTCCCAGATGTGTCAGATATTTTAGTATTTTCTATCAAGCTTAACCGTTGAAGGTGATGATCAAATCACACTGCAGTGAGCTGGTCAATGGGCTGGTAACTCTTCTATAAAATTTTCTGGTGGAATTTGTTTTCCCTGTTTTAGAAGTTTGAGAGTGTTAATTTGGGATTGTCTTTGCTTTTCTTCTAATATATTGAAGTTTACATTTGGAGTACATTTGTTTATTATCTTTTTGCAAAAGGATTTATGTCTATCCCAGCATGTCATCCAGTAGCAGAGAGAAACACATGACCATTCAGTCATTTTTAACACAGTATTTGGGATATAAATATGGAAGAAAGTAGCCAGAAAAAAGCAGTCTTTATCTATTAGTAGAAAGAGGATTTGTTGTGTTAACATTCTGCTCCGTGTGTGCATTTGAGGCATTGTTGGTTATGGAGATCACATGATGAAAAGTTGTTAATTTCTTAGCATGTGGAACCACTGTGAGGAACTAAAGGGAGCCAAGGCTCTCCACTGACACACTTGGCCCTGGAGGTGAGTGATAGCAGAGCATGATGTCAGGGCCCTGGGAGACCGACGGCCACCCGGGTGGTGGCTTTTTATGATTATTTTTATAATCTGTTTATTCTTCCAGTGATCTAAGAGAGTTCATTTAAATTCTAAACAAAGTTTATTGTTGGGGCTTTGTCAGGCCATTTCTTTTGTTGCCTTGGTTAAATAAACCAGATGTCTTATTTTGCCAATTCAAAGTTCCTTGCAATAAGTACTTTTAACTCGAGATAGAGATAGATCACTTGCCCTGGTCAGACATTCACCGTGAAAATAAGTTTGCGATCACTTTGTAGAGGAGGCTGTTTTAACAGGATTGCTCCCATTCTTCCAGTTCTTCCCTGTTCACCCAAATCCCCAAAACAAAAGATCCTTAATTAGAAGCTCATTGCCTACAGAAAAAATTAATTTTCTTTGCTTTTCTGTAATTTTAAAATTACATTATATTGTGCTTGGAAAAAAAAGAGGTTTATTGCTCTGTAAACTGTAATCTTTCATGCCGTTTTTCTTTTTGAAAACCTTTTCTAAGACTCTGAGCATTAAACCAACTCATAATGCTACGTAATCTCACATTATTATAAATAAGCCGCAGGAATAATCTTCAGATGCACTTTTAGGGGCTACCTTTTGCCCTTTGGCCTTGCCTTGAAATGCAAAATCAACAGCTGAGAAAATTATCCTTCAGCTGAGGAAGAAAATCCCGTTAAGTTGTTTTTATAATTGTAAAGGGGCTCTTAAATTTTCTAGAATTTTCCTCTGTTCTTTATTTCACTTCTGTGTATGTGTCAAGGTGTATATCTGGGTTTATAAAACAAGTGACATTCAGTTTGGGGGCAAAATAATCCACAGTATTGAAAGAGCTTTTTGGTTTTCATTCTCCGAGGTAATCCCAGCCTCATATCTGAAAGGTAAATGATCTCTAATATGGTAAATCCAGGAGCTTGTACCACGGCCAGTCTTGTTCACTGAAGCTCAGAGTGAGGGTAAGGCGGACTGGCAGTGACTTTGGTGTGCAGCACTTGAGTGTTTTGAAGTCTTCTCTGCTGAAAGGGGTAGCTGCTGAGTTTGCTTAGGGCAGGGCTGTAAACTGCTGTGGACCAAGGTTTTGCCTGTCTGAGCAGGCTATGATTGCCCTGGAGGTGCATCTTTTACAAGCTACTCTTAGAGTCACTGAAAGAAACTGTGTTATTGTCAGCCATAAAGACTGGCACATGGGAATCGATGACCTTTTTAGACCAGCAGAGAGAATCTAGGGAAGTGATTAGAAAAGCCATCTAACCTCATCTTACATGTCCATTTTTTTCCTATACATGGTTGCAAAATTGTCCCAGTCCTTACCCCTTCCAAACATCAACCTTTAGTGCAAAAAGGAAACCATGGGTCTTTAAAATGTACCAGTCTAGGTGATTAGTATTGAGATTTTTTTTTTCACCAAAACAAAACAAAAATCCAAGAAACTAGCAAGAATGTCATCTCAACAGATATGAACTTGTAACATTTTCAAATGAAACAAATTTGCCTTGCGTTAACATACTGCTATTTTTAAGCTTTGCTCAAAGACAGCGTTCCTTTTCCTTCACTGGCAGCAGTTGAAAGCTAAGTCCTTTTATAGGTACTCCTTGGGTACTCTCAGGCACTCCTTCTCAGAGACCCGATTTCTAACCCCTAAACCTCCAGTTGTGGTGGAGGTGGTCACACAGTTCATTCATCGATAGGAATTCTTTAATGCCAAGGGAGTGAGTGGGGAGAAGAGGGCCTTTCTTTAATTATCAATGCTGAGAGGCCTTGACTTTTAAGATCCTTTCCAACTCTATCATTTTGTGACAATACGTCTTTCTTATACAAAGGTGGTGGTGCATGACACCAAAATGCTTAAAAAGAAAGAATGTTTTTACTTGTGTTTATAGTAAAAACTAAGATAATAACATTAAAGGCCTTTGCAAAAACTCCCATAATTCCTTTGTAGCAGAATGGATGTTTTTCTTTGGAGCGGGTTCTTAAAAGGTTGGGCAATCCCATATATTTTCTGTTTGAGTGTGGTCTTCCAGACTTGGCCACATGACTTCTCAAGTTTGTTTGCAATGGTTGAGCCAACAGAACTCAAATCTGTAGAGGGAATTCTAGACTGAACTTGTGACCTAGTTTCTATACCCTTATGTATGTTTCCCTAAAACAGTCATTCAGGAGGCTCGTTGGCAACTAGATTTAGGAATATTTAAATTTAAACTTTTTCACTAGAGTGGTGAGCTCTGTCCAATTTCTGGGGGTTTTTCTCTTGAGAAGCTTTTAAAATCCTGTTTGTTTTTATGGAACTAGGAAAGAAGACAAAAGTGTGAGGGTAGGTATTCATATGTCTTAGAGAATTGAAAATTTATAATTTATTTCCAATTCTCAAACTAGTTTTCCTTTCACAGGTGGAAGTTTTCATGATGAGTAGTGTGAGAATTGAAGGGAGAATGACAAGTACCACTCAGAAAAGGGGAGAATAACATTTTAAAATTAAGTAACTTTAGTATGTGCACTGGTACAAATCCTTTGGAGATGACCGTGTCTGCTTTAGTAATCTACAAAAAAGAAGAATGAAGGAGTTGAGATTTTAGGCAAGAAATAAGGCTTGATTAAGAAGTTGGAAAATGTGAAAGGAACTAGAATTATTCTGGAAGAGAGAAGGTTTGTATTAGTGGCTTTCAAATGTAGGAATCAAGTATCTCCCTCCTTAGGGAAAAACTAGTTAAAAAGGAAATGTAGGCCGGGCGCGGTGGCTCACACCTGTAATCCTAGCACTCTGGGAGGCCGAGGCGAGCGGATTGTTTGAGCTCAGGAGTTCGAAACCAGCCTGAGCAAGAGCGAGACCCCGTCTCTACTAAAAATAGAAAGAAATTAGCTGGACAACTAAAAATATATATAAAAAATTAGCCAGGTCTGGTGGTGCATGCCTATAGTCCCAGCTATTTGGGAGGCCGAGGCAGGAGGATTGCTTGAGCCCAGGAGTTTGAGGTTGCTGTGAGCTAGCCTGATGCCACCGCACTCTAGCCCCGGCAACAGAGCAAGACTCTGTCTCAAAATAAATAAATAAATAAATACTGATAATGGATTGAGACTATGAGAAACAAATACTGCCCAGCAGGGAACAAACATCTACTAAAATCAAATATTGACGCATTAGTCCAGCAAATTGCTTCTTCAGGAATCAGCTTCCATGTTTGTGAGGGTGCTCTGAACTGACAAGGCAGCCTTGAGTTGGTTTTCCCCTGCTGTGATCTTTTTCCTTCCTCTCTCCTTCATTCCAACAGGGTTTGTCAACCTCCACACCGTTGACAATTTAGACCGAAAAATTGTTTTTTTGTGGAGGACTGTCTTGTGCGTTGCACAGTGTTCAGGTCCATCTGTAACCTCCACCTACTAGATGCCAATAGTGCCCTACCCCAAGTTGCAGCAATTAAAAATGTCTCCAGACATGTTATAATGTCCTCTGGGGGACAAAATTGCTCCAGGTTGAGAACTGCTGCATACCACTGCTTTGTGATGTGAAACCAGTGTCCCTGTGACCCTCCCACTAGACTGCCAGCACCTTTTTCTCTGAGTTGTAGCTCCAGTTCCTACACACGATGGAAGTGCAATAAATATGGAAAGAGGAAAAGGTTTAAGAAATACTTAAGGAAGTAATGGATTATAACACTTGTGTTGGTTCATTATATGCAGTGGAATTTTGTTTGCTTCTGGACCTAAAGGGCAAAGATTGACCATAATCTCGGGTCTCTTTCTGGAAACAACCAATGCCACCACCTTCTTCTTAGATTTTTATCTTGTCCAGACCCCATCTTTGATAGACTTAGGCAATGTGTTCATCAAAGAAGAGGGTAATCTGGGATTGGATACCTGAGACTTTAGGCTTCAAGGTCCAGGCAGAAATTAAAGACACCTGTCTCTCTCTCCCTCTCTCTTAAACCCTGTAACAACTTCCATACTTGGGCTCCAACAACCATCTATACCCTAAAGATCCCCAAATATGTATCTCTGGTTGGAACCTACCTGTTAGTTCCAGAATCACATTTCCCAGCCCTGCTAGAGATCTCCTCTTGCATATTTCACAAGCTCCAGAAACAGAAACCTAGTGTATCTAAAACTCAACTCTTCATCTTCCTTGCTGCGTTTAAACTCCCTTAATGTTTTTTGTCCCAAGGAATGGTGTAGGGGCTCTGCAGTCAGAATCTTGCTTTGCTGTTTGATAACTCATGACCTTGTGCAGATTATTTCTTTGCTCTTTGCCTCATTTTCCTTATCTGTCAAATGGATACTGACCTCCCAGCACTGTTGTGAAGATCAAATTAGGTAATGCATGTAAATTACTTAATGAGATAATGCATGTAAATCCCTTAGAAAACAGTGCCTGGCCTGCTTAATAAATGATAGATGCTATCATTATCTAAAAAACGGGCTTTAACCCGATACTTGAGAACAATCTCTCACCACAGCCCTCATTGTTTCTCTCTCCCACCCTCTACACACCCTTACTCTTGTCTCCCATTTCAATGCAGTGTGGCCCATCCTTAGCCATTTCAAGTGCTGTGGCTTCAGTGCAGGCTTTGATCAATTCTTGCCCTGTCATTACAGTATCCTTTTAACCAGGCTTTCTACTTCCAGTTTCACCATGGGCCTACCTGTCCATTTTCTTGCTGCCTGGACAGAGATATTCTTTAGTGTCTCCCATTGCCTTTGTAGTGAAGGTCAGCCTTTCAAGCTCGATGCACCTGGCCCTTTGTGATCTGCGTCCTTACTCTTCAGTCTCACCGTCCATAGTATCCCAACATCCCTTAGCAACTCAGATCCCAACATGCTTCCAACATCCCTTAGCAACGCAGATCCCAGTGAGCTTCCATGCCTTTGTGCCGGCTGTGCCCTCTTCTTTGTTTCTCTTCTCTCTTTGCTGGGCTAACATCTACTCAACTTTAAGACAAAGCTCCAGCATGTCTTCATCTTAGAAGCAACATGTAACCACTCTTTCCTGAGGTCATTGCTCCACTTTGTGCCTGTCTTCTCACCATGATAACACTTTGTGCATATGTATTTTCTGACACTTACCATGCATAATCTGTGTTTCTTAATTGTGTCCCACACTAAATTGTGAGTATTTGACATCTCATTCATTTTGGTTTCTCATTTGTTTTGGTTTCTACAGTGAGTATCACATTTCTTGACATATAGTAGGGGTTTAATAACTTTGTAGTTAAATAAAGCTAGGATTCCATGAGATTGAATCAGGCAGACTTACAAAACCATGGGAACAAAACTGAATTGGAATAAATTGATGGAATTAGCCAGCCAAATTAGGAATGAAGAAACCATGCAGGCATTTCTATTGGATAGAACCAGGAGATCAGTAGACACATAAACAGAAGCTAAAAGCTATAATCCAGTTAGAGGTCCTAGCCATGTAAAATAATCTATAATAGGTGGTAGAGGGAGGAAGACAAAGGTGGGTCTGGGTATTAAGCCATGCTATCTCCTTTAATTGTCCCTAACTTTAAGGAATTTGATTTCATAAGAGAGAAACATTAGAAGAAAAAAATCAATCCTAATAATAGAGTGCTATTTATTAATAAAAAGGTATGTACCTAGTATTATGGCAATAGAAGCAAAGTAATTTTTCAACACATGGAGTCACATCATGGCCTGTGGGCCAGAAGTGACCAGCTGGAACATCAGAGGTGAGTACTGCGGGCAGATGAGTTTCATCAGTCTCAAGGCCTCCGGTGTCAGTACAGCTTCACATCAGGACCCTGACCAGAGAGCATGTCTAGTGTGTCAGACTGCATTGGGATCACATTGCCTCAGCCTCAGAAGGTGCCAGTGTTTTGTCATTTTCTATGTAAGCATAATTTTTAGACTAGTTTGCTTCTAAAAGCAATAGTCTCAAGAATTCTTTTTTTGGGAAGATTATTTTTCAAGCCTGTCATGTAAAGCACAGAAACAGGACACCATTTTCTCAGCACTAAGAAAATAACCAAAACACCATTTAGTAACATCAGTAACCATTTTAAGCCATGATTTCTTCAAAGGAACCATGTTGTTCTCTTTAGTCTGGGAAACATGTTCTACACTGCCCAATGACTTGTTTTTAAAAATTACATTTGAAACACTTGTAATCATGGTTTATCTATTGGAATCTCATCCTACCTACTGGGTAAGGACTTTTCTTCCTGTCTTGATCCTACAGATTGAGTATCGCATGTACCTCTTTGATTAGAGTAATGAATGAGTTTCCGTTCCCACCGTTTGTACACTGCTTTGCTGTAGAGGTGAAATAGCCATGAGTCACATCCTCAATTGTAGTTAGTGATTCAATAAACTGTACTTGTGATTTTGTTGTTAGGATTTGAAGTCAATATTTGTCCACTTCTCAAAAACCTTATGCCAACCCTGGAAGATCTGGATCTTGACATTCTATGTTAAAGGAGTCAACACCCTTCTCTTGGACGCAACCTAGAGTCTGTAAGTCCGAGACTGCTTAAAGGGAAATGCTGAACTGATGTGTAAGAAAGAACCTTTATCAAGGCTTGATATGATTTTGCTGTTTCACAACTGTCATATTGAAATTCTCTTCTGCTCCCATAGAAGGGAATACTTACCTCTTGCCAGCAGGTTCCTGTCGGGAACTGGAATGCATCCCTGTAAATACTCAGAATGGCAGAGTGGAAGAGTTCTCTTCTGTCCCCACACTGCTTCTGCTTTTGGCAAAGGCTCAGGTATTGGCAGGGGCGCCCGCCTCTGCACAGTCTGCTCTGGGTGGTGGGGGGATTCCTCTTACTTCCAATTACCAGTTTCTTTATATGTAGGAGGACATTTTTTGGCAGGGACGATCCTCTTCTCTTCATGTCTGGCTGACAGTGCCCTTGCTAATTTATTTTTTGGCATCCCTTATGCATTTGTTAAGACGTCAAAAGGTACATACAAAGTATTGAAGTGAAGATTGCATTTACATTCTGGAGCTTCCAGTAGACAACATGAGATGTTAGAAACTCTCTCCTTGGAATAGAGGGAATGGTACAGGGTAAATAGAGGAGAGTGGGCATGATTTACTTGCCTTCTTGCAAAAGTCTCAAGGCCCTTCAGTGCACAGCAACTCACAGAACCCCAAACTTGTATGAGGGTAAGGATTTGAAAATCTCTGTGATCTGCTGCTTTCATTTCCCAGCTGTGCAAATTGAGACCAGGAATAGTTAAATGACTTGCTCAAGACCACCCAGCCAGCCAATGCTAGAGCTAGGATCCTGGTCTTCTTTCTCTGCCCTGTATTATTTTTACTATATTGCAAGGTTTTGAAAGTAGTAGGCACTCGGGAACTATATATTAGGTATATTGAATATCTATTTTCATAGTTTCTTTCTGCATATAGTATGGAAAAGAATACCACACCCTGTTCCCCTCCAAAAAAATTCTAACAAGTTCCATAGCCATACAAGCTGGATTGGTTATAATTCTTGCATCTAGATTGAGTTGCCTGGAAAAGGGGTCACTTCAGTAGTTTTTCCCTTTCCCAAGTGGATGGAACCCTTAGTTGAAACCCAGCCAGCTGAAATGTGTCAGAATCAATCTGTAATTTCAGAGGCTGCAGAAAATCAGTTCCAACTGCCTGCTCTGGACAGTCTGTTCTGTTATACTGTCTGCAACATTAATATAGCAGATCTGTGAAGACACGCTCACAAACGGCAGATCTCACAAATTGTCTCTTCAGAGGGAATAATTATCCAAACAACTAATTTGAGTGAAAGTAGCCCTGAAAATGTTTCAGGTTCTGGTTGAGAGTAATTGGAAGTGCCCAATTAAATAATTTTTAAAAAGCTCTTATGAAACCAAAATTAGGAAGTTACTTTTTAAAATAAAATGTTAAAGAACTAAATTTGTATTTATAAAAATTGCTTTTAGAGTCACTGGTCACATCGAAGAAAGTTTTGCTGGTAAAGATGATAGAATAGGCTCATCACACACTTTAGTGATGGGATTGTTTTATGTATCCAAGAAGGTAACTCAAGCTGGATCGAAGTGTGATTGAATTTAAAGCAAGCATTACACTTAATGGCATTCAGAGTCAGTAGGACGATGGTCATTTAAGACAATCATTTTGTGATGGCAATTCTAAATAGGGCGTGCATATCCAACTTGTTGTAGTGACTCTAGTGGTTAAAACTTAACGCTTAAATAGCTCCATCTTCCTCCCTGGGGTAAATATGAAAATAGTGAAATGGGACTTTGGATGTTGGAATCATTTCAGTGAAAAGTCTTGGACATGCTTTAGTTATGAACTTGTGTGCAAAGCCAATATGGTTTAATTTTTTTAGCTTAAAAATATAAACTAAAGCTTTTAAAAAATTTCTCTACTTTCAGACTTATTATTGATTAAATTAGTGTTTCTAACATTTATGACTATGGGGCCAACACTTTCTTGCATATATTGGGTGCGCTGCAAATATATTATGATGATACAGCAGATAAAAAAATTTAAGGAAAACATTTTGCACCAGTTTTTTATTTGTGTATTTTTGTTTGCTTATATATTTATTGGAACTTTCACAAATTCCTCAGAACATATTTTGGTTTATGACCAGTTTAGTTTTTTTTAACTAACAATATTCCAATTTGGTGAGATAAAGGTTGTAAAGAATAAAATTGCTCAAAAGTAAAGGAGGGAGTTTGTTCTTGTTGTTTTGGTTTTATGAAAATAATATTTTTTTCTTAAAAAATAAATCAGATAATTTAGAAAAGCATAAAGAAGTAAATAAAAGCAATAATTTCTCTCTCCAGAGATACTGGCTATCCATGTTTTGAGCATAGCCTTCTTGATTAAAAAAAATCAAAACCATATACATTATATATATGCACATATTATGTGGACACATTTATATACTTACTATATTCAACAGCAGTCTGTATATTTCTAAATTTATACAAATGGTTTTGTGTAGTTCACATGCTCTTTGCACATCTTGTCATGAAATATTGTTTTTTCAATTTAACCAGATGGATACTTGCAGCTCCAGTCGATTGTTTGGATTGCTGTGTAGTGTTAGATTACATGATTATATCCTCCACTCCCTGTTGATGGGCCATTAATTTGTTTCCAGTTTTTCCACATTATAAATGATATTGCAGTGAAAAATCTCCTTGTACACATATGTAAGATTTCTCTAGGATTTATATTTACAAGTAGAATCATAGATTAAGGACAGCTTCAAATATACTAATAATTGCAAATATGGACTCTAAAATGATCATACCAATTTATACCCCATAGTTATAGGGATCAGTTTTTTGTAATTTAGTCCATTTTTGCTTTCTATATTTTGAACTTATGTTGTTGGATAAACGCAGATTCAAGATTATTATATTTTATTAAATTGTTCCTTTTGCCATTATGTAGAAACTCTTTTCGTCCTTAATAATGTCTTTTTTTCTTAGGTGTCTATTTTGTATGATATTAATATTGCCACACAAACTTTCTGTTGGTTAGTATTTGTCTTTTTCTATCTCTTTATTTTGTGTCATTTATATTTTAAGTTTGTGGAGTATTTTTAATCCAATCTGAAAAATTTGAGCTTTTAACTGGCAAATTTAATATGTTTGGTTTTATTAATATTATTATTACTGTTGCATTTAGATGTATTATTTATGATATCTCGCTGCTTCACTTAGCATTTCTTTATTAATAAAGTGTTTTATGTGTGCGTTTATGAGCTTTTTCAATTTTTATCTTTTATAAATTGCTTGTTTATGTCCTATTTTTCCATTTCATTTAAACCATTGATTTCTAAGAACTCTTTATATAGTAGGGAAAATATTCCTTTGTGGTTCATGTAGGTTGTAGTTTGTCTCTAAATTCATCTGTGCTCTAAATTTGACTATGGTGGCTTTGCCTTATAAAAGCTTTAAATTTTATATATTCATAGCTACCTTTTTTGAAAAAAAAAACAAAACCTTAATGGCTTATGGTTTTATTACTATGACTAAAAGACTCAAAAGAAGGAATTTATGAATTGCATTCATGGGGAAAAATTCTAACTTGCCATCAGAGTAATTCATATGATAAACAAATGGAGTGTTATGTAAAAATAACATTTCCTGGAATAAATAAGGAAAAAACTTATACACTTAAAATAATTAAAATGATGAAAACTTTAACAAACAATTATGAAGGAACAAAAATTTAAGCACTGCATCTGCGGGAGAGACTAAAGCACTGTGCATGCACAATGGGAATCAATTCAGCAAACAATGGAAAAAAGGTCGAGACTTAGTAGATCTAAATGAAAGGAGTA
>NW_012156173.1:380710-382019 GCF_000956105.1 Propithecus coquereli
CACTAATTAGTAAATTGAGCTCTGTTGATAAATGTACCAAGACATTCATAAGAAGCCATTTTATAATTAATTTTGCTGGCAGTAGGTCACAGATTTCCTTTCCAGATGTTCAGACAGAATATATGACCAGAGAAGACAGGACTTTCATACTAAGTAAACTCTAGATACTGTAAGAATGAATTTCATTTTTATTATTGTTATTATTTGGATAAACTATATAGAATTCTTTATTTTTAACTTTGAGGTATTTTTTTCTCTGCTAATTTACATTGGTGATCATGTATATAATCAGGATGTTATTAGAAGAAGCAAATTATTTGCTTAGAATTACATAATATGGAATGAAAAATGTATGATCTTTGATAGCATGTGTTTTTATAGTGGAAAAATACGGATCGTTCTATAGATTTGGAGTAAATTCTTATTTCAGAAACTTTTAAGAATTGCTCTTATTACTTAAATTCGAATAATGCAGCAGTTTTGTTTTGATCTCTTCTTACAGTTCAGTTTCCGTGAGTTGACTTTGTGTCGTGGTAGGGAGTCATTCTAACTTGGAATGAGGAATTAAGTGCATTCATATGCATGTGAACCCTCCCTCACTTGCCTCTGGCAACTGGGATTCTCAGTGCTGCTGGAGAAAATGGTGCAACTTTGCTGATTGGTGCCATTGCACACTCCCGGTTTCCAGCCCCATGTGCTCGGCAGTCCTGTTGTTCGTACCTGGAGTCACCCTCTCCCTATGCTGGCTCTCACTGCCCTACCCAGGCCTCCTGACTCTCTGCAGGCTTGCAATAGATGGGCTGCTTCCTAGTCCAGAGGGCAGGCACTGAGCATGGTTAACACCTCACTGGCTAGTTGTTTCTCCAGGCGTTGAGTAGACCCATGTGACATGGCCCATGTTTGACTGGTTTTTGATTTGCAAAATCAGCAATTTCATCTTTTCGTCTACTTCAAGCAAACACAGGCTTATCTTCATCCTCTATAGTTCCCTGACTTCTGAGAATAGATGACCCTCTTCTCCAAAGTTAATTCATTCCCTTAGGAAGGAACTCATAAATCATTTCTCTTCTGGGATCTGGCCCCATCAGATCCTTTTCTTTTCATATCTTCAATATCTAACTTTTTGTCTTGGCTTCTTTTTTTTTTATTATTTCAGCATATTATGGGGGTACAGATGTTTAGGTTACGTATGTTGCCCTTGCCCCCCCCAAGTCCGGGTTTCAAATATGTCCATCCTTCAGGTGGTGCGCATTGCACTCTTTGTGTATGCATATACCCGTCCCCTCCTCCCTCTTCCCCCCTCCCCCCT
>NW_012156173.1:384722-386732 GCF_000956105.1 Propithecus coquereli
TTTACAAAGTTCAGCAAAGAAAATTAAAATAATGATTCAGGTAATTCAAATCCGATACCTGGTTCCCTCAGTATCTCTCTTCAGAAAAATTATCTCACTAATCATTTACCCATGTCCCTTTACACCTATGTCCATGAAGATACTTGACTTGGTCAGCATCATAAATGCCTACTATGTTTAAAACACTGGTACTGCAAGAAATTCAGAAATGAATAGGAGACAGCTCTCAAGTTGCCTCCGATCTAGAGGGGAAAAAGCAAGTAAACATATAATTTATATTGCAAATCAGACTGCAAATAACATTTAAGAAAAAGAAAAGGTATATAAAGGGTCACGGCTTGACTCTCACAAACTCTGAAATTTATTCCCTTTTGAAGCAGTTTTAAGAGACTACATCTCAGACCTGAACTCTGAATTGTATATCCTCCATCTTTTTGACTTTTATGTAACAATTGTGTTGATGTATTATTTATATACCATCTATATCCTCACGTGATAAATGCAGTTTACTCATCAAACCTGTGTTGACTACTTACTATGCTCCAACTACAAAGTGTGGGGCATGCAAACATTGGTAAGACATGACCAAGGAGTTCAGAGCAGTACGGAGGCAGATAAATAAATGGTATTCCCAGGACAGTACAAAAAGTTTACCTTCATACATAAGACTGTAGTGGCCCAAAGAAGGGAGTTATGAACCCTGATGGATCACACAGAGCAGACTGCACAGGCTTCAGACCCCAATGTGGGTCTTGAAGGATGAATAAGCATTTACCAGGGAGACCCAAGAGGAGAACATCTGGGTTTTCTGCCCAGGTAGGCATCTTCCGGGTTTGTTCCTCCAGCCACACTTGAGGCTGGAGAAAGTCTATGATAAACCTCGTCACAGTCCCTGAGGGTGTTCTAGGCATTGTTCCTGTCTCTACCCTGCATCCTTTAACCCTGACCTACTCTCTACTCTTCCCAGAGAGCAGAATGGATTTGGCAGAGTTACATCTTAGACTGGATTGGGGAATCAGATACAGACTGGCCAAGAAAGGAGCATTTGAAAAGTCAGGGAAGCCAAAAAGACACGAGGCATGGCTGGAGGCATGAGGAAATATGCGTGGTTCGAACATAGGTAGGGTGCTTATGGATGAGAGGTAGGAAACGGGGTCGACCAGAAAAGCAGGATCCAGATCATGAAAGACTATGTGTGCTTTGCTGAGGGATTTGGATGTTATTGTTTGGGTCATGGGGAACTTTGAAAGGCTTTCATGTAGTAGACCGATACAAAAAGACTCGTGTAGCATACGCATACTGTTTTGCTAGTTTGACTGCTTCTGCTTGGAAGCCACTGATGAGGAATGCTACTCAGAGCTCCCTGTGGAAGAAAACTGCTGTAGGAGTCGTTGGCCAACAGCCTGCAGGTGGCACATCTTCTGATCCACCAGTGGTGGCAGATTCACACAGGGTCACACTCCCCCAGGCTGCTCCCAGTCAATGACTGAGCCAGGCAGGCTACTGGTGCCTGGCCAGTTTTGCCCCCCATGGGGCTTCTCTAAAGGCAGCCTTCGCTTGATACTTTCTCAGAGCCTCGTGAATCTGAGCCGCCTTCTACTCCCTCTTTCTTTCTTTTCTCTCATAGGTGCCCAGGCTTCATGGTGGCCTGAGGCGTTCTCTGCCTGTTCCCGCACCCTCTCCCCTTTGTCTGTCCCAGGTGTTTCCCCATACTCTCTTATTTCTAATTCTGTCTTGACGTCCGCTTACCGTAGGACATGAACTGACACATGATACCTCAAAGTCTATTTTTAATCTTTTTTTTTTGTAGAGCCTCAAAAAATTGGTATAAGACTCAGAATTGTTCCTCTCTATGGAAATCTTTAGTAAAAGGCAAAAGATTTATATGATCTGAAGAGAAACCAGAGTATGTCAAAGTCTATTTTTAAACTTTAGTATTTATCTTTAAGTGGCTATTTATGTTTTATCCTTTGAACTAGCATGTCTTCCTTTATATAAAGTGAACTTTTT
>NW_012156173.1:386782-388333 GCF_000956105.1 Propithecus coquereli
ATTCTTATATGTGCATTTATGTGTTGATCAGTTAATACCAATTTGATGGTGAGTACATGTGGTGCTTGTCTTTCCATTCTTGGGATGCCTCACTTAGTAGAATGCGTTACAGCTCTATCCAGGAGTATACAAGATGTGCTATATCACCATTGTTTCTTAAAGCTGAATAGTACTCCATGGCATACATATACCACATTTTATTAATCCACTCATGTGGCTTCTTTCCATTAACATACAACATAGACAAGTCTTTTTCTGTCTTATTTATATTTGAGTTTTTAAAATATATAAAACATACCACATGTACAAAGGAGAAATATAAAAAATATATGTGCCTTTTAAAGAATAATAGTGAAGTAAATACTCTTCAGCTTAAACCTAGACCCTTTTTAACATCTCTGAAGTTCTTATATGCTGTGATCACTCCTCCTTCACTCTTTCAAGATCTTGAATTTTGTATTTATTCCCATTTGCTTTTCTTTACAGTTTATTCATTATTTTTTCTTATTATTTTGGGGTCTTTATTTTTTATTTCAAAATATTATGGGGGTACAAATGTTTTTGGTTACATGGATTGCTTTTGTAATGCTTGAGTCAGGGCTGTAAGTGTGCCCATCACCCAGATAGTGTTCATCGTACCTGTTGAGGTAGGTTTTTGCCCATCCCCTCCTCCTCCCTATCCCCTGCTTTATTTCCACTGAGTTTACTTCCCTCTGTGCACATGTGTACTCATCGGTTAGTTCCAATATGGTATTTGTTTTTCCATTCTTTAAATACTTTGCTTAGGATAATGGTCTCCAGTTCCATCTAAATTGGTGCAAAAGGCATGAATTCATCCTTTTTAATGGCTGAGTAGTATTCCATGGCATATATATACCACATTTTGTTAATCCACTCATGAATTGATGGGCACTGGGTTGATTCTACCTCTTTGCAATTGTGAATTGGGCTGAAGTAAACATTTGAATGTAGGTGTCTTTTTGATTAGATAACTTCTTTTCCTTTGGTTAAATACCCAGTAGTGGAATTGCTAGATCAAATGGTAGTTTTACTTTCAGTTCTTTGGGGAATCTCCATACTGTTTTCCACAGAGGTTGTACTAGTTTGTAGTCCCACCAACAGTGTATAAGCATTCCTTTCTCTCTGCATCCATGCCAGCATCTATTGCTTTTAGACTTTTTAATAAAAGCTGTTCTAATTGGGATAAGGTGATATCTCATTGTGGTTTTAATTTGCATTTCCCTGATGATTAGTGATGTTGAGCATTTTTTCATATATTTGTTGGCCATCGGTACATCTTATTTTGAAAAGCTTCTGTTCCTTTCTTTTGCCCACTTTTTAAGGGGATTGTTTGTTTTTTTCTTGCTCATTTGCTTGAGTTCTTTGTACATTCTGGTTATGTGTATGTATCTCTTAAAAATCTTCTGTTTAGTCCCACATGTTTTTAAATATCAGTGGGATCTTCTGAAACCAGCTTTCACTCTGAGTTGTGTTTGTGAGATTCATCTATGTTAACATGTGTGACACTAGTTTCCTCTGGTCCCCATTTTC
>NW_012156173.1:392309-398209 GCF_000956105.1 Propithecus coquereli
CAGTTGCTTAAATGTGAAAAGAACCATGTAAAGAAAAACCTCATATTGCTGTGAAATGATCTAATAGTGCTCTAAGTCTATTTGGTGAAAGGATTTCACATGATTTCCTAACTTTGTAGTCGTTAGAACCCATGCACATGTGAGATGCTGCTGCTTTTGGGTGTGACAGATCCCTTGTTTAAACAAAGCTAAGTGATAATCAGCAAACATGACAAGAATGATTTCTTCAAAAGCCGAAGTAACATGTTAATGAACCTACGTCTTAATTCTGATAAGATTGAATTTAGGGGGCATGACCTTCTTACGTAATTAAGAATAAGTTATCAATGCTATTATAGATTTAGGAAAACCACAGTGTGTTGTAGACTCAGCTATTACAGGGAGGCTGCCTGCCTTAAGTGGAAGTTTTGGGAAAAGAAGGTTTTGGAAAACCAATGTGGTATCTCACATTGACACTTGAGGTTCGTTTTAAACCAGTAGTTGACTGTGTTGGGATGAGTAGGATGGGGCGTTAAGGCAAATCAATGCCATTTTTAAAAGCGTTTTTTAATCTTTATGCTTACAGAAATTTTGCAAGTATAGTACAAAGAACTGTTTTCCTAAAACACTTGAAAGTAAACATGCCCTCACCTCCAAGTACATTTGTTGGTTTATATTATTATGGTCTCATGGTTTAGTAGATTATAACCTGATACTATCATTATCTATTTTGATGCTCAATTGTCACCTCTTTGGCCGGTGGGAGCTCATTGAAGCTGGCTTTTGTGTCCTTTTAATTTACCCCATCATTCTTTGAGCATTTCCTTTTTTTTTTTTTTTGTACAGGTTTTTGTGAGCTCATGTTATACTTTCCCTGCTCTAGCTCTGAAATTAACCATTTCTCCCAGAAGCCTGATTCCTTTTAGTGGAGAATGGTATTTAGAAACCAAGATCTGGATGACAGGTGTGCTCGTTGCTACTGGGGTGTTGCTGCCACTCAGAGGCCCTCTCAGTATGTAAACAATCTCCCCTCACTGCCAACCCCACCTTGCCCCACCCCACAGGGACTCCTGCCTCACTGTGAGAGCTCCAGTTCCCGGCACTGTGCTGCTCTGCACTACCACTCCTTCCTCATGTTGCTAGGGTCTCGACACCCATGTCAGGTCCCCTTCTCCCTTTCCACAGGGAGTGTGATCCCACCTCGCTCAGGTTCTGACACCTTGTGCTGGCCTACAGCCCCATGGGGGAGTGCTCCTCGCTCACTGGGCTCTGAAACTCTGTGCCTGGACATTCCCGCTCCCCTCCCTCTTTACCCTGCTCAGACTTTGACACCACAGTTGGGTCTACCACCCCTTTGAGTGACTGTTTCCCTCATGCTACCCAGGCTCTAATACCCCACTCTTGGTCACCAGGACCCCCCTCCTCTGGTGGGGTTCCTACCTTGCTCAGCCCCACCAAGTAGCTTTGATGCTAGTTTTGAATGTTGATTTAGAAGTTAACCTAATGATTTGCCAAACTCCAAAGATGTGTGGTTATATATATTTTTAAACCAAGATTCTGGAACACATAATTGAAGAGAAATGATTTCTTAAGTGTCCTCATATCAATTTATTTTTTAATGTGAAGATACATATTTTAATAAGGCAAAACTTTGATGTTTGATTAATTCTGCATTGGATGAGAAATGAACACATATTTATAACATATCTTATCTAAAATATATATGTACATAAATTACTTAGGAATAAGTTGTCTTGAGAGGATTTTGTGTCCAAAGTAATCCATGATGGAAATTTCAGAATCAAGTACCAGCAGTTCCTCATTTACAGTCCATCTTATCTAGGGTCTTTTAAGCAGATCAAAGGTCTATGGCTCATCTCATTCAACACATGGAAGGTACACTGATGACTCAGAGTTTATGTGCCAGCCTAGATCTTGGCCCTGGAACTGCCTTCAAGCCCTCAACTTTGGATTGCCCTTTTGTCTCAATTGTGTCAAAACCTTGTCATTGAGATGCTTGTGAGATATCAAAACACATGTCAAGTAGGCATCCCCTAGGCCTAGTGCTCCTATAGCCAGTGTCTATGTGACATCTCCATTTTGACATCTCACAGGCACCTCAAACTTGATGTGCCTACACCTGAACTTGTGATTCCCTCCCCAGGACAAATCTTCCTCCTCTCAGTCTTCCCTATCCCAATAAATGGCACAGCCATCCCCCAGCCAGAGATCTGGAAATGTTCTTGATTCTTGTCCTTCATTCCTTATGCAGAATATATCAGTGCGTACTCTCTTCTGTTTTTTTTTAACATCTCCTGTCACAACCCTAGTCTGAGCCACCAACGTTTCTTACCTCGTCTGCTTCTTGCTTCCATTCTTGCCATTTTGTGATCCATTATCCTCATGGCTGCCAGAGTGATACCTGTGTATCTGATCGTATCACTAACCTGCTAAAACACACCTAACAAATCACCCAATTCCTATGTAGGCTGCAAGAGCAGCCCCTTGTGCATCTCTGCAATCTCATCTGGTGCTGTTCACCCCCACACTGTGAGCCCCAGCCACTTTGGCCTTCTTTCTGTTCCTGGAACATATCAAACTTTTTGCTGCCTTAGATATTTTGAACATTATGTGCTTAGAATATCATTATCTTCCCTCTTCCAAATAGAAGCTTTGAATCTTCACACTAGAATTAAATGCTAACTGATGAGTATGATTTGGGGACTAATTTCTGTTCTCTTATAGTATTATTTATTTTACACTTGAAGGAGAATCTCAGTGGCAATTAGGGTGGAATAATTGTTAAATTTAATTTGCTATTAAGAAAACAGCAAGAAAAAACCTGCTTCCGACTGCTTCCAAAACAAGTCTTAACAAAAATCAATGTGATTATGACATTGAAAATATAAAAAGAAAAAAAGAGTATTATTGTTACCAAATATTACTAGTTTAACTTTCAAATGACTTGTTTCAGTATAGATGATGAATTTTCATTAATAGTGCTTGTAAATACTATAATAATATGTCACATGTACATAATACAGTACAAGAGTGTGCACATTCATTGTCTCTCTTGAAAGTCACAACCTCATGAGCACAGAGAAGTTAAATGACATTACTTGGCTAAGTCCAGTTCTCTGGACTCCACCTTCATTCAATAAATATTGTTTGAGAGCATACTATGTGTCAGGCACCGTGCCAGGAACTTGAGAACAAAAATGTTCCTATGGAGTTTATAATCTAATGGAAGAGGCACATCATAAACAAGCAAACCAGCAAATACATGTCTGGTTGGAGGGATATTTTTCCTTGCTCCACATATACTGTTTTATGGTGCCAGGAACATACTGAACTTCAAATCAACCTTTGGGTGTGAAATAGAAAGAAAGGAAGAGTCAGAGACTCTTCAGCATATTCACTCATAGGAGGTAAATTATTTGGGATGGTATAAAAGGTTTTATTGTTTTGTAAATAATCTACCCTGGGGGACTGAAAACCCATCCCTGTCACCCTGTGCAGAATACTATTCAATAGAATGGAAGGACTTGCAATTTTAGCCTCAGGGGAAATAGGAAGAAAGAGGTTATTCTGAGGAAGGACCCCCTCCTCCCCCAGGGGGAGTTAGGGACCTTGAGGGGCTGGAAGGAAGAAGGGTTTGGCCCAAACCGGAGGGTGTTTTCTTCTCCTACTGAGCACGTAATAAGGTACCAGGACTGGAGGAGTTAGGAGGATGGGCAGAGAGAGGATGATCGCTCCGTGTGTACCCTGTAGAGACTAAAAGATAAAGTTCAAACCTGAAGGGACAAGCTGTTTAATATGTTCTCCTCAATTCTGTGTGCTTGACTTGCCAACAGCAAGCTTGATTATTAATGAAGTGCATCATTCCATGGCAAAGGAATCAGCTCTTTATAATGAAAAGAGAACTATATGTAGGTCGTTAGAAAAAAAAAATCAAAATTAAAGTCTCCGTAATATAATAGATTCCTACATTTTGAAAGGACACTGGGGTCCCTTTGAGCCCCATTTTCATAGTATACTGAATTAATGATCAATCTGCTCACCCCTCCCCTGCTCATGAGATAGCCTTTCCTCCATCCAAGTGTCGTGAAACTCCTCTTTTCCTGCTGCCCACAAGACAGTTCTTGAAGCATCTGAGGTTATGCCCATATCTAAAATGAAAAGCTGTGATCTGATAGTTACGGATGAGTTACTGTGCTGTATATATGTAAGGAACCGTCACAGTATTTGTAAGCATCATTAGCGAAAATTCGTTATCTTTATTGGAATGAGTCATTTGAAAATTAAACTCAAAGTAATTTGGTAACAATAATACTTTGAAATCCCTCTTGTTCCAAGATTTCCTAGTGTTTCATATGCCGAGTATTTTCTGAATATTGCAGCAGCTGTTTTTTCTTTTTATAATTTCAGTGTCATAATTACATTGCTTTTTATTAAGACACTTATTTTGGAAGCAGTTGGAAGCAGGTTTATTTTGTTGTTTTTTTTAATAGTAAATTAAGTTTAACAATTATTTCCATATTAATTGCTACTACAATTCTCCTTCAAGGTATGAAATAAATAATACAATAAGAGAACAGAAATTAGTCCCCAAATCATACTCATCAGTTAGCATTTGACTCTATGTGAAGATTCAAAGCTTGTTTTTCACAAAGAAAAACATTATTGTGATTCATATTTATTAAATCTCATGCTTATTTTATTAGTGGATTAAATTTTTAGCTTTTGATTACAGGATTGCTCTGTGTGTGTGTATGTCTATACATACAGTCAATTAACAGTAAGTCTCTAGGAATATAAGAACCAATAACATATTCAAAACTAAACTCTTTCCTCAAACAGCTTCTTTTCATTTGTTCTTATTCCAGTAAAAGGTGCCATCACCTAGCCAGTTGCTCAAGCCAGTAACTGGACATCATCGTGACAGCTTCCCCCTCCCTCCCTCCCACATCTAAAGTCAAGGCCTTTTTATTCTGTCTTCTCAATAGCTGTATGTTCTGCCCACTCTGTGCACCCCCATCACTACTACTCTGGTTCAAGCTACCATCACCTCTGGCCTGGATTGCTGTAGGGGTTTCTTAAATGGCCCTCCTACATCAATGTTTGCCCCTTTCCATACAGCAGCAACAATCTTTTACAAATGCAGATCTGATCACGTTCTGTCTCTGTGGAAGCCCACTCATGGTGTCTCCTAAGATAAAGTTCACAACCCTTAATATGATCTATGAAATCTCATACACTCTTGCCCCTGCTATCTCTTTACTCAACCACATTAGTTTTTGTTGATATCTTTGAGACAAGATGCTGTACTCTGAGTCTTGGCACATGCTGTTCTTCCCTCACTCCCCTATACTGTCTCAGTTTAAGGGATCACCTCAATAATCACTTCTATGCCATCCTACGTGTTCCCTGAATACATACCATACTTGTAATTCTTTACTTGATGTCTGTTTTTTCCACTCAAGATTTAGATCCAAAAAGGTGAGGGTCAGGTCTGAGTTGTTCATCATTTTAGCCCTGGTCCCCAGGCAGAGTGCTTGACACATTGTGCATGCTCAGTAAATATCTGTTAGATGAATGAAAACAAATAAGTGAAACAAGCGAATGATGAATGACTGATCTGAATGTCACTCAAATATTTTTGGTGTTGAATTAGTCTAACAATCTGAGTTCGAAAAACATAAAATTATGAAAATTTGAGCACAAAGGGGTGGTGCTTTTTAAAAGTTAGTTTGAAAGTATCATCAACAGTTTTGTCTACCCGGGTTGAAATTGATTTGGCAGTATACGAATGCATATAGAAAGAATCTTTCAGGAGAGGAAATGTGAACGTATTGGTAAGCCCTGAACAAGTGGAAAGGATTCTTTATGAAAACGTATAGGGAATGTAAAATCTAGACAGC
>NW_012156173.1:398924-404559 GCF_000956105.1 Propithecus coquereli
TTCTAGAGCTACTCATACCCCAGGAGTGTCCCACAGCTGACGTTTTACTATTTCCTGTTTCTAATTCTAGTGATGTATCATTTGCAACCCTTTTAAACTCATCCTACCCCAGAGCAGCCTGTGAGGAAGGGAGGGTAAATATTCCCACTTTACAAATAAAAACCTGAAGCCATTGCTTAAATTATTACCTCAACATTGCAGTTATTAAGGGTGAAGATGGTACTAGGCTGGTTCAGGGTACATTTAGCTGTAAAAATAATGTAGCATTGTGATAAAATCACAGGCTTTATAGTCAGAAAGGTCTGGGTTTTGCTCACATACTGAGTAACAGCGATATGCTTAATCTCTTTAGACGAGGGAAGTTTCTTTTTTTATTGATACATATTTGTACATATTTAGAGGTACATGTGCAATTTTGTTACATGCCTAGAATGTGTAACGATCAAGTCAGGGTATGTAGGGTGTCCATCACCTTGAGTATATATCATTTCTAGGTGTTGGGAACATTTCAAGTCCTCTCTTCTAGCTGTTTTGAAATATAAAATACATTGTTTTTGATTATAGTCATCCTGTTCCACTGTTGAACATTAGAATGTATTCCTTCCATCTGTGTGTTTGTACCTGTTAACCAAACTCTCATCGTCCCCCTGCCCTTCCCTCACACATCCTTCCGAGCCTCTGGTGTCTATCATTCTACTCTCTACCTCTATGAGATCAACATTTTTAGCTCCCATGTCTGAGTGAGAACATGCAATATTTTTCTTTCTGTACCTGGCTTATTTCACTTAACATAATGGCCTCCAGTTCCATCCATGTTGCTGCAAATGACATGATTTCATTCTTTTTATGGGCTGGATAGCATTCCATTGTGTATCTATACCACATTTTCTCTATCCATTCATCTGTTGATGGACACTTAGATTTATTCCATGTCTTTGCTATTGTGAATAATGCTGCAATAAACATGAGGGTGCAGGTATTTTTTTGATATACTGATTTCTTTTCCTTTGGATAAATACCCAGTAGAGGGATTACTAGGTCATATGTTAGATCTATTTTTATTTTTTTGAGAAATCTCTGTACTGTTTTTCATAGTGGCTGTACTAATATACATTCCCACTAACATGTATAACATGTACATGTAACATGTAATTTACATTCTCCGCACCCTTGCTAGCATCTGTTACTTTTTCATCTAGATGAGGGCAATTCCGATCAATTATTAGTCATGTGATATTATCACATAAAGTATGCACTGGAGTCACAAGAGGGAATCTTTGTAGAATCAGAGCTAACTGGATTTCTTTTGGCTCCTAAAGCTAGAGGATCAGGCATTAAACAAAAAAAAGGCATTTATGTAGTAATACCAGCTATCTTAGTCTGTTCTTGCTGCTATAACAATATACCACAGACTGGGTAATTTATAAACAACAAAAATGTTTTCCTCATATCTCTGGAGGCTGAGAAGTCCAAGATCAAGGTGCCAGCAGATTCAGTGTCTGGCAAAGTCTTGCTCTCTGTTTCCAAGATGGTGCCATGTTGCTGCATCTTCACGTGGCAGAAGGTGGGAGGACAAAAGGGATGAAGGCCGTGCGTAGCCTCTTTTATATAAGGACGCTAATCCTATCCATGACGGGGGGGAGGGGAGCCCTCCTGACCTAATCACCCCCTAAAGGCCTCACCTCTTAATATTATCACATTAGTGATTAAGTTTCAACATATGAATTTTGGGAAGACACATTCAGGCCATAGCACCACCTTTCTGTATTTTAGTAATTTATTTTAACCCCTCTTTCATTTCTTTATATATAACATTGGAATGATACTAGTACCTACCTGTATCAGTCAGAATAAGTTATGTGCAATAACAAACAACATCCAAATCTGAGAGATTTAAAACAAAGAAATACAAAGATGTATTTCTCACTCACTTATGTCCATTGTGATTTGGGCAGTAGCTCCTTACATCATCCTTACATGCGAGCCTGAGATGATTAACTCTTTGCCATCTGCAAGGTTGTTGGTATCCATGGCAAGGGGAAAGGATCCTCACATATCACACATTGGCTTTTAAATGTTTTTGCCAGGAATGGACACACATCTCTCCACTCACATTTCATTAACCAAAGCTAGTCACCTCTCTATGCCTAATTTCATGGGATAGGAAATTGCAGTCTAACACAATGAACCTATGGGCCCAGAAGGAGAACTAGAATTTTGGTGAATAGCCCCAATAACCGCTACCTGGCCTTATTAGGATTTCTGGGAGGCCTAATTAAGTTTGTGAATGTCAAACAGTAAGCACAATGCCTGATAGCTTACAAGAACTAAGTAAATGTTAGGAATTGTTATGACTTACTTTGGTTATAAACTTTATTAATAACAATGACTTGGAGCTTACTTTAGCTTGTTGCATGTAGTGTCACTTTGGAGTATGGAACTTCTGAAGTAGAGCATGTGTTTATCAAAAAAAACATACAGAGCTGCATAATTTTTACGCTTGCATGACAGCAATGTTGAGTGTACTACACAGACACAGCATAATGAAACGGTTGAGGGACTCAGATGACTTGAGTATAATGGTAGTCAATTATTATTTTATATCCAGATGGGAAATTTGTGATTTATAAACTGCTAAAGAACAAAAAGGATTGGACTTACACATATCATTGTATGGACCCAAGTTCATTATTTCGGAGCGTACAACCCTGTTTCTGTGCATGTTCCTTTGCACAGTGTTAAGCTGAAAACCCCATGGTTCTCCGGGTGCCTCAAATACTCTGCTTGTGGCTCATGGATTCTGTGGTTTCTTCAAGGTAGATAGTGAGCAGGTCAGATCATAGTCAAAGAAGTTCAAGCAAAAATAAGTTTTCTTGGTTTTAAGAGTCCTCTTTCTTCACCCTTTTTTCCCTGGGAATAGATTTTTCTCATACCTATTTCTTCACTCTCTTTTTCCTTCTAAACAGAAAAACATTGGTCATTGTGATTGATTGATTGATGGTTGGCTGATTACATTTTATCACACAGGACTTTGAATATGTTACTTCAGTTGGCATTTTTGTCTTAATGCACTATTCCAGCCTATGAGCTCCTCTGGGGTGAAGATTTTGTCATTCAATTAGCCTTGGGTCCTCAGTGCCCAGCAATGCCTATAACTTGGTCTTCGAGTAACAGTGAATGAAGAACTGAATGAATGTACAAGAAGAAAGCATTGCTCCCGTTTAGAGGAACTGCACGCATAGGGAGAACACTGGGGACATTTTCTCATTGCTGAGCCCCCTGAAATCCTCTGTATATGACCTTTTCCTTCCTACTCATTTCTTCTTCTATTTTCATGGCTAGGCCATGACCACTGGGGAAGCACGGAGAAGTCTGCCTGATCCTACAGCTGGAGACAGTTGCCTCAAGCCATATTTCTTTAATGATAGAATTCCTTTCCCCACCTCCCCCAATCCCCCCAAAAGAATCCTTCCTGTTTTAGAAGAAATGAAATCAGCAGTCCCCTCCCCTTCTGTTTCATCTGAGTAGAGGCTGGACCTGCACCGGAAATTCTTCCAGCTCTGGCACTCAAAAGTCAGTAGGTGTCCAAGTCACCTTGGAGGGCTTATCAAAACAGTTTCCTGGACCTGCTTGGTCCAGGATTTCTGATTCATTTAGGGGAAGTGGGCCCAAGAATTTGCATTTCTGACAAGCTTGAAGGTTATACCAGTGTTGCTGGCCCGAGGACACTACTTTGGGCAGCGTTACTCCATCTGAACTCGTCTCGGTCTCCTCCCTCCTTATGTCCCAAGAACTCCTGATGCTGATTTCTTTTCAGGCATTGGTTTTGCTCAGTTTTTTTGCTTGTTGTTGTTTTTTAATCGAAATGATATATGTTTAGGGTGCACAGATGATGTTTTGATCTACATATACATATACCTAATAAACTGATTGCTATAGTCAACCTAATTAACATATCCATTTCTTCACATAGTTACCTTTGCGTGTGTGTGTGTGTGTGTGTGTGTGTGTGTGGTAAGAACACTTAAGATCTGCTTTTAGCAATCTCATATACACAACACAGTATTATTAACCATAATCCATGCTGTACACTCAATCGCTAGAATTTATTCATCCTACACAACTGAAACATTGTACCGTTTGACCAACATCTCCAATTTCCAACCCCTGATAGCCACCATTCTACCCCCTGCTTCTGTGAATTGACGTTTTAAGATTCCACATGTAAGCAACATTGTGCAATATTTTTCTTTCTGTGTCTGGCTTATTTCACTTAACATAATGTCCTCCAGGTTCATCCATGTTGTCACAAATGGCAGAATTTCCTTCTTTTTAAGAGCAGGATAATATTCCCTTTTTATACATACACACACACACATACACACACACACACATATATATTACATTTTCTTTATTCATGTGTCAGTGTACATTTAGGTTGATTCCGTATCTCGGCTATTGTGAATAGCGCTGCAGTGAACATGGGAGTGCAGGTATTTCCTCAACATACTGATTCCATTTCCTTTGGATAAATACCTGTGCTGCTAGTTCTATTTTTAATTTTTTAAGGAACGTTCATACTTTTTCAATAATGGCTGCATTAATTTACATTCCAGCCAACAGGGCACAGGATTCCTTTCTCTCCACATCCTTGCCAACACTTGTTATCTTTTGTGTTTTGGATAATTGTCATCCTGAAAGCTGTGAGGTGACATCTCATTGTAGTTTTTAATGTTGCTTTTGAACTGTTGGAATGATCCTAATTATTTCTCCTTCTGATATCATAATAGTAGTGCTGTCTTTTATGTGTCTGCCCAAACATTGTTTTGATTGTTACAGATTATGAATTCCTAAACATGGAAACTGTCTTGTACCAGAAGACCTTACAGAGAAAGCCAAGACAGTTGCCTACTGAGTACTTATGAAGGCTGTGTTTGGTCAGAATAGTAAAGGGATGGTTTCCTTTGTAGCAAAGACATCTGGACCCTTTTAACCAACTATTTTAAAAACTTACATGAGTGTTTTTATTTTAGTTCTATTATCTAGCTAGTTAGCCAGTTGGCCTTTTTGAAATCATTAAAAAGGAGTTATATAAGCTGCATTGGTGGGAGATAAAATTAATGTGGATGTAATTTTGCACAAGAAATTTTATTTAGTTGACTAATTCAAACTATAAATTCATAGTTGTAGCTCTTAAATTGATCTTGACACAACAAGGTAATTTGACTTTTTAGAGTAAAGATATATGACCTCGAAGAAATGAAAGGCCACATTTTAAGTAACCTCCTATTTGGGATGTTTCTTAATAGATGAGAAAAATTAAAATGATACTTAGTTAGACTGTAGAGTGAGCTCTTTTCCAAATGGCTTATCTGGGGATTTTCTCTATGTATATCTTTTCTTCGTGTTCCTTTAGTTACAACAGGGACATTTGTGTTGCTGAATCCTCAGTATAGACAGCTGTGTACATTCTGGTATTTATTCTCCAGCCGTGTGTGTGTGTGTGTGTGTGTGTGTGTGTGTGTGTGTGTGTGTGTAAAAACCTCAAATAAATGAGATTGCTTACCATATTGTGTTTTTTTTATTAAATTAACATATTTATTGAACATTTCTTCCTGTCATTAAATGTTTTCCT
>NW_012156173.1:405468-410274 GCF_000956105.1 Propithecus coquereli
AGTATGATGAAGGAGAAATTGCATATTCTTTAAGCTAAATAGATCTGGATTTGAAACTTTGCCCTTCAACTTTCTAGCTGTGTGACACTAAGAAAATTACTGACCTTCTCTGAGCCTCAATGAAGTGGAACATTTTTTCCTCCCTCATTTTTCTGAGGACTAAATGCAATAATATATATATTGAGTACCTAAAAAATAATTAGGGCTCAATAAACACTAGTTTCCTTCTCATTTCTCATTTTTTTTCATTCTTCCTTCTCATTTTTCATACTTTTCCCCAGAGTCTCTAGATGAATAATTTGAACTTCTTGGCAGTTCTCTTGGGAAAGATTCAGGATAAAACATTATATTTTCTTTTTTTATGGAGTTCATCATTATTAAAAAATTACCATTTGACTAATATTTACTTTGATCTCAATAAGACTGTGGACCTTAGTTTAGTCAACTTTATTCCATTTAAATCTGAACAAATTCTGAAATGACCTTTTAAGCAATAGATAGTTTTTAACTTATTTTATGGGAAGGAATGACTGCCCAAGACCACCAAGTGTGAGCAGGCAGTGCTGGGAGCCGTGATGGTGACCGGTGTCTCCACCAAGTAAAACCTAGAGAAGTGACCACTGGATTCTGCCCTCTGCTTGGGGATTGCTGGTAGAAAGTTATACTTCTTAGGCCTAAACCCCAACCAATCTGAATTCATGGAAGTCAATTCATGCTGTACCAGTAGCTCATCTTCCCTCTATTTCCCTGCTGGAAATTCCTCTCTGCCTCTCTGCTTTTCCACCTCCTTTCTTTGAAAATAGCTCAAGGCTCACCTTTATAAAACCTCTCCTGCTCCCTCCCTCCCCTTTTGCCTCATTCCGAAAGGTCTCCTTCTGGCCTTCTCTGTACCCCATGAATACTTCCATCATGGTGCCTAGAATGCTTGGTACCCACTTGTCCCCCTGCTTCTAGGCACTCAGTCCCGTAAGAGGACAGAGGATGGCAGATTCCATCACAGAGTCTGTCACATGGTCAGTGTTCAACAAACATCTGTCGAATATAGAAATAAATGTTAAACATCACAGGAGTTTAAGATAAAAGTCATGGATCCCTCAGATAAAAGAGCACAGAAGGTTGAAATTATAATTGGTGGTGTGGGTTAAAAGCAACATAAGCAGGGCCAAAGAGAGATAAGATGGACTGTCTGCTTTCCGATCAAAGTGAACTAGAAATTTGAAGCAATTATCAGCATTTTTCTGGAAGAATTAGGAATGCTATTTGATTTGCCTAATTACTTAATGTCATTATCTTATGCAGATTTAGGAAGAACGAAGAGTCCTCTTCATCATTCAAAAAGTAATACAAAAGTAACCCAGACACCCTATAAATATATTAAAGCAAAGGATATTGAAGCCTGAAGAAGCTTAGCAATTACTTCAGTGCTCTGTGTCCTTTTCATTTTGCAGACATAGATAGTTCAAAAGTAATGCAGTGGCTAAGAAAATTGTATAGTCAGAACTTGAGCTGGAAGAGCTGCTAAAATACCACTTATATACAAATGTCACATCCTCTTGGACCTCAGTTCATCGATATAAGGGGATGCTGATAACTACTTTACTGGGTCGTTGTGAGGATTTAATGAGCCAACAAATGTTTGATTAATCTCCAAAAGACTACAAATAAAATCTGTAGTTTTGCATGTAAGATACTTAGAGCATTATACTTAAGTGATCTGTCTGTGGGGCTAATATTGTTGAGGATCAAAAAATGTAAACAAATGCTAAGTATTTGTTTAGAAAGCATACGCCTATCAAAAATTCATTACAACACAATTAGTAGTTGATTTTGATGGAAAAAACCCAAGAAGGCATTTTTAAAACTCTGGTTGAAGTGACTTGAATTTATAGGACTGCTCTCCCTTTTCATGAACTCATTTTAAATAAGCCCCAGGGATTTTAATGCCTTGAAGAAAAGTCAGATGTAATTATTCCTCCTTTAGGTTGAGATTAAGCAGGGAAATGCCCAGAATAGGGTAACCCTTGAGTGCAAGGGACAGTCACGTCTTACCACCCCCAGACCCTCACCCACTGGGGTGACTCATGGGGGCTCTGCCACATACAAAAGATGTGCACACATTGCCCCATGGTAAATGTAGGGGGTGGGATGGAGATTTAATTTCAAGGCATAAAAATTAAATAAAATTCAGTCTTGGTCCATCATCCTTATGAGGAGATGAATGTAAATCAGTTTAAGTGGAAGAGCCCTTTCTGGAGCCCCAGCTCAGTTTCCCCATCCTAACAAAGCCAAAAATCCCTGTCCAGCCTCAGTGGCTGCATGCTTCCTGAGAGCGGTCATTCTGAAGTTGCAGGATAGTGTCAGAACATCCACAGATATTTCCATCTGTGAAACACAGTTGTAAGGTTGGGGCAATGAAAGATCATTGATGGGTTGGCATGAAGGTCAATATAAAAACAGTGAGGACTGAGCTTCAGGGAAAGAAAACAAGCCACGCCCCCTTCGGAGGCCACGAGGAAGCTGTGACTAAGTCAGCATGACCCAGATGCAGAGAAGGCTCATCCCTGCAGATAAAGGCTAACTACTGCTCATCTGCTTCACAATGCACAGCGTTAGCCTTGAACAGACTCTAGGTTATAAACTTCATAAAGGCAGATACCAATTCATAATTCATCCTGTTACCTTACATCCAGTAGATTCAGGTGTTGTCTTAGTAGGTAGAATTGTTTTCTGTGCTTTAAGATTATGATGTATCATAAGTAAGCCTTTCTTTCCTGAACTTCTCATTTAGTCTAGTTAGTGATTTCCTTCATTTTCTAGTTTCTCCAGTCCTGCATTTTTGCCTCCAAGGCTACACTATACCTGTTTTTAAATTAGCACCTAATTACCCTAATATGTACGAGATTGGTCTGCCTTTTACTCGTCTATTTCCTAGGCTTCAACATCCTTTTTAGCTTTGTATTTCATTAGAGTCCCATAGTGAAAATGAAATAAAAGCAGTGCATGTTCCTTGCAAAAAGGCATAATACCGTTATAGATAAACTGAGTGTTCTGTTACATATCAGCAACGATCCCACTTTTTGAGCATAAGCAGTGCTAACAGTTTGATGTTGCCTTCCACGTCACTTACATGCATATCTAAACACATTCTGTGTGTCTGCCATAAACAGGATCTCACTCTTCATTTTTGCTCTTACATCTCAAAAATATCACGTGAACATTTTTCCTGATTAGTGTACACGAATCCATTTAAATATCATATAATATTCTGTTATACAGATGCAGCACGATTGATTTAACCGACCTTCTGCTGCTGGGCATTGCGGTTGTTTCCAAGTTGCTGCCTTTACTGTAGTGCAGTGACTGTCCTCATACCTGCTTTCATGTATGTTTGTGCAAAGTCTTTCTAAAGGTGGTATTCCTAGAAGTGAAATTAGCAGTTAGTGGGGGCACAAACGGAGTGGACATTTCAATTTTTGAAAGTCATCCTCACATTAACCTCACAAAAAGTACTAATTTGTCCTCTCATTGACAGCTTAATAGAGCTCATTTCTTTACACCTCACCAATCCTGGGCATAATCAATCTCTCTGTTTCTTTTTTACTTTTGTTAATTAGCAAGAAAAGTTGTTTTTACTTTAGAAATGACCTTAGTTTGCATTTCTTTGCTCATAATTCTTTTCGTTTGTTAATTAGACATTCATATTATTTTTTTTAATGAATTGACAATGTCTTTTGCCCACTTTTCTCTTGGACTGCTCTCTCTCATAGGATATTACCAGTGAAACAAACCATTATAAAGTATAAAAGATAGTTGAAGCTAAAAATATCTCAAGCATGATCCAAAAATACCCTGTCCATATAGAAAGTGGTAATGGGCATGTACGGACTTTTTAGAAACATGGTTTTATCCTCTGTTATTGTTGTTGGGCTTCCCGGGAACTCATTTTTACTGCGAAGTGTTCTTTCCAATCTTTTTTATAAGCCCAGCATCTCATGCAATTTATCATTCTTCTCAGTTTTTCCCTTTCAGCTAATATATTTGGTAAATGATTCAGTAATCCCCAAAACCCCAGGAGGAAAATTCTTGCCCTTAGATAAATGCTTTTTAAAAGAAGAGATGAAGAAGTAAGGTCATTTAAGAAAATATATAGGAGTTGTTACTCATGCTTCCAGATACTTAATACTGTCATTAATAATCCACAATTTTCTACCCCAACAAAGCTTTTCTTTCTCTTCCTCCACCTCTTCCTCTTCTTTCTTTTCTTCTCTTTCCCCTTCCCCTCTCCTTCCTTTGACTCCCTCTGTCTTCCTCTCCAGCACAAACTTTGAATCAATTAATTTTGTCCCCTGGAATTCTAAGTGAAAACTCAATAAAATAGGCATTGATTGATATTTCTTAGGGCTGCAGCAATAGGTGCTCCATGAAATTCAGGAACGAAGCCAGGATGGCCATTCTCATCCTGCTGTGTTTACCTTTGTTCTGGAGGTACTAAGAGATACAGTTAGAACTTAACAAGTGTGTTTTTTAAATGGGGAAAGGGAGGCAAATGAATCTAGATGATATAATTGTATTTCTAGAGCACCTCAGAATGAACTGGAAACTTTCTTTTTAAACAGTGAGCAAGTTTAGCAGAGTCATTTTGTACAATATTAGTGCACAAAAACAGTAGCCTTTCTACATCCAAACAACAATCACTTGAAGATAGAAATGATAGTAAAAGAAAACATAGAAATACACAATAGAAACCCAATGATAAATGCGCAGGATGTAAAAAGTTACAAGAAATGAGGTCTATGTTAAAAAAAA
>NW_012156173.1:411764-451127 GCF_000956105.1 Propithecus coquereli
TCATTCTTTTTGTGAGTGGTGGGGAATTTGGTCTTGCCATCCCTCTGTTCTTTCTACCTTGCTTTAAGGAAGATCCTGATTAGATTTTACTTATGGATAAAAAAAAGTAAAATTCTTCAGCAACAATGATGCAATTTGAACTATTTTCTAATGTTTTTATAGGATTTAAAAAATGTTTACTGTTAATTGAGCTATCATCAGTTGAAAAACTATAAGAAACTTAATGCATAGTAAGTATATTACTGTGGATTAAAAGATGGCATAGCTGCTTGCTAGTTGAGGTGGTGATTTTGCTCTGGCAAGGGATGGTTTCTCATTTTCAGTAGACAAGAACTTAAGGCCGTTAGTAGTCTTAACAGTACGGATGCAGCTGTGTTACTTGCAAAACTGCTAGACTTATACAAGATATTTAATAGTAAGTGGAGCAGCTAGAATTGAAATTTCTATTGCTTTCCAGCTTTCCTGCTTGTCCTGTAGAATGCCAAAAATGTGTCTGGGATTTTCCAGGCATTTAAAATTACTGGAAAGGATATTAATACTTATTAGAGTCTCACTATCCAAAGGTGTCTCCAAAAACGTGGTCACTGTACCTCTAAGTGAAGTTTCTGTGTATGTTCTCCTGCGGTAGAAGGATCCTCTATAAAAAGTCCAATTTGCGATTTTAAATGCTTCAGGTCTTTATCCGGGAATATCTCAGCTAATTTCCTGCAATTTAGTAAATGTGTGACTCTTTTAGTGATAGCTTCTTTACACCAGTTTCCAATGTCCTTCCTGTCAGGAAATGCAGTGAATGGGGAGCGCGACAGTGATTGGAGGAGCTCGTCCAGATTCGAAGAGTTGGGATGCAGGGCAGAAAGCATATTTCTACTTTGGGAGAAATAGGCTTCTAATTTCTTTGGTTCCTGCGGAAAATGTCTCCCACAGGGTCTCAGCAGGGTGTTTTCTAAGCTTGTTATGGATCTGTTATTTGGCCTCCTGAAGACTTGTGTGTTCCATGGGCTTCTGGCTTTTAGTCCTTGGAGAACAGTTGTTCTGTGTCATTGTCACACAGCTTATAATTGGTGTGGGCCCATATTTTAAGTTTGTCAGGCTGGCGGGTTCTGAAGGCATTATGAACAGAACATGTATAGATTTCCAAGTGCATTCTCTATTTCTAGCATTTTCTGCATTCTCAGGATGTACTTGACCATAAAGAGATATTTTATATTTAATGACTTGAGTATTGATTCTGCTAATTAGCTAAACATTCTGTATTTCCTTTTAGTTCTAGCAAGTACATGAATATGGAATTACAGAATACCGAATGGTAAGAAAGCATTCTCTCCAAGGAAGATCAGCAAAGATTTTCAGAATGTAAAAATTAATAACATCATAGCTTAAATTTCCACAGAATTAACATTTTGCAGATTTCCATGTATATCACCCTGATGCCACTCTCTCGTTCCCATGTCCTCAAGCCCCATATTCCTCGTTGTTTTCGATCTGTTTTGTGCCCAAGTGTCCCAGTGGAAACAGAATGGTGCTTGCAGAATTGATCAGATTACTCATGTATTTGATCCAATTGCATCATTAAGATAACTAACAACGTCAGATGAACTGGTCTGGGTTTTCCTACCTTGTTTTTATTGTTGCTATTATGTTTGTCACAAGGCAAATCTCTAAATCTGAATAAACAGAATTAATTGAAAAGAAAGACATGATTTATATATCTCCCAACTGTCTCTTTTATATAAACACGATTGTTCTTCGCAACTACCAAATTAGTAATGCTTCTGCTACTAAAATACACAGATTCATTCAGAGAGTTTTTGACTCTAAGTCTCAGTATAAACTTGCCCTCATAACTACTTCCCCATATACAATGAGTCATCATTAATTATTTAACTTAATATGTTAAAATATATTTTTGATTTGCCCAGCTGAGCAATGGAAGAATAATACGAGCAATGAAGAATTAATAATAGCTATTGTTTATTGAGAACTTATTATAATCAACATAATAGTAAACTTTTTATATATAACTTCATTTTATCCTTTAAAAAGACCTTATAATCAGACACAGCTGACAGCACTAATGTAGACCTTAATTGCCAGACGCTGAACTGTGCTATGCATTCATTATCTCATTTGCTTCATAAAATTCTACAGGTGCTGTTACTATACCTGTTCTACAGATGAAGAAACTGAGACTCCAAAAGGTTGATTAATTGTTCAAGTGTGGGTACTAAGTGCTGTGTAGGGATTCAAGCCCCCCAGGTCTTCTGCCTCCAGTGCACTATATTCTGTATTTTAAAGAAGGCTTTTGCCATTTTACAGATGGAGGAACTGAGAGAAGAGTTTAAAATAACTTGTCCCAAGTTGCATGGCTATCAAGTAATGAAGCAAGGACAAGGACCTTTTGCCTCTCTGATTCCAATGTCCATGTGAAAAACCATTATGATTTTAATTCAAAGATGATGTCTATTCTATTCTCATTTTTAAAACTTTGTATGATTGGAGTATTAGTCACCCATAAGAATTTTCTTTTTCAAACTCCGGTAAAAATATAGATTAAAAATCCTATTCTAAAAGTTTAAAATGTCTCAACTGGGAAGAAAGTCCTAAAACTGTTCTAGCTTGAACAGAAAATATTTCCATCTGTCACATTTGTGGATACCACATGGGGTTTTTATATAATATTTTTGTTTGGTCCTAGAGGCATAGATTAATTTTTACTTCCTTCGGGCAGATAGTCCCACATTCTGGTGAATTTTTAAACCTCCAGATAAGGATAAAAATTTAAACATATATGTAAGACAGTATCAAATATATATATAAAATAATAGGAATGCTTCATCTGGGAAGACGATGAAGAATCGAAGGGCGATAGCTCTTGTGAAACAGTCAGGAACAAGGATGAGCTAGAATGCATCTGCATGGCGTGCTCCTGCTCACGTGCCAAGCCCCGTTTACTGCCATCGCTTCTTGGAAGCCTCTCCGTATTCCCCCAGATAGTGTAGAAGAGTTTCTCCAATGCTCCTATAGCTCCATCATAGCAATTATTTCATTTGCAATGTTTACTTTATCTGCTTTCCCACTGGAGTTCATACTCCTTGAAAGCAGAGACCAAGTTTGATTAAGCTTGTGTCCCTAGCACGTTTCACTCATAAGCATCAAGTCAGTTCACACTCAGCAGATACTTCCTGAGCATTTATTACATGCCAAGCACCCTGCTAAGGCACTGGGATAGCACAGAAAACAATAGAAAGAGGAACATATAACCGACAATGAACGTTGGACTGGAAGTCTGAAACCTTGAATTCCAACACTATTCTTTCTGCTAATTCAGTGTTCGATCTTCCACGACTTTCCTGATCCTTAATTGGCTAAAATGAATGTCTGGATCCAAAGACTATTCTAAAGTCTCTCAACTCTGCAAGTCTATTTAATTATCATTATCTCAGATACAAGTATGTGAACCATGTCTAAATCATATTAGGCTCACAATGTGGTCAGAATAGCTGGCCAGTGTGGTCAGAGGAGGACCTACATGTATAGAAATAAACTTCTGTGAGGGTGAGAATACTAAAAACTGGTATGGATTAGTGTCACGGAAAGCAAATTCCAGAATGTGCTTAAACTTCTAAAAAGGGTTAAGAACAACAACAAGGCTTTTAAGGTTATAATCAGAGCAAGATCAGGAGAGGATAAGCCTGAAGATTAGAACAGCTGGTGTATGGTATAGTGTTCCATGTGACACACAAAGCAGAAATCTCAGTCAAGGGGAAAGAGCTTGTGGCTGAAAAGGGTAGAATAAACATGGTTGAAAGAGAAGTGAGCCCAAGGCAGGCAAGTAGACAGTATCAGTGTTTGAACGAGGATAAGAGTCTACCTCTCTCTGTAGTGAGAAAGGTGGCAAATGATATTGAATTTCTACAGATGATTTTCAAGATCCACAATGAATCTCAGATTCACATAAGATGGCAAAGGCCTGGAGATAGCCCAAAAGTATGTTGGTTTGCATAGTGAGGAAGATGTGTTTTGAAAATGTTAACCTGGTGATCTTGATGCCTGTTGCTTAGCGAAATTGTGGCTGGTTTATGAGCACTGGGAATGGAAAAAAAGATGATCAATATGTAGCCAAAAGTTAACCCAAATTAATTTCTTATTTTTGGTTGTTGGCAGAAGAAAATATATGTATATATATGTCTTTTAAGTTGGCTTTTGACAAAATTATGACATCTTTTTGGAGACCTTGGAAACACTGGGTGTGGCTGACTCGCTAGTTAGGTTTATTTATAATTAATTGAATGGCCTCATCAAAAGGATGGTTGGTGATCATTATATTCTTCAGGACAGGAAATATATTTTGAGCCCAATATCTATTGCAATGCCAGGTATCCATTTTTACAAATTACATGAGTGAATGAATATCTAAACAAATTAACAGTGTCTACCTAGAAGGAGACCTCCAGTGGAACACCACAGGTCTTTGCTCTATGCTTTCTTCAATTTCCAAAATCTTGGGTGAAGGTTTGGAAGTCATGTTGACAATATTTGCAGATGAATACAAACCAGAAGGGACAACATGATTTTGGAAGACAGACTCAGGATCTGAAGAGATTGATAAGCAAGAACTTTGTGCCCAAGTTAACAAAATGAAATTCAATGTAGTAAAATTCTTCACTTGGACCTTTGAGGAAATAAGTCCCAGCCCTGCCCTTTCAAGGATGGTGGAGAGCAAAGAGGTGGGATGTGGAGGTGGAGCGTGTACTGCGTCTGCATCTTCATATGCTGAAGGGGATCTAGACAGGTGCGAGAGGCCAGATGCTCACCCAAGGCCAGGCCTTCAACCTTTTGTATTCCCCATGGCTTTTCTCAGGTGTTCATTGTGATTTGAAAAATGATAGTTGATTGGTCTGTAGTCATATTTTTAAAGGCAGAGCAGCATTCTTTGCGGTCTCGTCTTATGATGGTAACAGGAATCATAATAAGAAAAAAAGACATGGAAAGTGAAAGCCAATTTGGAGACCCATTCTCATCTCAAGTTCTGTAGGAATACAGGCTTTAGAGCCACCCACTAGCCAGGTGACCTTAGACAAGTTACGTAAACTCTATGAGCCTCCATTTCTTACCTGAAAAATAGATATTATAATTATTACACCCACCTTCAGAATTGTTGGAGAATAAATATTTTGTACCTAAAGCAGTTAGAAGAGTGCCTGACCATAAGCAGTATGGATTACTATTATTACTATTTTTTAAATTTCAAAATATTAAGGGGGTACACATGTTTTTGTTACATGGATACCTTGTATAATGCTTAAGTCAGGGCTTTTGGTGTGCCTGCGACCAGAATAATGTTCATTGTATCCAGCAGGTAAGTTTTTATCCCTCACTCCCCTTCCAACACTCTCCCCTTCTTGGTTTCCAATGTCCTTTGGATCTCTTTGCGCCTTTGTGTAACCATCATTCAGCTCCCACTTATTAGTGAGAACGTGGTATTTGGTTTTCCATTCTTGAGAAACTTCTCTTAGGAAAATGGTCTCCAGTTCAATCCAATTTGCTACAAAAGACATTATTTCATTCCTTTTTATGGCTGAGTAGTACTCTGTGGTATATATATATACACCACATTTTGTTAATCCACTCATGAATTGATGGGCACTTGGATTAATTACACATCTTCGCAATTTTGAATTGTGCTGTGATAAACATTTGAGTGCAGGTGTCTTTTTTATAAAGTAATTTGTTTTCTTTTCGGTAGATAACCAGCAGTGGGATTGCTGGATCAAATGGTAGGTCTACATTTATTTCTTTGAGGAATTTCCATACTGTTCTCTACAGAGGTGGTACTATAATAATTTGTAGTCCCACCAACAGTGTGGAAACGTTCCTTTCTCTCTGCATCCACAACAGCATCTATTGCTTTTTGATTTTTTGTTAATGGCCATTCTGACAGGGGTAAGGTAATCTCCTTGTAGTTTTAATTTGCATTTCCCTGATGATTAGTGATATTGAGCATTTCTTCATATGTTTCTTGGTCATTTGTCTATCTTCTTTTGAAAAACAATTATTCATGTCTTTTGCCCACTTTTTGATGGGGTTGTTTGTTTTTTCTTGTTGATTTGTTTGAATTCTTTGTAGATTCTGGATATTAGTCCTTTGTCAGATTGTATAGTTTGTGAATATTTTCTCCCATAGTTTTAGCTATATGGTTTTATTTCTGGATTCTCTATTCTGTTCCATTGGTCTGTGTCTCCACTTCTATATCAGTACCATGCTGTTTTGGTTTCTATAGCTTTGTGGTATAACTTGAAGTCAGGTAATGTGATGCCTACAGATTTGTTCGTTTTACTTAAGACTGCTTTGACTATTGAGGTTCTTTTTTGATTCCAAGTGAAGCTTAGGGTTAGTTTTTCTAGATCTGTGAAATATGACATTGGTATTTTGATGGGGATTGCATTGAATCTGTAAATCACTTTGGGCAGCATGGACATTTTAACAATGTTGATTCTACCAATCTGTGAGCATGGGATGTTTTTCCATTTATTTGTGTCATCTGCAATTTCTTTCATCAGTGTTTTGTAGTTCTCCTTGTAGAACTATTATCACTATTATTGTTATTATTAAAACTTAGATGAATGTTACAATATATTACAATAAGGAGACTGGTTAACAGGGTCCCTACATCCCCCAAGCCACACACACACACACACACACACACACACACACATACACACAAAACACACAAAAAAACAAAACAACAGTGATCAGAAGTGTAGGATGGAGATGTGGCTTTGCAGCATCAATAAAAAAGCATATTTGGGCTGTTTTGCATATACTGAACACTTTGGACCAATTGGCATTACAGTTAGAAGATGCGGACCCCTGTGGATTCACTCACTCTAGGTTTTCTGGCTTCTCTTGGCTTCTTGTTGTGACACTGCCTTTAGCATCATCATGCTGCTTCCCAGTACCAGTGCCTCTTTCCTACTTTCATCTACTAGTTGAGATTAATTTTCCTAAAATAACAACAACAGTATTTATGTCTTACTCCAACTCCATGGTGGATGAGTGTAAAGTTCAAGCATTTAGGAATGGCATTTGCCACGTTCCAAGGCCTGGCCCTTCCTCCCCCTCTGGCCTTACCTGGCTCACCTGCTGCAGAGCTGAGATGAGCACTAAAGGCAAGCCAGGCTCCTGTTCCCCAGCCTGCTTTCTTTCTCACGACCTTCCTTGAAACGCTGCTAACTTGCTTTTTGACTGTGATCAATGCTCTATTTCCTGTGGGAAGCCTGTTGGAAAGGTCCTTCCTGAATGGAAACTTCCATTCTAGGAGTTACATCATTCTGTTTTATGTAGATATATTTGCTCCTTCATTAAGTTTCAAGCTCTTGGGAACAGTGACCGAATTTGCTTACCTTCGCTTCCCCCACACCATGGTTCACTTTGGGTCCCTGAGTCATAGCAGAGGCTCACGTAGTGTTGAATTGCCTTGAACCGAAATAAAGGAGGACCTGGGCATTTTGCTCATCCTTGGGAGTCTTAGTGCCCTGTCTGGGACTGACCAGGGGAACTGGCTGAAGAAACTGTGTGATTCCTCCTTCCTCCGACCCACCACCATTCTAGTCTTTATTTCTGAGCTGCTCTAGAAGTTTTTGTCTTCTTTCATTTTCTATAAATGTTTACACTCTTAAGCTACCCTTGCTTTTTTAGTTCCTGTCTAGTCTAACCTGCTTACTCTGCATGCTCACACAGAAACCCAGCCATCTAGCTCTCCTTTTCACCCTTCTGTCCTCATATATCCTTCTTAAAATATTTTTCCCCTTCTAGTCCTTTGTTCTATCAGCCTCCAGATAGGAAATGGCAGTTCTAGTAGAAAATGTTTTAAAAAATGGGGGAGGACTAGAAGTTTGCATGGAATGCAGTTCACTTTGGTTGTTTTTAAAACAAATGAAAGGCATTTGCCTTTATTTCTATTCTATTCAACAGGATTTCAGACTAAATCCTTAGCCTGCCATATGGAAATAACTGGGTTAGATGACTGCTATCTAATCTAAGCATTTTATTCAAAGATTTGGAACTGTTTTTGGTTCAAGAAAACATAGGTCGACACTAAGCTTTGTTTTACCCAAAGTTTGGGAGAGATTCTGAGCTGTAGTATGTGCACTTTGATAACTAGAGCTACAGGTTACAATTTAATTTGTTCTTCCAACATTAAACTATTTTAATCCTAGTTATAATTTCAGTGAAGGCTGGATTCACTCATCAGCTTGCTAAAACTGTAGATACCATCCACAACCCTGGTATTTAAACACAATTCAGAAATCATAAATAGAATTCAAAAGGAGAGCTTAATGCTGCAAGATGAGATTTGATGCCCTGGTCTTAAAATATCCTCTGTTTTCCTACCAGCCAGATTTGGCAGCTTGAGAACTATTTATTAAAAATCAAAACAGATATTTTACCAACTCACAAAATGTTGTTTTTTGTTTGGGTATCAATTTTGTTTGTTCATATTTTTAACTATGAAAGTTAGTATAGTAATGTAATGGTCATTCATCGAATCCCAGGGGAAGAATTACTCCCTTATTTAGCATTTTAGCAAATACATTTATGTACTTGTGCTATATGTAGGGTACTATAGTGAATGTTTTTGGTAATGACAATATGAATTAAATTTGATGTTTAACCACATGAAGTGGAAGAATTATGACATTATAATATGATTAAGTGCCAGAGAAAACTTGCTAAGATGCTCTGAGAAATGAGCACTCACTTGGGGTGTGGTACGTCAGTCAGGGAAGGCTTTATAAAGCAAGTGGAATATGAGCTTTGGTGACTAGCCAGATGTCAGTATGTGAAGACTGGGGTCGGGGGCTGGGGATTCTGGACAGCTGAAACATTCTTAAAGTCTCAGAAATAGTGCAGCATGGAATATGAATGAGAAACAGGAAATATTTGTTAGATTTTAGTTTTATGAAAATTAAAGGGAAAAGTTAGAGGAAAAAGTTATGCTCCATGGGTCTGGAGTCCCAGATTAAATTTTGGTAGCTAGTGGGGAATATTTTATCAATTATTCCACTCTTTAAACAAGTTCAAAACTATGTTTTAGGACAATTAATCTGCCATCTGCATGTAAGTTTGATTGTAAAGGAAGAGAAATTGGAGCTGGGAAGACCAGTTGGGAGGTTATATAATGGTCTGGTGAGAGTTAGTAAGAGCTGCATGAGGCTGGGAAGAGCAGGACTGGAACAGAGGGGTGAAATTGAGAGATATCATGTAGTGAAGATATCTAGGATTTAGAACCTGGTTGGGAGATAAGAGAAAGAAGAAGGGAGGGGTTAAAGATAACTGTAAAAGGCCAAGCCTGAGAACTGACCCCATTTGAAAAGTCAGAGAAGGCAAGTGGTACAGCTGTGTGTAGTGGAAGGTGAGTCCAGTTTTGCCAGCAGTGCTTGAATGTGTAATCCAATGGGCAGTTGAAAGTATGGAGTTGACAGTCAGGATACCACCTGAAATATGGACTTGGGACTCATTAGCACAAAGGAAATAGTGGAGATGTAGGAGAGATTTGAATGCCAAGGGGGAGTATAGAAGAGAAGATGGCCAAGGACTCTAGGGGGCAGTGGTCTGCTTTGGGGTGAGACTATTGAACTAGTCTGCAAGGTCAGGGCAGAACCAGGAGGACTTTAGTATCATAGGAAAACTGGGGAACAGAGAGTGTTGAGAAAGGGGGGGCAATAACATCCATGGAAACAGAGAGGCAAGGAAGATACAAACTGAGAGGGAAACTAAATGTGGCAGTGAAGAATTCATCAATGACTTTCACAAAAAAGGTCTTAGAACCGTGAATTGCTGGAAAGTATTCTTTTCATTACTTTGGGATCTATTTGTTTGACCTATTAAGTATTGTGGATTTTTCCATTTCTTTAAAATAACACAGATGATGTGTGTGTGTGTCTGTGTGTGTGTCTGTGAGGGAGAGAGAGAGTGAAAGAGAGGGAGAGAGAGAGAGAGTCAGTCTTGTGACCAGGGGACTGTTTTACATAATAAGCGATAAAATTATTTAAATAAAATATACCTTGAGCTCACATTTCATCAATAATGGAAACACCCAGCTAAAGAAGGAAATCTCCAGATTTTTGCATGAGTCAATAAACAAAACTTCTACCAAAACTATGTCCATTACAAAGATATTCTTCCACTCCATTTCATCATATGAAACAACAGCAACAAAAATTATATGTTAGCAAATTTCAAATTGAATTGATGAGCATACCCCAGGAACATATATAGATCATCATCTTTTTTCCTTTCTTTTCAGAATAAAAGGCCAAACTATGATAGCAACTGGTGGAGTGATAACCGGCCTGGCCGCCTTGAAAAGGCAGGACTCTGCCAGGTCACAGCAGCATGTCAACCTCAGCCCGTCACCTGCCGCCCAAGAGAGGAAACCAGTCAGGCGTCGGCCCCGGGCCGATGTTGTGGTTGTTCGTGGCAAAATACGGCTTTATTCCCCATCTGGTTTCTTCCTCATTTTAGGAGTGCTTATCTCCATTGTAGGAATCGCAATGGCGGTCCTCGGATATTGGCCCCAAAAAGAACATTTTATCGATGCCGAAACAACATTGTCAACAAATGAAACTCAGGTCATTCGGAACCAGGGCGGTGTGGTGGTTCGCTTCTTTGAGCAGCATTTGCATTCTGATAAAATGAAAATGCTTGGCCCTTTCACAATGGGGATTGGCATTTTCATTTTCATTTGTGCTAATGCCATTCTTCATGAAAACCGTGACAAAGAAACCAAAATCATACACATGAGGGATATCTATTCCACCGTCATTGACATCCACACGCTAAGAATTAAGGAGCAGAAGCAGATGAACGGCATGTACACTGGTTTGATGGGAGAAACAGAAGTAAAACAGAACGGGAGCTCCTGTGCTTCAAGGCTGGCAGCAAATACGGTTGCCTCTTTCTCAGGATTTCGGAGCAGTTTTCGAATGGACAGCTCTGTGGAGGAGGATGAACTTATGCTAAATGAAAGTAAAAGTTTGGGGCATCTTATGCCCCCTTTGCTCTCTGACAGCTCTGTCTCGGTCTTTGGCCTCTATCCACCTCCTACCAAGACAAGCGATGATAAGACCAGCGGCCCTAAGAAATGTGAAACCAAGTCAATTGTGTCATCGTCCATCAGTGCTTTTACATTGCCTGTGATCAAACTTAATAACTGTGTTATTGATGAACCCAGTATAGACAACATCACCGAGGACGCTGATAACCTCAAAAGTAGGTCAAGGAATTTGTCAATGGATTCCCTTGTGGTCCCTTTGCCCAACAACAGGGAATCCTGCCAGCCAGGCAGCATGGCACTCCCGAGGAATAATTCTGTTGGGGAGTCATTATCGAGTCAGTACAAGTCCTCTATGGCCCTTGGACCTGGGCCTGGACAGCTCTTGTCTCCTGGAGCTGCTAGAAGACAGTTTGGGTCCAACACATCATTGCATTTGCTCTCGTCGCACTCAAAATCCTTAGACTTAGACCGGGGTCCCTCGACTCTCACTGTTCAGGCTGAACAACGGAAACATCCAAGTTGGCCTCGGTTGGATCGAAACAACAGCAAAGGATACATGAAACTAGAGAACAAAGAGGACCCGATGGATAGGTTGCTTGTGCCCCAAGTTGCGATCAAAAAAGACTTTACCAATAAGGAGAAGCTTCTTATGATTTCAAGATCTCATAATAATTTGAGTTTTGAACATGATGAGTTTTTGAGTAACAACCTAAAGCGGGGAACTTCTGAAACAACGTTTTAACGTTTAGAAAATGTATCATTTTACAAGAGTATATATTTTAAAACTCTCTTCAACAGTGTTTCCTTCTTAAAGCATTGGCTGTAAGCCTTTTTAATCAAATGGTTTGTAGTGTATTAGAACTGGCTGCTTAGTTCTGTAATGGAGATGGTTATATGTTTGGGTTACTTATGATTGCAGTACTTTATGTTACCACATATGATTTTATTTTTCCATTCCTTTGAAAGCATGATCATTTTTTTATTAATATGAATACAAAATACTTGCATCCAAATTAAAACTCCTTTTCTTTACTTTTAAGTTCTTTCATTGATTGTCACATTCATAGAATGAAGTATCCAGTATGGAAAGCATAGGGTTCCAAAGTGTGAACTAGAAGTACCAAATTCAGGCCCAATAGTCAATATATATTTATAAATGAGTATCAGTGCAAATAGTAAGATGTGATTTTCTGAATAATTGCTCTTGTATAGGATTGGTTAAATTATTTAAGAGGAAAAAGATCCAGTTTCTATATGAGCTCAATAGTATGAATTGGTTAAGTTGGTTGTGAATCTTATCCTGAGCTTTAAGTAGGTAGTATTTTTTTCAATATCAGTTCTGTTTTAGTATTGTTTTATCAAGAAACAATGTATTCAAGAGCCATGGCTGAGAATGCCAGCTATACTTAGGGATAAATATCAAAATTCTATTAGCTGTAACTTTAGATAATAAGAATCAAAATTTCTTTGCAAACTGACTTGAAGAAATAAATGAACCAATATAGTTTGTAGAAATGCTCTCTTGAAATAATTATATACATGAAGAAAATGTTGACTAATGAGTGAAGATACATTATCTGCTAGTTAATGCTAACTAGTCTTAGTACCTTTTTCTAGCCATCTGGTACCATCCAATATCCATTCATTCCCACATCCTTATTTTCCCCCAATATTTTTTAGATCCTGGTATTTAGAAAACAATCATCTAACCTTGACATTTCTTTTAATCTTCACATACCACTAGCTTGATGTTTCAAGAAAATTTAGGCCTTGACAAATTACCTTGAAATTTACCTTGTGTTGGAGAGCCTTATGATCACTCCGAAGACTTTAGACTTTTAGGATTGTGGTTTTCAATTAGCGAAGATAATAAATATGAAAATGGATGTTTCCGTCAGAAAATTTTCATGTTTTCCATTAAGGGAACATAATTTTAAGAATTGTTTAATGGAATATTCAGGAAATTTTCCAGGTTTTCCCCCATGCCTAAACATTTCTGAACATCAGGACGCAGTTGCCATGGACGAGTAGAAGGTGGGTACATTTGTCTGTGTAGCACCCCACAATCCACCTGCATTTGCATCACCAGCTTTCTCAGTTGAGGCACAGTGTTACTTGTTAGAACCTCCAGCCTGTGCATTGTAACAGAATGGGCTCACTATTTTACTATGAAGCATTTAATAAACTTCTGTTATTAATAGAAGTTTGTGTTCTTCACACCTTTGCTATTATTTCTTAAATTAAATATACATTTCTGCTTAAAATACTATTTTTCAAACTTTCAGATACATTGTTTTGAGAGCACTTGCTATGCTAGTCCATATACTAAATATCTTGGCTTTTTGGTTTTGCTTCTGTTAGGTTAAAGAGCTAGGTCCATCTACCTACTTAATTAGACTGTTTTCATATTTTGTTATCTTGAGATCATTTTCACTTAAAATGTCGTTGACTCTCAGAAAAATAACCAAATACACATAGCATCCAGCAAATGTCAGAGGCACTCCCAGATTTGAAAACAGTGGCTTTCAACATCCCTGATGGGACAAATGGGTAAAGCCATATACTTTGCTCAGTTCACCCTGAAAGAGCTCTAGAAGTTTGAAGAGGATTAAGCAGCGTGAGTCTTAGATAATCCACATAAAGGAATTGGGGGCTTAAAAGCAGTGGTTCCTGCTCCACTTTGTCTTCATGAAAAAGCTTGAGTTTTTTATTTATCAAACAAATCAACTTTATTAAATGATAAATGATTTTCTCATTTTAAATTAATCAAAGGCATATATTGCTAATTACAGTTTCCGATGAGTATGAGATAGCTGCTGTTACTACATTGATTTGTAATAATTCTATTTAAAAGCAATGAAACCTGGAATTTTAGTTAGACTGTATTTTGTACATTTCCCCTAGGCTTTTATGATATTGAAAATTATTTAGAAACTCCATTTTTTCCTCTGGGAAACCCCAGAAATCTGAACCATGGTCTAGCTGCTTCCAGCTCAGTTTCTAAGGCCTGTGGCCTGCATGGGGCAAATTAGTTTGCTAGGACTGTGATAACAAAATGGGTGGTTCAAGGAATAGAAATTTATTTTCCCACAGTTCTAAAGGCAGAAAGTCCAAGATCAAGGTGTCATCAGGACTGGTTGCTCCTGAGGCCTCTCTCCTCCTCTTGCAGATGGCTGCCTTCTTACTGTGTCTCCACGAGGCCTTTCCTCTCTGCATTCCCATCCCTGCTGTCTCTCTCTTTTTTAGGACACCAGCCATATCAGATTAGGGATCCACCCTAGAAGCCTCATTTTACCTTAATTACCTTTTTAAAGGCTCTATCTGCAAATATGGTTACTCTGAGGGATGGCGCATTGGGACTTTAACATATGAATTTTAAGGGGACACGATTCAGTCCATAGCATGGGTATGGAGAGCTGAGTGAGGGTTCTTAGCCTAGACGAGGTGAGGAGAGCACATCTCCCAATGGTTTTGTCATTCTGGTTATATAACTTTGACTTAATGACTTAATCTCTCAATTTCAATTAATTTCTTAATTTCAAGGCCTTGGTTTCTTCAACTGTGAAGTGATTTGAGTAAGGACATAAACTATAAAGTCCTTTCCAATTCCAACAGTCCAGCATTCTTGGTGCCCTTGGATGAAGACCCATCTCTTCTCAGCAGGTTGCTTCTCAAAGGATGAGGGGCAGGAACTGCAGTAGAGTAGAGTGGTTGGACTCATGGATGTTGGAGCCAGAGTATCTGGGTGTAAATCCTGGCTCTGCCACTTTCTGGTCGAGTGGCCTTAAGCGTGGGCAATCACCTGTCATAGATGCTGAGAACTGCTGATGCAAACCCACCAGTGTGTGCCAACAAGTGTAAGCCCTGCAGCCCGGATGCTGTAGATTAAATGGACTGATGCTTGTAAAGGGTCCAGAATGGTGCCAGGGTGGACACATAGTGAGCATTCAACATACATGTGTTATTATTATCAGAAAGTGTCACCTGAAAGCTTTTCCAAGCCTTTATCCCAACCCCAACCCACCCTCAAGTATATCACCTGGAATAGAATAAATAATGATGTCCATGTCCCAATCCCTGGAACCTGTGAATGTTACCTTCTCTGGCAAAATGGACTTGCAGCTGTGATGAAGTTAGGATCTTGAGATGGAAACATTATTTTAGATTATTCAGGTGAGCCCAGAGTAATCACAAGGGTCCTTATTAGAGGGAAATTTGATGACAAAGAAGGTGGAGATGTGACCAAAACAGTAAGAAATGGGAGAGGCTAAGCCACTCACTTTGCAGATGGATGGAGGGGCCACAGCAAGAAGTGCAAGGAATAAAACTCTAGAACCTGGAAAAGGAAACATTTTCTCCCCTCATCCTCCAGAAAAACCAGCCCCATTGACACTTCGACTTTAGCCCAGTGAAACAGATTTTGGACTCCTGGCTTCTAGAACTGTGAAAGAATAAATACGTATTGTTTTAATACCTTAAATTTGCAGTAATTTTGTTACAGCAACCATAGAAAACTAATAGATCTCCCCAAACCAGAGGAGCTTCTTCAGAACAATGAACCAGTAGTCAACAAACTTAGAAACAGGGTGAAAGGCATCCAACCCGGGGTATGGGAGGTGGCCCAAAGTAGAATCTATGATCAACTGGAAGTTTAGCACAGATAGTCTTTTTTTTTAGAACTGATAACCTTTTTTTTTTTTTTTTTACCACACAAGCAAAGAGAAGAGAAACACTGATAATCTTAATGTAAGTATAATAATTTTTTTTTAAAAAAGAGGTATAGCATCTTTGAAGCAGGAAATGTTGATTTTTGATAGAGAATAAAAAATACAAAACCTCATAGTTGGCTTACGAGCAGCCATCACTTGTAGAAGCTTTCAGGTTCAAATACATGTTTCTATCCCTATAATCCCAGAAGAAACAATAGTAATATAAGTAAAAAGAAAAACATTGTTTAGCACAAGTTTGTATCAAAATGGATATTATACTTCAAATTTAAGTACTATAAATCCACCCCAGAAACACACCATGGATGACTAAAAGAAGTAAAATATGTTATTAAAAAGAAAAAGAAAAGATCCATCACCTTATCAATACTTTCCCTATTGATAGGAAAAGACTGCCCGGGGATAGAGGGCTGCCTGCCGTGTTCAGATTGTTCAAGATCTTAATCACTTGTTCTCAAAGTAGGAACCGTGAGATTGGTACATGGCTTATCCTGTCTCTTACTTTCAGCGAATTGCTCTGTCACCCTCCCCTGACCTGACAGATAATCCTATTTTAGGCCTTATATCAAGGTTTTAGAGTGTATAACCTTGATGTTGGCTTATGGAGGTACTTTGTCTTTAATCCCCCATTTGATGATTAAAGTCCTTTGTGATGTGAAACCAAACTGAATAACTCATTGATTTCTCTCTATATGCAGTTTTTCCCAGGATGATGGCACAAGAGAAACAAGGCCTACTTCACTGAAGTGTCTTTTACTTAACAATTGATGTCGTTTTAAGAAGGTAGATTAGTTTGCTAGGGCTGTTGTAATAAAATACCACAAACTGGGTGGTTTAAACAACAGAATTGATTTTTTTGTAGTTTTGGAGGCTGGAAGTCCAAGAATAAGGTTTGGTTTCTCCTGAGGCCTCTCTCCTTGGCTTGCAGATGTGTCCGTGCGTGGTCTTGGGCCTCCCTGGTGTCTCTTTGTGTATTCAAATTTCCTCTCCTTATAAGGACACTAGGAAGATGGCATCAGGGCCCATCATACCAGGCTCATTTTGACTTAAGCACTTTGTTAGAGGCCTTATCTCCAAACACAGTTAGGTTTTGAGGTACTGAGGGTTAGGGTTTCAACATAGGAATTGAAGGTGGGGATATAATTCAGTCCACAACAGATAAGAATTTAAAAATCAGGCCTGCCCCAAACAGGGCTCACTGACGTGACAAAATGAGCTCAATCAACCTTTATATGTCAGCAGATCAATTCCTCTCCTTCAAACACATTTCAGGTAAACTAATTACATTTATATATTTTTTTCTTTTATGGTCAGTGTATGAGAAGAGAAAAGAAGTAATAAAGATAAAGAAAACCTCTACACGTAGGATCTTACTCTTACAACATCAGGGTGATTTTCAGCAAACTGGGCACATCTTAAGCTCAGTGTATTCTCTTCTTATCCCTGTCCTTTACTCCTGATCGGTTCAGTGGTTGCTTTGTTACAGAAATAACTAAGAAAATTACTTTTATTTTGGTCTCCTACCTTATTAATTCACAACTTAATAGTTTGAGATTTATAATAAGTTTTCAGTTCTCTCTCCTTACCAACTAGTAGATATTGTAGCCCCAGGAGCATTTGTATTCTATAAATTAAATTTAGAGAGTTGTTTGCATTGCAATTGTTTGTAATGTAGAAAAGGCCACAGTATTTGTAGGACAAAAGATGGAATAATTTGTTAATAGAAACACAAACATCTGGAATTTAGAAGCAAATGGATGTTAGAGCTGATACCCAGTAGAATACACACGTTAGTAGCACAATCAGGACCTGAGTCCAGGACTGTTGTTTCCTAGTATTTGCATCAATTAGAATCAAACCAGGTTTTTAAAAACATGTTTACGATCTGATGATGAGATTTTGGGTTTCTTAGGACTGGTAAAGAAAGAAGTATCTATAATTTCAGGCAGAAATAATAGTGTGGAAATTTCCAACACATCTTAGAAATATTGGGTTGGGGGATAAGGAGGTGTATTAGGGACTGGCATTGGACAAGGCACAAAGCTTGGAACAGGAATTTTTAGTATTTATTTTATACTTTGATCTCTTGTGTTTTAATATATTAACTATACAACACTGCCATGAAAATTACGCCATTAAGCCCTCCCAAATCATTGTATTTTCTTTCAACAAGATCTACAGAACTAAAATAAGACACTTTCATCCATATTCAATAAACCACACGTACGAGAAGGAAGGCAGAAAGACAAAGAGGAGTGTGGTATTTGGGAGATAAGAGAGGAGGAGAGAATGCCATATGTTTTTCCTGCTGATTGAAAACCCATGCATAGCAAAAGGCATTCCATTTATACTTTATTTTGGAATAAAACCAAGCTTATAATTTTTAATCACTGAAGCAGTGAGAAAATACTCTTAGTTGATTTTAAAATACATTTTAGTAGGCATTAACAGTGTTTATTATCAAGCTCATTTGAGTCAGGCACCCTAAGGGTTAGTGAATTAATCATTAATTTGAAGTTGTCAACTGATAAGTCATCAATAGCTCAAAGCTGTTCAGAGATTATTGTTTTAAAAAATAAAACTACTTTTTTCTGTACTCAGATATTTTCTGTGTTCATTAGATGTGTATTTTTCCCTAAAGCATTTCCAATATTTCAATCAGTGAAACACATTCTCTTTGGCATGTGAACACTGCATTGTGTTTTATATTGGCTAGCAAGATATTTAGCAACTTACAAAGTAAATTTAATATAAGCGATTCTTTTGTTACTCTAGACTTCTTATGGCCATGTTATACACTAAAAAATTCTGACACAAAATTATTGTATGTTTACAAAATTCCAAAAAAATCATCTAGTTCTGAAAGTACAGCCTGCTCTCAAATATTTAAATGCTTAGTGTTTAATCTGTGGGTTATTCAGGCCTTTCTCTTTCAACTTTATTTATTTATATAGTTTTGTTAACCTAATTTTATGGCTATTATCTGTGATTGCTAGGTTAAAGGAGAGATAAATTTGATTATTAGCCCTTCTGCAACCTAATGGTGACACTGGCTCTGGGCTTACAATGGAAGAAAGGGAAGAATGTGTGAGAAGGTGTGATGGGCAGGGAAGTATTTCTAAGTATATTCTTTAAATGTGCTATTTTTGTTCTTCCACTCCCATTGCCATAGTCCACTAAGAGTTGGCTCATTGGTCAGAGTGGAGGTTACTGGCAATCCAGGTATGTCCCTGAATTATTTGTATACTGCAAAGTCCAGGAAATTCTGGAATTAATTTTAACATATCGGGGTCTTACACAGTGCTGGTACATATTGGGTTCCCAATGAATGTTGATGAAATTTATTTGCTTTTTAGTTCATGGTTGAAAATATAGGCTAAATTGCATTGTCTTACTCTTATGGGTCAGTTTGCCGAAGAGGCTATTATAAGAATGGGAGAATATATGTGGCTGGCTTTAAAATTTTAAGTTTTACAAGTACTTAAGGCATTTACTAGGCTATAATCCAATTTCAGGAAGTTAGAGGAGGGATGAGCACAGTGAACATTTGATCCTAGAATGAATGAGGAAAGTAATTTCAGAGGCTGTGTATATATTTTCAAAAACATGGGAAATATAAAAGCTATTTCAGAAATGCAAAAAGAATTCAATACATTTAGAATTGACCAATGGCCTTTTTTGAAACATTAATTTTGTATTATCTTTTTGTCCCATGTGTTTGCCTTTTAACCTTAAGGACCGAGTCCTATTTGAAATAAAGGAGAAATCTCCATTTGATCAATGAAACGATTACCCAGATGTACATAACAATTCAATTTCATGACTTTATAAATCAAAATGATCATCTTCAGTTAGTTTCTTGAGAGTCATAGATTACATTTCATTTACAAAGGGAAATGGGATCGCACTTTTCCCTCATTCTCTAGTCTCCCAGGAATTCCAATATTACCTGTGCATGCAAATTATCTTCGTTTCCTAGATGTAAACCTGAAATAGAAACCTGCTCTTAATGAAATTTTACACATTTACATGTTCTGGTAACAGCAGATACCAGTAGAGTGGGAATATAGACATTTTAGAGGCAAATATTCACTCTTCCAAGTTGAGTAGGAAAAAAATTTTGACACAATTAATTTTATTAAACAAGTAAAGAACTTGATTTTTTAAAAGACTTTCAATACCTTATGCACACTCATGTGACTTCCATTTATGGTGCTGGGAACCAGCTATGAGACCTGCACTACCCTTGATACACTGATGGAATATTAAGAAGGTAATGCTCTCCGCATGAAGCAACTTGAGGTCAACTTTGAAGGATTTCTATGAATCAAGGAAATATTTCAAGGACAATCTTCTGAAGGGAAACAGCAGCTAAAGTTATTGCCTAGAATTGGGAAGAAGTGGCCTGTCTGGAGTACCAAGTTTGAATTGGGAGGAACGTAAGCTAAGGTTGGAAAGGTACTTGGAGTTCAGACTGGTAATAACTTTGAAAGCCAGGTAAGGAACGATGCCCTAGGGTAGTGGTAAGACTTCCTAACCATAAGAGAAATATATTGAGAAAGGTCCTCTAGGAATATAAACTTGGTGATAATCTGAACAGTGATGTGGGAAATATTGGAAGCAAAGAGAAAAATAAAGAGTAGTTGGGACCTGGATCAAAGTAGTAACAAGAAAGATAGAAACATGTTTGATTCTCAGTCATCATCTCACTTAATTTACCAGCTACCTTTATTTTTCTCTCCTTCAATCTTGGTTTCCAGGACACCACATCCTCCTGGGTTTCTTTCTACTTCATGAATCCTTTTTTCCTGGTCTCCATGGCTGGTATTTCTCCTAACATTGGAGTCCTCTAGAGCTCAGTCTTTGCTTCTCTCTTCAGAATCTACACTCCCTCACTGGTGATCTAATGGCTTTAAAACCCTTCTAATGCTCATGACTTCCAAATTCTCTCCTTCATTCCAGACTCTTGTCTTTTCCAATTGGATGTCTAATAGACAAATTAAATTTAACATATCGCAAACTGACCTTCAGACCTTTCCATCTAAATTTAGTCCATCTTAGTGATGACAGTTCCACCATTCCAATTGCTCCACCCCAAACCCTTTGCCTCCTTGACTCTAGATGTTATTTCACCTCCCACATCCAATCTTTCCATTAACTCTTCCCTATCTATTTGGTCTTTCAACCATATCTAAGAGTTTCTTTTAGATTTGATGCCCCAAGATATTACTTCATCTTTGCTTTCAAGACTTTCTTCAGTTATTATTCACACATTTAAAATTATTTGCATGATTTTACTGGTTATGGAAATAACATGCAATCCCTATATAAAAAACACATTCAAACAAAATGGAACTGTATAGCTTAGAAAGTGAAAAGCCCCGTGAGCCCAACCTTAAATAGCCACTGTCACAATCACTTTTTGAGAACCCACTGTGAACCAGACATCATGAGGCAAGTAAGACATTGCCCTGTCCTTCAAGGAGCTCACAAGACTTAAATAACCAAGTCCTCCTCTACTGCATGGACATGGCCACTGTGCTGTGACTGTTAGCTCACTCCCCACTGTGGACACTACCCATGCACTCTGGTCTGGGTCATCCTCCTGCCTTAGAGGCCTGCTCCAGCCTCATAGATGCAGAGAACCCCCTGCTGACAGCATGAGGGACGAGGACTCAGAATGAAGAGGCTGGATAAAGCCAGGAAGTCCAAAAGCAAACAATTTTGAAAAGACTATTTCTGAGATGATCCAGAAACTCAAAAATTATTAAGTCATGTCACCTGTAAATGAATGGATTTGAGTATATTCTAAGTTTTTTTGCCTTCTCAATGAAAGATCTGCTGAGAACTAAAATCATTATTTAAAAGAAAAAGAAAAGAAAGAAAAATTTCCCTTAGGCTAAAACAGTCTTTTCAAAACTTGAGAAGTAGAGTCGTGTATATTCTTAGCTATATTTGAAAAAGAGCACCCAGGCCAGGAAGTGTACCTGATCCTGCCTGGAGGAGGCCCCAGGGACAATTTTAATATCTGTCCATTTGCACTGCGGCCTTGCTACTCTCCTCTTCCTTTCTCTATCATGGTTCTTTGAGAGCATCCTCTGTCCCCTGAGCTCCCAAGAGAAAAAGATCGAAGTTGACCACTCAGTCTTGTTAATTGATGGATTGATTTTAGGCCTGCTTGATTTTAGGCCTTTTATCTCTAACTATGGAATGAATGTATTTGCTCTCCAGCAAATCATCCCAGGCTTTGCAAGCAGGGATGGGGGAATGACACTCCTGCAGCCTATACTTCTCTTTTGGGAACCCCTTTCTCAAGAAGGGAAACCAGGGCTGGCCTAGACAGCTGCCAGAGAAATATTTTCAGAAACTGCTAAAAATGGAGGAGCCTAAGCCTCATATCACCAGCTTTTTCCAGGACCTAGAACCCATATATATTTCTCCATACCAGACCTTTCCCCAGCCCCTCCTCCTCTCTTCTCTGCCTAAGCTTGGATTTCATTCTATCATCTGGTCCCTTAGTCTAATTCTCCTTCAACTCTCTAACCCTGAATTCCAAGTTGCCTGAGCTTATGCTTTGTGGTTTTCGTTACTGGTACAAAGTGATCTGAGCCAATGTGGTCACAAATAACCATTAGGTTCTTTTTAGTTGATTATAATACTCACTAAAAGTTACAGATGGGTGTAGCTGGTTTCTTACCTTGCTACTAGGTTATATTAAATATAATTTATAGGAGGCCATTGATTTGTACTGAGCTCTTGCACTAGAACTAGAGCCCAAGAGACTAAACCCAAATGGAGTCACCAGTGCTAAAGTTCCACATCACCAGACGGAAACTAAATTGTTTATCTGACCTTCTGAGACAGCAGGAGAGAGATAATAGCCAAATCCTGAAAGAGGCCAGTTTTAGCCAGTGTGATAAGGAAATCTCCTCTTTTTTGACCCCATAAGGAAAGTGACTTTAAAATAACTGATCTGTTGTTTGTTTTCTGTTTCTGATTTCTTTAGCTCCTTTTTGCCTATAAAACCAACCTCCTCTGCTTGGCTCATGGGAGCACCCTTTCTAAATTTTTAAAGGAGATACTACCCTGATTCATGAATCACACACCCACACAAAAATCCAATTAGATCAATTGGTTAATGTATCTCCAAAGAGTTTCCTCCTGTTCCTTTATTTCTTGCAATTTCTTTATTGAAAAATCCAGACCTTTTTGTCCTGTGTCATTTTCCACATTCTGGATTTAGCTGATTGCATCCCTTTGGTGTTATTTGGTAAGTTTCTCTGCCCCATGGATTCTGCATATGGGTCGTTTGAGCAGTCAGGGTTTTTGGCAAGAGCATTTTATAGATTGTATTGTATACTTCTCATTGGATCTCCTTAGAAAGAATACGATGCCCATGGTCTCTTTCTGTGATATTAAGATTGATAATTGAGATGTTAGATTATGTTGGGTTTGAGAAATACTCTTTATTGAATTAAACCTCTAAGATTTCCAGGATTTTCTGTAACAGCAGCCAATTTATTCATCATTACTAATAAACATATAATAACATTACTTTGTCCGGGAGGAAGTATTGCTAAGTAAGTTATAAGCATCAGAACAATCATCTTTGACATTATTCAATTTTTAATAACATTTTTATAATGTAACGCTCTTGAAAAGTGTAACTGTTTTTATTATATCTCCCTCTGATACTGAAATTTCTGTGAGAAGTGTATGATGGGAACAGTCTCTTTGTGGATAATGATTTTATTGTCTTTTAAAACCAGGACAGCCTAATCTCCACACAGCCACACCGGACAACACAGATTTTTTTCTGTCTCTACATTCTATTAAGAACTCTTTTGTTTAAGCAATAGCAATTTATTCCTGTCCAATAATAGACTTTCTTGATAACAGCATCATGTATTTCATGGTTTGGCAAAGCGAGCAAGGCAATCTCTGTAAAAGCCACAAACATTTAAAACTTCAAAGAGTTACAAGATTCTCAAAAGATGAAGACTCATAATAAAAAAAAAATAGAGGGAAAAAAAGCTTATAAGTTTATAAGCTAAACTTTCATTATCAAACCTTCTCTATTGCACCCTCAGAGAGTCATTCAAGACCCCTACAATTGATCCAGTAAAAAGTTGTTCAGTAACTGATAATGTAAGCATGTACTAGGAGGCTTCTTTACTTGAGAGAACAAACCTTAGTAATCATTTGAAATGGTTTGAAAAAGAGGACTTTGCCTCTTATTATGCCTTTAAAAAATGTTTGCCGCTCTTTGTTTGGTCATGATTAATTCAGCCAGAAATAATGTGATTGCAGCCTCCACTGTTAGCCCTACCGGTATTAATCATCTCCAAGGTGATCTCAGTTTCCGTGGCAACTGTAATATTTATTTTTGTGCATTCCTTGGTCTCTGACAGTTGGGATGGCAGAGTAATCCTGAAATGTTAAGTCTCAGTCACAAATTTCTCACATCTCTGATATTAGAACACCGTTTCACCACTTGCAAGTATTATTACTAATACTTATAATTTAATTCAGACAATTCAATTACTAAGGTTTTTTGAACCAACCCTGTCCTTCTGTTTCTGGTTACCAAGCTTTAAGATCCAAAGGGTGTTTGCTGACTAAAGAAGCTCTTGGTGTTTGTATTTAAATTTTCATAATACCTTTAAACATACATAATGCATTGCTATTATATTTATATGGAAATAGACTGAAGAGTTCTAGGTATAACTAACCAAAGAAAAAGAAAATAAATATTAAGTATTACTTTACATATTCTTCAAATCAAATCCATCAATCAAGCCCAATTGACATTAAGTTAAAATTTCTGAATTTCACTCAAATTAATAAAATTCAAGAGTGAATGATAAATGAGGAAAAGTCTCTGATCTTTACTGTCTTCATCAAGAGTAATAAATATTAAACTAGATATCAAGATTTTCCTAGAAAGAGTCTCTGGAACAGCGGAGGCGGGCAGGCTGTCTTGCACCTAGGTAGACACAAAGGTGAGAGAAAGCTGTTTCTGAAAGATGTCCTGGGGCAAAATTCTGGATTCTTGTCCTCTTGAATTAACACTATTTCTATCCCTGTCACTTTTCTCCAAGTGTGTTTCATCCTGCAAGTCTTTTAAGATATCTGATAAACCCATAGGACTGATAAACTTTAAAATGCTAGCTCTCCTAGGCTTCTTACAAAATCAGGCCATGTAGGCATCTCCCATCCTGCCTATGCACAAAATCAGCCCCATCTTTTTCTCTTGCCAAGGATTGGAGTGGTACCATAGAGTGACATGTGGCCCTGTTAGAAACCTGTTCTTACAATGTCTAGGGCAGGAGGCAGGGAAAGGTGTGAGCAGGGGTAGAGAGGTGGAAGCATGAGGACGGGGATGGGGTCACCAACACCAGATCGGCCACTTTCTAGGATCACCCAGCCATGTCCCTCTAATGATAGTTATCCCCCACCCCCCGCTAAGTTCCTAAGTGCTCATACCTGAGGCAGCGGTGGTTGCAGAGGGTAAGAGGTTTAGGAAAGCTGAAAAAAGAAAAGGGGTCTTTAGCCACCATGTACTCAGAGGATATACTGCAAGAAAATAAGAGGAAAAAAATGAACAAAGTGTTTGTTACCTTATTTTTAGCAGAAGAGCACAGTTTAAAACAAAGAATAACCTCTTAGGTTACACATATCCAGACTTTTGAATTTTTTCTATTATATTCTTTAAGTCAGAGAATCTCCAGATATAAAAATATGACCAAACGGGATGAATCCCATCCTGAGTCCCTGCTTCTTCCTCCAAAATTTGAAACTCTACAGAGAAGGTCTTCTATTTATTTCTCTCAGTGGTTCCAATACATGAAGGGAGGGAGGGGGCAACATTTGGACACAGAAATTAGGTCTGCTTCTCTGTCAGGTTTTTATGCTCCTTTCTAGGAAAATCCCCACAGAATCTGAGGCTGATTTCAAAGTCCACTGTCATCGTGATAAAAGGAATCAGCTGAATAAGACATGAATGTAATTAGCTCCATTCTCTTAAAGGGAGCACTTTATCTTCGAGGTGGCTATTCAGAGAGTGGACACTCCCACGGGGAAGCCTTTAAAATAGACAAGATGATGGCGGTGGTGTCTGCTCTGCACTGGGTGAGGGGAAATATGGATTTCCTGACATCATCACTTTTTCAGTTTTGTCTGGTTTTTTTTTTGGAAAACAAGTCCCTTTTGGTGGAAACAAAGGGAAGTTCTGCTTTTTTTATTTCCTGTCAACTTTGACCATTTTTCTGTGGTGTAATGGATATTTCTCTGTCCCAAATAGGGGCAATCATGACAAAACACTTAACGATTGTTGGAGTGGATGCTTACGAAGTACAAGACATGATGGCCCGGGATGAAAGCCTCCCTGCTGACATGCCCCCCCAGCACAGGTGTTAGTTAAGTGGCTCACTTACAAAAAGTCTACCCCAAGGGTTAGTGTAAATGCGCCAACCTGAAATAGCAAGAGAGCCTGATGCAACTACATGAAAAGCCCTGAATTGCAGCATTTTGGATTTGCAGGTGCCTTATAGGATGACCTTGTGCAGAAAGAAAGAAAGGAGGTGCAGTCACAGGGCCCTCGTAGCTCTGTCTGCAGCCAGGCCTTAGGCACTGGGCCCCCAGGGGTGATGCCTCACTGAAGGGGCATGATACATTTGAAGACCAGCCATAGCTCGATTTTATGTTCTCATTGATATTTTCTGTGTGACGTGGAGAACTTGAATCTTGGGGGACCGTAAGTAGGACACCGTGTAACACAGTGTGCTCCAACTGCAAAAGTCACATCGTCATGTCCTTGAGTCCCTGCCACTGGAGGCACCTTGTTCTCCAGACCAGGTAAGCAGGGAGAGCAAAACCAAAGGAAGGAAAAGATTTCAAAGATGAAAGAATCATGGAAGCACAGAAGAGACCAATACAAGTAAATTATAATATTAATAGACTTAACTGGACATTAAAATTATACGGTCCGATCAGAATGTCATGTGTTCATTCTCTCTCTCTCTCTGTCTCTCCCTCACTCCCTTTATCTCTCTCCCTCCTGCTTTAAATAAAGAAAGCTTGTCGCCTCTTTTCTTCAGACACTCAGCTCTGACAGCCACCTTCCTTTCAGCCCTGACCTCTCTCCCCATTAGTGATGCACAGACTCCTTGGGGTCCCTCCAGGACCCTAGAGCCCAGGCTTTCCCTGTGGGGTGCAGAGCAGGAAAAATCACTTTGAATGGTCCTCCTCTTGACCCTTTTATTTTTAAGTGAATGACTTCAGATGAAAGGGAATGTCTTAGAGGGGGAAAAGAAGGCATGAAAGGGAGTAGGCAGTGGAAGGCAGAGTGTAGAGGGAGTAATCAATCGAGCGACTATGAACTGGTGAAAGGGCTGCAGTCTACGTTTGCATCAGCTGGAGAACTGCACCTCTTTGCCAGTCCCGGGAGTGCCAGGCCCTTGCTTTCCCGCTGGACTCCGGGAGGATGGTCCAACTGACTCCAGCCACCTTCCTCCCAGTCCCTACTTCACTCGGGACTGCTCTGCTCCTTCCCATTGTGGCCCTCCAATGTGGCAGACAGATAACGATGCTGACATAGAAGGAGCCTCAATTGTGAACTAAAGCAAAAGTCATTATCATATAACAGATTAATTGCTCATCTGTGGACACCTGTGTGAACCTTTGTCCCCAAGAGCATGTTTTGCAAGTCAAATTCCTTGGAGCCTAGGTAGCCCATAATGTCGTGGTTAAGAGCATGGGTTAAAAAAAAAAAAAAAAACCTGCATTCAGATCACAGGTCTACCTCTAAACTTGAGTTTTCCCAACTGCAATGAAGAGTAATAACAGTGTCTTCCTCCTAGTGCTACTGAGAGGACTAAATGAGATAATGTCCATTAAACACCTAGTAAATGTGTTACAAAGGTTAGTTGTCATTGTCAGAGTCAACCTTAAGTCTTTTTGTTATTCTTTCAGTTCTTCCACTTATTACAGGACAAGGGACAACTTCAGTCCTCCAATCCCCGGGGCTCCACTGCCTGTATACCACACTCCCTGTAACCACCAGCACCCAGCACTCTGATGACATCTAAATCCCTTCCCCAGATTAAGCAAGCACATAGCGCACATGAATTATGCACTCCATGAATTAAAGAATGTTGAGACTGAAGTTGCCTCCACGGAAATATCTTAAGAAGTTGTCTAGTTAAAAAAAAATTACTTTATATTCAAAATTCAGAAAACATCTCATCCCTCATCTAAATTTAAATGTCTATTTACCATTCTCCCATGCAATATGCTAGGACTAACCTTAAAATTAAGTGGTACTAAGTTGTAAAGGGTTTCTTCTACCAAGTACTGTGTTTGCATAATAATAATAGCTTCCCTTGCCCAAACTTTTATGAATGTCCAGTGGTAGGACTTGCAAGCCAATGAGAGTAGAAGGGATGTTAATTAGTGCAGGAAAAAATGTCAGTACCATATGTAGATGGCCACACTTTATTCTGGAAAATACTATATTTAAGTGCAAGGGTTGGTTATGATATCAACAAGCCCTGTCCTTCAGGTTATAGAAATAGCTTTCTTAAAATCCTATAGTTAAAGGAAATTCATTAAAATGGAGAGGTGATGACCATATATTATTGGGTAATCAAAAACAATCCCTATTTCAAATACTAACGAAGACCATTGGTTGCAAACTTCACATATATAAGAATTTCTTTGGATGCTCATCAAAAATACAAATGCTGGGATCCCAGTGATTCTGGGACAGCTCTTAAGACACTGCATTTTAATGAGTGCACTGCGTGCTTCTCACACAGGTGGTTTAAGAATAATGTTTTGAGAAAAACTGTTGTAGACTCAGTCTGTATAGCAACAGCTCTCAACCGGGGCCATGTTTGTCACCAGGGACCATTTGGTAATGTCTGGAGATATTTTGGGTTGTCACAACTTGAGGGGAGGGGGAAGCTGCTGGCATCTAGAGGGAAGAGGCCAAGGATGCTCCTAGCTGTGCTGCAATGCACAGGACTGTCGCGACAATAAATAATTACCTGATCCGCAATGTCAATGGTGCTGAGGTTGAGAAAAACTGTCCTATAGCCACAGTGACCTATCAGTACTGGATCCACAGCTCAGAACACTCGGCCTTTCATCTGCCATTTCCCCATCAGTCAGACCTGTGAGTAGTGCCGGCTCGCCAGTTTCCCCAGCCTATTGTGGCTTAGTCCCAGGAGTTACTCTCTCTCGAACGTTCTAACAGTCTTGGTTCAAAGATTCAGATTGAAAAATGCTGTCTCATCTCTGAGCCTTTGGAGGCAATTATACACCCAGGCTTGAAGGACAGTTGGCTGCTCTGAGGCCACTCCTGAATCACCACCGTATCTGGCAGACCCACTGATGTTGGAGAGATTCCTCTGTGGATTTCCGTTCTGCTTGCAGTTCCGAAACAGTGGAGTTGGAATTAAAGTAGATGATAGAAAAGCCTGGTTAAACTAGGAAGCTGTGGAGGCTTTGCTGACCGATTACGTCTGTCTCATTCCAACTCAACAATTCAACAAACTGTTCTGTGCCAGGCAGAGCTGAAGGCACAGGAAGGATCCAATAGCAGATAAGACAGTGGCCTCCTCAAGGAGTCACAGCCTCGGCTCCGGTTACCTCTCTTCTCTCGGTGGTGCACTTCCTCCTAACCCTCCCCAAATGCCCCTACTTGTAATTTACTTCTATGTATTGACTTCTTAGGACCTACAAGGCTAAAAGGCCCCAAAGAGACCAATCTAGAAGTCTCAGAAAAGACGACAGAACAATATCACTCTTTATAGGAAGGTTCTGCTAACTCATCATTTACAAAGTAACAGCTTTCAATGGGTCTATCAAATACTGAATTCTGTATACAAGAATATCTCAGTTAATGCCTCTAATTTGTAGAACGCACCCAGTAGCAGGTGTGGTTACTCTGCTAGTTTAGCTGTAATGACCACAGGACTCTGGTTATTCAATGCAAAAGACATTGAAGTGTAACATACCGAAGTCAGAGTAAAAACAGTGACCTCTTCCCTCCCGCAGCCCTCTCAGGTGGGCTCTGCAGCATGAGGGTGCTGGGTTATGGCCAGCATAGACAGAAACTCTGTGAAGCTTTTCTTGAGGAAGAAAGTTACTCCATGAAACCCCATCACCCACACCGTGCACTTTTTTTTTGCTTTCTTTTTAAAAGCAACATCATATTTCTGGGCTCTAAGGGCAGGATAGGAGAAATATTAAAAGAGGAGGAGAGGAGAGAGAGGCCCTGAGGGGGGCATTCCGAGGGCCTCAGCAGTGGGAAATGTTCATTTTCTTAAGCTGAGTGGTGGGTCTACGGGTATTTTATGTGTTAGAATGCGTTAACCTTTAAATATGTTACATATATTTCTTGGGATATATAAAATATTTCATAGTAATGAAATGAAAAAAAATTCCCCAAGTAATTCTTATGGTCAGCCAGATTGTACATTCAGTGTTGTTTGATTTTCTGTTCCTCCCTGCTTCTCTCAATCCCGTTCCTCTGTTACCTCCTGTCTCCTCAACTCCTCTAGAGGTCTGTCTGTCTGTCTGTCTCTCTCTCTGTCCTGTGTCTCCACCTGCCACTTCATCCCACTTCCTCCCCTTCCCTTCTGGCTTGGTGTCCCATTTCTGCGAAACCTCCCACTCTTCCTCCCACGGCCGTGCATCTGTGAGGAGGGAGGGGCTGCTGCAAACAGACAGGTTAATTCTAGACCAGGGTTTCACTTTAAGATTGTCCACTGCTCCCTAAACCCTCAAATATTTTTAAAACCATACTTCTTTTAAAAGTGTCCATTACCTAACTTACTGCACCGCAGATCTGAAACTACAAAGGTGCATAGAATATAGAAGGATTGTGTTTGTATTAATGTCCTATTATCAACGTAATGAAACTGGAACTATATTTCCTAGAATCTCCATCCTTGAGTGGTTCCAGGAAAGAAGTAGGCTACCGGGAACCTCTTGAAAGTTTGGGGGGCAGAATTAAACAGCAGCTTCCTTCTCTGAAGGTCATATGGTCAGAGATGCCCGTAGGTTTTAGCTTCAACTTACTCTCCTGTTTGCTTCCAGCCATTCATCCTGACTCAACCCTGGGACCCACAGAGGCCCCAAGCCTACGCCAGACCCTTGGCTTTGGATCCATAGACTTCTCCTGCAGCCTTCTCCACCAGCTCCCTCTCTGCGACCCACTTCTGTGGCTGGACGTGTTTGGCTTCTCAAATGGACTGGTCATGCTCCAGTTCCCCTATCAGACCATCAATGCCCAGGTGCCCTCCTCTTCCCCACAACTGTGAAAGATCTCATTTCTGTAATAAATCCATTGTCTCATAATTCTTAATGGTTCAGCTTCCTGGATTGATACAGTGATAAAACAGTGTTCAGGACCAAGAAGACAATGCAAATCTGACATGCTCTTTGAAGCACTGACCGTCAGCACTGTGATATAATCCACCAATCTCACTTTACCGATGACAAAACTGAAGCACCAAGACATTAAGTCCAGATCATTATCGAGGTCGCACAGCTACACTGGCAGGCATGGGAACAAGACCCAGTTTACAGACAGACATGGTTTCAATTTTTTATTTAACAATGATTTTCACCATATTTTAAGTTACTGACTTTTAAATCAGTTTACTTTTTTAAAAAGATGCATCAAAGCAGTAATTAATACTTTGACACTGCTTGGAGCCTTATTTTAGAAGAGAGAAAACTGTTATGGTTATTTTCTTTGATGTCTGACAGAAAGCTCCGTGGTATATCAGACAGTTTCTGAGTATCACTTTTTTAACAAAAATCAATAATGGAGGTTATTAGAATCAAAAAAATGAGCATGTTAGAACCTCAAAGTCAATCCTGAATTTAAAGTTACTATGGCAACATTACTACCAAAATTGTATGTATTAATTTTGTGGTTCACTGAAGATATTAGTGTCTTCGGTATTTAAAAATAAACATTAGTCTCAAGATGTTCCTATTTATATTTTTAACAAGCAGATATGTAGACTATGCAGTATATTTTAGCTGTCACTAAGACAGACAAACACTGGAATTTCCTCACTTTCAGCTTAGAAATTTTCCCCCTTAAAAATCAAATTTACATTTATAAAAATATAAATAGAACACATGTTGATTGAAACAGCAGTAGTTGCATGAAATTATTTTCTGGGTGTGAAAGGAAAGAAAGGCTGAGACTGTACAAACTGCTGTTTATGTAGCTCCTGGGCAGGGCCCCTGGGTAGGTTCTGGAATCTGGCAGTCTTGCTACCGGCTCATTGGGACTGGCCTTCAGGCAGCCCCGGGACAGAGCAAAAGGCTCTGGACCCCAACTCCTCTGTGCGGCTCCCTAAGTGTGCACCCCTGAGCAAGTCACGTCACCCACTGCCCTGGTTTGTTTCCACAACTGTAAAATAAGAGAGTGAATTTGGGTAATCTCCGAAGTTCCTTTCTGTTCTTAACTCCCAAATTTTTTATAGTGCCAAGATATATAATAATGGTATAAATGACATTTTGTTAGAGATACTGTACTAGTACAAATTACTCTACTTTTCTCTAATTCATTGAATTGTTATTCTGACAAATTTCCAAATCAATAACAAAAAAATTGACTTCTGGGGGCACCTAGGATGCAGGCACGGTTCACCAGCAGAGCAGCTTTTCATGAAAGGTAAGCTGAGCCCCATCTCGGATAATAAAAAGTTTTGTCAGCTCTGGTCCTTAAAGTTCCCTGTCAAGTGCTCCTGGAACATGGTGATGCAGGTGCTATGCTTGGCAACCCCTCTTCCCTTGTGCTCCTCCACCATAAGAACCTGAAAAGCCGAAACACTCAGCTCCCTGGGCTTTCTTGTTTCTGGAGTGACAACATGGCCCAGTTCTGGCCAATAGAATCCAGGTTGAAATTGCTGAGAAGGGCTTTGGGAACATGTTATGGAAGAGACAAGTGAGCTGGCACCCCCTGTCCTTGGGCTCACCTCCCGTCCACCAAGACAAGGACTCAAAGTTGAGAGGTACAGTAGTGTTCTTGACACCCTGAGGCTGCAGCCACACATTAAGGAAGGGGAACAATGAGCCCTGATGGAGCTGCTGTCCAGCTTAACACAACCCAGACTCCTCTCTGGGGAGACAGACCCCTGATGGGTTTTTAAGCTTTGGCTGTTCTGTTCCTCGTAGCTAAACACAGTCTCACTCAGACATACAGATTCTGTGAGTGGTGTGCAAACAGGGTTCTAACTTTAAAGAGGGTTTGACATGGGAAAAGGGGACAAACAAGTTTAGACCACTGTGCCTCAATGACGGTATTCAAAACCACAGATTTTGTATACACACAGCAAAAGCAAGAGGAGTTACAAGCAGAAGAGCTGCAGAACGGACGCCACTGCTTTGCAGAGAAGACAAAGAGCAAAGCCACCAAGGCACAGAGAGAAGGGGTTAAGGAGGAGCCTCCCGAGAGAGGTGGGAAAGCACCTCCCCGCTCCTCCCCTCCATATGAACACTACCTAAAATAGCAGAAGAGCTGGAGAGACATGTGCTTTTCAAATTGTTGGTTAAAAGCAAACACAAGTTTTAAAACTTTGATCATAGCAATTCTTCCCGAACTGGCAATGCCAAGTTATGCCCAGAGCTGACCTTAGACAGTGTTAGAGTCAGAACCACGTAGGTTTGTGGCAGAGCCTTCCTTCTGTTACAGCCGGCCCTTCCTCCCTACAATGCCCGGGCCACCTGCCCCATCTCCTCACTCCCTGGTGTCCCAGGCTTCTCATTCTTTCACCTTTGATATGTGGTTTCTGTCCTCTTTCCTTAGGAATATAGGCCGCTTCTTGAGCATCCTAGTTCATAAGCGCACTTGCCCTTATTGAGTAACGTTCATGAGTCTAGGCTTTGGAGTTGGACTGCTAAGATGTGGCCACTTTCTATCCATGTGAACTTGTGCAAATATGCGTAATAGGCGTAGGACTCAGATTTGAAATATTTGCAAAGTGTTTAGCATAGGCGCATAGTAACACTCAGTAAATGTTAATAATAGACGCTGATGACTTGTTATTATTTTATTCAAGTCATTTGGAGTTTAAAAAGAACTTTGTCAAAATGTCACCTTAACACATATTAGTTAGGGTGAGATTGGAGCCAGGAAGACCATCAGATCAATCAGTCCATCTGGAACTGTGCATGAGCCACCTTCAGTGACGCAGTAAGCCCTGGGGCAGGGTGTGTGTGTGTGTGTGTGTGTGTGTGTGTGGCGGGGGGGCTTGTGTGTGTGTGTGTGTGTGTGTGTGTGTGTGTGGTGAGGGGCACAGATGAATGAGTAGTAGTTTCTTCCCTTAGAGTTTCACTGTGTCACAGGCCATCTGGGCTTCCTCCTGCAGGGTCAGCCTACACAGATAGATCATCCAGTGGCCTGGGTGGGGCTGAGCACTCGCAAGAGTGGGAGCGGGTGGTGATGATACCCTGGGCTGCAGCGAGGCTGCGGGAGACTAGGTGGCAGGAAGGGAAAGGGCTCTGTTTTATGCAAGTCAACTTTATCTTCTACCTACTGTGAGACCTTAAAAGGATACCTCAGATGCTCTTAGGTTCAGAGTATAATTACCTGTGTTCTTAGCTGTGATGCTCTTTCTACAATTAATGTGATTTCCCAGTACTAAATGTCCTAGGATTTAGTCCAACCAATTTAACTGGCCATAGGGGTTAGGCTGGCGGGTGGAACGGAAGACTATGAATCAAAAGTAGGACCATTTCCACTGACATCAAACAGGAGTGACAAATAGGTAATTAAGGCTAGCATATTTCTAATTAAAACTCTAATCGCATCAAGCTTTTCTGACCCAAATAGCAAGCCACAATCCCTACTGCTTAATGAAAGCAAAATTCTTACCAAATCCATGCTCCACTCTAACACTCATTCATTTATATAAAGGTCAATTGCCACATAATATACAGTGCTGATTGCCACCCACAGAAACAGTAGTGGGAGGGGAAAAAACCCATGTGATGCCAATTATTCTTGCCTAGTTTTCCAGCTTTTAAAAATACCTGCGTCTGTGTGATGATGACACTAGGAGGCCTTGATTGCCATCTGTTTTTATGTAATGGATTAGAAGCGACTTTGCTCTTTAACGGTTGTAGTATAACACTGGCTTGTACCTACAGGACAGCAAGTCCTTGTTTGTTGTCCTCACCATCACAGTTAGTCACACAGAGAGTGCGTAAACGCACCCAGCTCCATTTCTTAAAATGTCTCTATTGCTCACTGCAAAAGCATTGTCAGACACGATTCATGCTCCCACCTGTCAAATATTCCACCCTATTTTCAAACACTGATGGAACAACATACCACAAACAAGTCAGAGAAAACGAAGATCTCAAAGGAGCCAGTAGCCGAATCATGAGGCAGAATTCTCCCCTCCATGTGCTCACCTGATTTTCAGGCTGGAAATTTTACCTACTCTGATAATTAGCTGACTGTGAATAGAAAAGCGACATCCCACAACCCAACAGAGGATGGGAAAATCTTACAGAGTGTAATATAAGGAGCCAATTTTTTTTTTTTTTAATCAGAGAAAGACAAAGTTGTTGGCAAAGCAAGTTTAGTAATGAGATGGCATATTTGGGTTTTGAGACAAATTTCGAACATAAGAAGAAAATGATCATTTATTTGAAAATGATCTTGTGAAGAGCAGAAGGGAAGCTGTGCAAGGAAGAATATTTGTCCCTGCACACAAGAATGAAATCATGTTCTCGTCGGGGAGCAAGATAATGCAGAGGTTTCTCTAAGACACTAGAGTCGCTGATCCGGTCACATGGAGGCCATCTGTGGATTCGCAGCAGTTGACAGATTGTCACTTTTCACCTGGTTCTTTGGGGATTCTGGTTTCCTTTCCTATCTGGGACCCATTGTCAAGGTAACCATCTCTCACTTTGGCAGGGAACCTGCCTCTCTCTTGCCGCCCCTACCTGTGTGTGTTTTCACAATATGAAACACTTAGACCTTTCTTTACCCAGGAGTTATTTCTTCTTTTCTATATCTCTCAGCAAATGCACTTATACTGCTAACCTCAACAAATGCGTTTTGCCCCAAGTGTTTACGGTCCTTAATGGCTTCACTGTGCTGTAACACCCCACCCTCATCCGCACCACCACCAGGTATGATGTGACGTTAAAAAGGAGCTTTCTCAAAATAGCATCTCAATGTCACCATATCTTAAAACGGAGCCTGGGGTATAAATTGTCCCGCGAGCAAGCACTGTCACCCCGGGCCCCACACCTATCTCAGGTGGGCCTGCTGGAATGACGGCAGAACCCCATTGTGCCCACAGCCAGCAGGAGGACTTTGTAGCTGGGATGCTCCCAGCCAGTCGCTGTTAATATCTTGCAGTTGCAGGAGGACTGAGGTGGGGAAAATGGAATTGAAGAGCACTAATAGGCTGTGGGCTGACAAAGATTTCAAATCCCTGCTCAGATTCAGCCTGGGCCACTCCACTCGTGGTGCAGATTTGCAAATGTATAAGTGAGCTCAATTTTCTTCCAGGTCCCTTTACATATTGAAAAGAATTTTTAAAAATGGTATTATTGTTGCTCTTTGTTAAAGGGCAGAATGGTCTTTCAAATATGCAAATCTGATCATGTCACTAAGTGCCTTAAAACTCTTCTATGCTGTTCTGTTCTCTTTTAATAGAGGCCAAAATCTTTAACGTGGCCTAGGAGCCCGTCCCCGATCTGGCCCATCTGCCTCCCCTGACTCCTTTTCCCTCTGTCTCCTCCTCCCACTCCTCACTCTCTGCTCTTGGTAAAGCTGTAAAGCAGGCGTTACTCAGGACTGTTGCAATCGATGTCAAGACTATCCCAATGGGGCAGAAGCTCCAAGTACAACAATGACAAGTGGGGATTAATAGCCAACAAGCAGAGCAAGGAGGGTCAGCGGATGGACAATTACCAAGAGGAGACATCAGGGGTGGGGGATTCTTGCTGAAACTGTGCTAGGCAGGCCAAAGAGAGGACAGGGCCAAGTTCGGGGCCTAGTCAAGAAGGAGATAGTCTTTGTCACTCTGCAGCCTCCACACCAGCCTCCTTCCAGGCCCTCGGCTCCCTGTCCTCTCCAGCCCCCAAGAGAGATAGCCGTCACCGTATCCCCTCCCCAGAGCCCCCTCATCACTTAGACCTCAGTTCCCAGGTCCCCTCCCCTTAGAAACCATCCTTGAACCTGAAGACGTAAGCCAGATCTTCCCAACTAAAGATCACCCAGAGACCATCAGAGTGTTTGCTCTACAAGCGGGACACACGACAGAAGCTCTTTATTGCAACCTCAGCCTGATTGACACCCTTGGAAGCAGTGAGGGCAGAGCATCAATACAGAAAGCACATCATAAGATTCCTGAATGCCTGCTTGGGTATTTATGTACAAGTCTTAATCAAGTTAATGAAAAGTATTTGTTATGCTATTTTGCAATTTAAAGTAAGGGAGTAAAAAGTGATGTAGAGGACTCCATTTTTTGATAAGATTCACAACAAAGTTAATGTGCTGCTTTGAATTCCTAGTTCTTTACCTAGCCCCGAACCATGCCAGCGTCTGCATTAATTTAAACAGTACTAGGAATGGTTTCTCTCATTTCACATAGAATGTAGTTTATTTTTTTAAAAAAATAACAAATAAAAAATTAGCTGTAAGGAACAATGTCACGTTTTCTGAAATGTTTGAGAGTATTCCATCAGCATTTGATGATATACTCCGATGTTAACATGCTTTTCTGGATTTTATCCCTCTAAGCCATCTTACAAGAAAATGTTTATAGATTTTTAAAACACAGATGATCCAATTTAGTCTCCAACTTTATCTTCTGATTCTGGCTCAATTCTGAGCCTTCTTAGCTAATAATTGTAACCAAAAACTTCAGGAAAGTCCTGCTTTGGGTAATTCTAAGTGCATAAATATTTTACCATAGATGATTTTTTTTTTTTTTACTAAGTTAAAGTGGGTGTTTGACATCCTTAATTTGTCCTTTTGTTACATAACCATCATTTGAGATCATTCATTTGGAAACATTGAAATATTTTCTCTTGTATGGATGGATTCAATGGGTTATTGAATTATATGACATATTTCCTACCCAAGCTCTGAAATGAAACATTAGTGATTATGGTTAAAGAATTTAAAGATATGAAATGATTATTGCCTGATTTGCTGAACTATTGATCAAAGTATCTTGTAAATCTCTCCCAGTGTGAAAACTCATGTTGAACCCACAGTGATGCACAGAAATGCCCAGAGTCGACACAACCAGCACTTTGCTACCCACACAGCATAACTTACAGTGTTCCTTCCAGGCCACTGTTTCATTTATTCAGACCATAAGCTATGTCATAAAAAACGTGGAGTGCCTTGTTACTACCAATGATCATTATTGAGAAGACACGATCTTGAATTTGCCATAAAGTAAAAATGATATGATTTAATGGACCAGCCAGTTGTGAATATTGCAATCAACAGTTGACAGCCCTGCTCTTGAGGAGCTAATCACAATCATAAAAATAGCTAACATTTGTTGAGCACTTATGCTATGACAGGTTCTGTGCTAAGCATTTTGTATACATTTTCACTGTTATCCACTAGGTTTATAATTATCAGCTGATAAGGAGATTCTCAGTAGGGTCATTATCGTTTTACAAAAGCATAATTAACACTACATTTACTTTTATTTCTTTATTATTCATAAATCCATTTCTTCTGAAATCTCAAAAACATTAAAATGCAAGTGTTGGATTTCTTTTTTTCCAAAAAGGAGCATGGATTAAAGGAATTGAGAAACATTAATTGGAGGGAATGAAATAAATGCACAAACAACTATAATAAAAAACAGAATAAGATAAATGCCATGAAAGATGTAGGACAGAAGGTCTCATCTGGCTTGAGAAGGGCAGAAAAGTAATCAGGGACAAAGTATTCAGAGAGAGGTTGCAGTTAAGAGAAGCTTGGCCTGGCTGGTGGCATATGTTGACAGGCAAAAATTGGCACAAGTCCAGAAGAGAGGACAATTGATGTGGAAGAAACGGCACAATTGTGGAGGCAAGAAAGGAACGGGGAGGTGAGATGAACAGGAAGATGGAGTCTGGTTGACAGCTGGAGGAAAGGTAAAGGAGGAGAGAAGATTCTGGAAGCAGAGGATGGGCCAGTGCTGCCAAGGCCCTCCAAGCAGCAGGCTGAGGGGCTGGAGTTGAGTTTGAGAAGCAGTGGGGCCACCTTAAAGCTTCTGAGCAGAGAGGTGACAGCATCAGCACAGCACTTCAGGACAATGAGTCTGGCAGGGATATTTCGCAGGCACAGGTTTAGGAGGGCACTGATTTGGAGGAGACCAGCTAGAGGCCATTAGGAGGGTCCAGGTGAGAGATAATGAGGGGCCAGCTAGGGCGGTGTCGGTGATAATGAGAAGTCGGGAAAGAATCAGCCGTGTACGGTGAAGACCGTGATCTCTGCAGCATGTCTGCAGCCCTTCAATTAACGGGTAAACTACATAGAACGTTCTCACAAGCTGTGAAAACCCCTCATGATTTCAT
>NW_012156173.1:451177-462062 GCF_000956105.1 Propithecus coquereli
TGGAACCAGGGACCACAGAACTGAATTTTGCCAACAACCCAAAGAAGAACCGGAAGCAAGGTCTCCTCCAGACCCTCCAGACAAGAGCCCAGGCTACCTGACACCTTGTTTTCAGCCTTGTGAGACCTGGAGCAGAAAAGTCAGCCAAGCCCATCAGACTTCTGACCTATAGAACTGTAGGATAGTAAGCTTGTATTCCCTCATGATTTCATATTTAATTCAGCATATCACTTCAGATTTCCAGCCCAAGGTATAGCTTTTCCTTGTTGCTTACTTTTAATGGAAATACTGAGAAATTTTCCAAGAGTAAAAAACAAAAAATAGGAATTTGAACTTGAAAAAACACAATTTTTAATTTATTTCTTTGAGGATTAATGATAGAGTGGGCCAAGTGTGTAAAGTCCAAGGTTAAATGAATGCCGTGGGCACAAAAGCCTTTTATGGTGCCTGTGCATGATCTGTGTAGCCTGTATAACAGAGTTGTGCTATGTGTAAATTTCTGAGAAAAAATAGTTAAGAGGAGACAATTATTACAAGATTGTCCTTTTGTTGAACTATTGCAATTGATTTTGAGTTATCAAAATGCACAAAGGAAGAAAATTGAAGTTTCTGACCATGCCTATAACAGCAGGAAAGTCCAGGACCTACAACACAATTAATTCATATTGTGATTATGTTTTTTAATTAAGTTACACTCACTTTTTATTCTAATTCCTAAAAATGTATTAAATACTTCACGCTTTATAGGCTCAATTATCAACATTGATAACCTTCTGCTTTGGAAAAGGTTGAACTTGACCATTGCCATTAATTCTTTAGTTCAGAAGAAACCTCTGACGGGTAATAGCAGAATTTTACAGTTGCTTTTAATTTTCTAATCCTCCTACCAGTGGTTCATGCAGTATGGCTTGTTTCTTTTTTTTTTTTTTTTGAGACAGAGTCTCACTGTGTTGCCCAGGCTAGAGTGCCGTGGCGTCATCCTAGCTCACAGCAACCTCAGACTCCTGGGCTCAAGCAATCCTCCTGCCTCAGCCTCCCGAGTAGCTGGGACTACAGGTATGTGCCACCATGCCCGACTAATTTTTTCTATATATTTTTAGTTGTCCAATTAATTTCTTTCTATTTTTAGTAGAGACGGGGTCTCGCTCTTGCTCAGGCTGGTTTTGAACTCCTGAGCTCAAACAATCCGCCTGCCTCGGCCTCCCAGAGAGCTAGGATTACAGGCGTGAGCCACCGCGCCCGGCCAGTATGGCTTGTTTCTAAATCTTATTGCCCACTTTCTTTTTTCCTTTATAAAGAACATCATGAATGTCAGAAAAGAAAAACTGAGGGTCCCAAAGCTGGGGTGGATGTGGGGCGTAGGGAGGAAGAATGCCCCGTTTCTTTACATATTAAGTAATTTCCTTTTCTTTTTTCTCTCCTTTAACCTCCATTACTCTTATACTTAAGTTGTGAGCAAGCATTCTCCATGAGCAACAGAAGACTAAACATAGCTGAAGAGAGTTTAATATTGTAATTAGATGAAATTTGCATCCAGAAATCTCTAAAATTAATTTTAGGGGGTATTATTTTTTTTCTGCTTATTTCCAAGTAGCTATAGTTTTTAAGTGATATAACAAATCTGCTCCCTTGCTCTTTCTAAACTCTTACCCCACTACCATGTGAAAAAAAAAAACCCAAACCACACACACACAGAGAAATTTGTATTTTCTTCATAAATCTCAAGTGCATTAGGCCCTTTATCCCAAATGGAAGCTCTCATTCCTTGTCCACCCCATCTAGGACCCACTTCCTTCCTGTGGCTCATGTGTCAGCACCACCATCATGCTCTTAGTGACCTTCCTCCAGCCAGAAACTTAGAAAATATCTCAGGGCACCCCCTTTCATTCTTCCATATCTCCAGCATCCAAGTCCTGGCAATTTTACTGTCTAGATACTTCCAGAATGCATAAAATTTGTTAATTTCTAGCATCACTCTCAGTTCATGCTCATCTTATCCTTGACTGACGACAAGTCTCCAGCCTTCTTTCTTTGCGTCTAGAAATTCAACTAAAACACAAACCTGAACTCCCTACTAACACCCATCTATCTGATGGCTTATAAATTAACTCCATAGCATAGCGTATGAGTCTGCCCATGACCTGTTCCTGCTCTTCCTCTCTATAACTTTCAACTTGTACTTTAAGTTCTAGGATTAGGACCAAATGTGACTGGGTTTCATGATAGATGAGTTTGAAATATGTGCCCCTAAGATTCCCATCACCTGGGTATTCAGTCGAATACTAATTAGGCACTGCTGTGAAGGGACACTGACGATGTAATTAAGGTTACTAATCAGCTGACTGGAAGATAAGGAGAGCAGCCTGGGTTATTCAGGTGGGCCCAGTGTAATCACGTGAGTCCTTTGAAGCACAGAACTTTCTTCAGCGGGAGGCAGAGCAGATGAGCAGAGAGCTTTGAAGGATGAGAAGGGCTCAACCCACAGTTGCTGGCTTTGAAGATAAAACAGATCATGAACCAGAGATTGCAGGCTGAGAACTACCCCAGCCAATAGCCACAGTGGAACCAGGGACCACAGAACTGAATTTTGCCAACAACCCAAAGAAGAACCGGAAGCAAGGTCTCCTCCAGACCCTCCAGACAAGAGCCCAGGCTGCCTGACACCTTGTTTTCAGCCTTGTGAGATCTGGAGCAGAAAAGTCAGCCAAGCCCATCAGACTTCTGACCTATAGAACTGTAGGATAGTAAGCTTGTATTATTTTAAGATGTTAAGTATGTCCATATGAACCATCTTTTCACTTCTATTCAATTTTCTGAGTACAAAATACATGTTTTGTGTCCCCGTAACTGTAGAAGTATATATACACACAGCCACCAGCATATAGTGGTTATGTGTGTGTGTGTGTAGGTACATATACAGTTATGCATCACTTAATGACAGACATACATTCTGAGAAATGCATAATTAAGTGATTTCATCATTGTGTGAACATCATAGAGTGTCCGTACACAAACTAGATGGTATAGCCTACTGCCTACCTAATAGGCTATATAGTATAGCCTATTACTCTTAGGCTACAAACCTGTACAGCATGTTACTATACTGAGTATTGTAGCAATTGTAACACAATGGTAAGCGTTTGTGTATCTAAATATATATAGACATAGAAAAAGTACAGTAAAAATCAGTATTAAGGATAAAAAAAGGTTCACCTGTAAAGGGTAGTTTCATTATAATCTTATGGGCTGACCATCACATACGCAGTTGGTCACTGACCAAAACATTGTTACGCGGCCCATGACTCTACGTATGACCACTGGATGTGCATATGACCTAGTGGTCATATGTACATTTCACCTTACACAATTGTTCTTGCATCTGTACCGAAGCTTGAAGTCAGAAGGGCAAGCTGTTGGGAAGAGGAAAAAATAATATGTGAAGTGAGGAGAAGAAAGAAGACAAACTGGAACCCAAAAGCATGAACTGGAATTCATGATAAACTGGAACCCATATTGCTTACTCAACACCCTCAAGCCTCCCCACTGAGGATAGATCTTTAATGACAAAGCTCAGCACATGGCTGGCCTAGGAGTCAGAGGAGCTGACGGAGGGAATGGTGGGAGCAGAGCAGCTGCAGTCCCATTGTTGCCTGATGCTAACAAGGTTAGCCAGCAGATAAGCATTGATGTGTATAAGCTACAACAGCGCAGGGTGCCCCTACACTTACTTTCTGAGCATTAAAGAAACATGGTTGCCTCTTTGCCTTCTTGATCTCTGTGACCCATGCTAATATGGAATTATGCAGGGAAAGGAATTGTAGTTTCAGTTTAGCTAAATTGACACAATATAAATCCTCTACATTCCACCCATTGTCAACTTGCCACCATATCCACCTTCTTTGACCATGTTTAACTTACAAATAAAGACACATAACTGAAAACACGGTGACTCTACACCAAAACTACCGAGACGATTTACCCACCGCTAGGTGAGGTGCATTCCTCTTCTAGCTGAGTCGCACTCTCCTTGACATCCTGTAATTAAATACTGAGGTACAAGCTTAGCTACTATTAATGTACGTTATATGGTAGAAGAATAAGACAAGGGAAGAAAAAATGTATTTTTGTATCAAAATGAGTAAGAATACTCAAACTATCACAGTCTTTGTTTCTGTAACCCATGTGATCATAGTTGGTAAATAAAATTCTTCATTCCTGAAGAGTCTGAGCCATTAGCAGTCCTGCCTGAATTGGGTTGATGTAGTTTTCCATTGACTTAGTCCAGAATATGAGAAAACTAAGAGGTGCCCTGTGCAGTCTCCTGCACTCTGACTTGCTCCCCCTTACCCTCATTGTGTAGTAGCTGCCCAATCTCCTCCGTTGTAATCAGAATCAATCACCCCAGCCAACACAGTAACTCCCTTATTTGCCTAATGGTTTGCTGGTGTGAGTTGCCTAAAGAAGCAGCCTCAACTTTCAGTTTTGTGGAACCACTGCTGTGTCTTCTGGTAGAAACATTCCTCATTTGGAACCTAAGACATCTAAGAGCACCACAGTCAGAAGTCGTGACTACATGAAGCAAAAATTTCACTAGTTGATCTCTAGTGAGAAGAGCTACCCCATTTCTAGCCCTTTGATTCCTGGATCTGTGAATTCTAGCTATGGGAGAAATAGTACTGCTTATTGGTCATTGATTTAGAGCACATGCCATATTCTGGAGGACATTACCCCAGCCCCTGGTGTTGCCATCCACAACCGAGTCTCCACAAAACCATGATACCATTATATCAGGCCAGCTGCTTTAGGATGATAAAGAATATAATCATATCAGTGAATTCCATGAGCTTAAACTCTTTGCTTCACTTCATTAGATACGATTACTTGGAACGTTAACGACTCTAAATCTAATCACATCAAAGAATCAATTTTGATAACACAAAATCAATTCAGAGAACCTACCCTAAAGGTTCTGTTCCTGTGGAACTACTTCCAGTATCAAAATCTATATGAGTCAAAGTTCAATCAGGGAAACAGAACCATTGGGATTTGTTAAAAGATTTTGACTTACGTACTTGTGGGAGCTTGTTAAACAGCCCGTGTAAGGCTGTTATCTTTGTATTTGGTGCTGCAATTTGAGGCCACTGGGAAGGGAAAATGCACGTGAAGGGGCGGAGTAGGGGGAGAGGTAAACCTGGAATCCACAGGATGAACTAGACACTATGTTGGTCTCTTACTGGCTCCAAGCCTCCAATTTTGATGACCTGGGTGTCCTATGGGAACTGGACATGCACCTGGCCCAGAAGCCAGACAAGCTGAAGGAAAATCTGGTAGGAGAGGGAGCAGCTGCTTGCCCAGTGCTGTCTGCTACACACCAACAAGGTGAGCTGGAAAGCAGGGATAAAATGGGAGAGCTGCAACAGCATAAAAGAATGTGGCTTCTGCTTTACTTCCGCCTTCCAAACCTCATGCAAAATATCTCTTGTGGTCCACACTAACGTGGAACTATTCAGACAAGAAGATCGTGAAAGATTTACTTTCATCTTAGCTAAGTTGGAACAATACAAATCCACCAGAATAGGTAACCTGTAGAGCTAGCATTTTGAACTGAAATAGGTCCCGCTAATGAGGTAGAAGTCTTTCTGATTAGCTTGAGATAGCAGTGGCATGCTGGCTTCAATATTTTCAGTCGTAAGTGGCTTAAACACTTTTTCTGTCCTATAGAAATTCAGCGAAGTATGCTAGTTATCCTAATTATTTTTAGAGCTGTCGTTGCTGGCAGTCAAAACCTATATTAAATAACCCAGTGTCTGCTGCTCATGGTATATTATGTGAACAGACAGAGGGAGTGTACTAAGTTCTGAACAGAACATGGAGGTACAATTGGACTGTGGCCAGATGGCTTTCTATCTAAATATAGTTCAGTGCAAATAGGATCTGTTTCTTCTTAAAAGTTTTTACATCTGGCTCTCTAAACACACTCTTTTCTCTCATTTTATTTTCAAAGGGAATGTGATTGCATATTTACCTTTCCAAATTCGCTTTTCTATTTTGAAGATTTAGCATCAGTCAAAGGATAAAAGTGATGACTATTTGAGGACTGTGTTGATCCTTATGTTACAGATATTGCTTGAACTTTAGGATTATAGTGGGGTGTGAGGAGACATCCTTAGTCCTTTCGAGGTTCTAACAAAATAGAGAATAGGCTTCATTATTTGTTGATCACCCCTAGACTTCAAGGCTTCTGTAAACTATGGTGGTTGTGTAGCTTAGACTAAGCTAATTTAATTTAAGCTTCTTCCCGCTGAGTATTGGGGCCTGGCTGTGAGGACAGCCAAACCCGCAGGGCAGATATCAAGCGCACTTGTCTGTTCTAATCTGCTGCAAATTGAGCAGGCTGGCATCGTGCACCGTCACTGGCAGGACAGGGAGAGAGTGAGCAATCACAGGCCTTTACATGTCGTGGGGACAGATGGGCTTCTGGTAAGAGGGTAGCAGGAAGTCAAAAGGAGGGCCAGGATGAATGAGCACGCACCACATCTGATTTCACGGAGGTTCCAGAGGGCAAAAGGGCCTGCCGTGCATGAACTATGTGTCCTACCTGCTGCAGACCTGGGCCATTCTGCTTCAGTGGGGAGGAAGAGCAAGAGGCCGGAAGAGGTCTCCCCAGTCCTCACCCGTTGTGAGTGGAGGAGCGGAAGTCCCTAGTTACACATATGTGAGACAGAAGGGAAGACGACTGTTCCTCAACAGATATAGATGTGTGTAGCTCTACAGTTACAAACTGTTGTCCTATAAATACCCAGTCAACCCTTACAATCTTTTGGTGAAGAAAGCTGTGTTTCCTATAAAAACACAAAGTACATTTTATCCTCATTAACTAAAAGGAAAGCCAACATTTGAGGAGGATAAATGGCTAGCCCAAGGTCACCCAGATGCCATTATTAAAACTGGGACATAAACTAAGTCTTCTGACTATGAGTTCACTCTCTTTGGACCAAAACATGTGATTTTTAGTGTATTAAGGAATCTTAGAGATAATCCTGTCCAATCTGCAGAAAGCAAACCTCAGGCAACGGTGTATCTGATGATTTAATTAGGGAGTACAATCCTAGGGAAGCAAGTGTGAGGGGAAAGAGAAGTTAGAAGAAAAGTGAGAGCCACAGGGTGTGTGACTGAGTCAGCCAATGCTTTGTAGCAAGCTAATACAGTATTTATGGAGCATGTACTCTTTGCCAAGCACTATTCTAGGAGCTTACATGCAATAACTCCTTTAACCCTTGCAACAACCCTATAAGATATGTACAATTATTATTCTCATTTTGTACAAATAAAGACACAGAGGTGCAGAGAGGTTAAGCACCGTGCTCACAATCACTCAGTGAGGAGGTGCCAGGCTGGGGTTTAAAGGGCAGAAACCGTTCAATTTAAATCTACCATTTGAACTTCACCGAATCACTCACAGAAGCAGGGAATTTCTACTGTCTTAAAGATTGCTTTTTAATTTTGTTTTGGCAGGGGTTGGGGAGCAGAGAGCAAGGTCTGCTTTCATATTTGGGATAAGTTCATTGACAAGTGGCAATTTGATCAAATTCTTAGATACTCACGAGTTTCAATTTTCAGCCATCAGCTCACTTATTTCCCCTGGTATGTTAAAGCAACAAAATCCTAGAGTAAAAAGTAAACAAGACAGAATAAGGGTCCCAGAGTCCACTTAGTGATGAGAGGGACAACGGCACCACACCCAATCCCCAGAATGCCTGGCAGGAGTCTATGGAAGTGTTTCTGAGTCCATCCGGTACAGTAGGTATTCCCATTGACTGCGAGGTCTGTTTCAGAAAGGTCTAGTCATAAAAGCTAGTTGAGAACCAATGCAGAGTCTCCCAGGAACAGACAGCACTCAACGTGGATGACACCTGTTGTATGAGTATAATAAATGCTACTGCGATTTCTTGCTTGTAGGGCTTCTTCAGAGATTTAGTAAATCTTTGAAGAATTCGGTGTCCTCTGAGTTAAGAGGAGCTGCAGGAACACTCAGGAATGCCACAAGATAAAAATTGCCTGAGAACAACTAGCTTTTACAGGGAACGTTCTTGGATTTTCAACCATTGATTTACCTTGTGTAGGTGACACACAGAGATGACAGCCAGCTATCCACAGACTTTTGAGGTACAGTGATTTGTGGAGAATAGCATTATATAAAGTCAATTTATAAAAACAACTCTATTTCCATATCTAAAGCTGGAGCTAAGTCAATGTTTTAATTTCTTTGGTTCTGATACTTTTTTTAGCACTTGCTCCATCAAAAGCAGGGACATCAACTATTTTTATTTACTATTTTATTCCCAGTGCCTAGAATAGTCAGGCCTGTAGAGATGTACAATATATATTGAGTGACTGAATATAAATGATTTCTGAAAGAGAAGCACGTTCATGGAGCATGTGCACATAATGGCTGTGGTAGCATGTACTCAGCGCTGCGTTGGAGAGCGAGCCCTGACCAAGGGACACTAGTAACTGTCACCCATTCACAAGTGAGGAAGACAGCCTCAATCTCTTTTAATGGAGGCACATTATACTAAAGATCACTCCAGTCCTTTGTTTCTGATTTAACCTGGCCAAGCAATATTTTGAATATAATTTATCTTCCCAGATAACTCTCGAATTTAGTGAAAGAAAGTACTAAACTGTTGATTCAAGCCCTCTAATCTGTCTTGTCAGTTTTAGTTCTCATTGTATATTTATAAACCATAACTCTTTTAATGAATCAGTCTCCTGTGAATTTGATTGGTATGAATCTGTCCATAAAGGCCTTAGCAATTTTTGATGTACTGACAAAAATGATCTTCTAGCCTTGAAAAGTTGTTGAAAGAACACAGTTTATGGAGGGAGACAGATCTGAGTTTAATTTTTAAATCTAATGACAATGCGTGAGCTTAAGCAGGTGACAATTTTTCTGAGCTTCAGTTTCATGATTTCCTATTATGAAAATATGGGTAATAAGTGGGGACGAGATGAAATTTCTCGAGCAAAATGCCTATAGAGAGCTCATAGTAAATGCAGTACATGTTACTTTTCCTTTCCTCTGTCTCCACAAAGAAAAAAGAACAGAAGGTCTAGTTCTTGCTCACCCAAAAATGATGCTGCCTGCCAGCTTGCCACCAGAAAAGCCTGCAAGTATTCCAGATGACATTGCTACTCTGTATCTTCCAAACTGGGATGTCCTAGATGTCGTAGCAGAGTCTGTATGACTTCAGGTGTCAGCCCCTGCTTGATCTCCTTCAAATGCTGAAGGGCCCCTCTCAACCTACAGTCAGCACTTCTAGCTTCTGTCAGTCATTTCTAGTCCTCCCAGCAGGTGGGTCTGGAAATAGTCTCTTTGCCCTAAAGCCTATTGTGGACACCAAGACACTTGCATGCCTATCAAGCTACAGCATCCACATTTACCACTGTATTGAAGGCTGGCCCTCAGGTGGCACCTACCACTTGGTCGTGACCTTAACCCCACCCTTTTCTCTCTTATTACCTTTTCTCCACCGTGAGATCCCAGAATCCCTTAAAGTTGATGACTTAAGAGTTATATTACTGTGTGTGAACAAATATATTTCCTTTTAATTGTTGATATATCTAGTGGGCCCAAAAGTCTTATTTTCATGACATAACAACTTCACTTTTTCAGATTTATTTGAGTAGAAGAGAAAACAGATGGTTTGTACATAATGAGAGATATAAATATGGAGATTAGCTTTAAAACTAAGTAATATTGCTGAATACTTATCAAATGACAAACTTATAAAGGATTCAGGACATTGAAGTCATTAAATTTAGCCTGGATATAGGTACATTTGTACAACAATTTACCTATCCTAGGAAGAAGGTGTATATCATTGACCATAACTCTAGTCCAAACAAGCTTCATCTTAGAACAATTTTAGGTCCCTATTTGCTATATTGATCTTAAACATAACTATAATATATACATTCTCTCTATACCCAAGATAGTTATGTCCAACATATACAATACTAACATGGACACATATTAGATCATAAAAACCATGTCAAACAAATATGCACATGAACAATAAACTGTTTTTAATCATATACGATTGAAGGGCAGGTGCATTTCTGATCTGTATCTTTTTTTAATTTTAGAATATTACGGGAGTACGAATGTTCTGCTTACATAAATTGCTTTTGTACCATTTGAGTCAAAGTTGTAAGTGTGCCCATCCCCCAGACAGTGTGCTTTGTACCCATTAGGTGTGAATATACCCATCCTCTCATCCCCCTCCTACCTGCTTGATTTCCGATGAATGTTATTTCCATATGTGCACATAAGTGTTGATCAATTAGTTCCAATTTAATGGTGAGTACATGTGGTATTTGTTTTTCCATTCTTGTGATACTTCACTTAGAAGAATGGTCTCCAGTTCCAGCCAGGTTAATACAAAAGATATTAGTTCGCCATTTTTTTAATGGCTGAGTAGTACTCCATGGAATACATATGAACCATTAAGCCCACCAACTCACAAAGCATTCTAGCAATTATCAAGACTGAACTTTGAAAGTTAAATTAACTGAAGTATAACTTATATTCAATAAAATGCACCTATTTTAAGTGTAAGTGCCATGAGACTTACAAATGTATATAGTTGTGAAACCTCCACCACAATCTCAACATGGAACATTTCCATCCTCTACATTTCCCTCATGCCCTTTTGCAGTAAACCTCTCCCACCCTCCCACCCTTTTAGGTCCAAGTAACCACTTCTTTGAATCCCATTACTATAAATTAGATTTGTCATTTCTAGATTTTCATACAAATGGAATTTTACAATGTGTACCTTTTGGTGCCTGGCTTCCTTTATTCATCATATTTTGGAGACTC
>NW_012156173.1:462697-463229 GCF_000956105.1 Propithecus coquereli
GTTTTGATTACATGATTTGCTTTTGTGCAGTTTGAGTCAAAGTTGTAAGTGTGCCCATCACCAAGGTAGCATGCATTGTTTGTCAGAAACAGGAATTGCAAATATTTTCTCCCAGGCTGTGGAGTGTCTTTTTATTTTTTTAATGCTGGCTTTAGAAAAGCAGCAGTTTTTAATTTTGGTGAAGTCTAATTTATCAATTTTATTAAGTTTTGTGACTTTTGTGTCCTATTTTAGAACTATTTGTCTAACCTAAGGTTGTTAAGATTTTCTCCTATGTTTTTCTCTGGAGGTTTTATACTTTTCATTTATGTTTGGGCTTCTGATCCATTTGAAGTAATTTTTGCAAAGGATACATAATTTATTTCCATGTGTGCAGATATTCAATTACATTGGCATTATTTGTTGAAAAACTATCTTTTCCCCATTGAGTTCCCTTGGCACTTTTGTAGAAAATCAATGACTATGTATGTGTGGCCTATTTCTGTTGCACTTTTTCATTAATAAGTGGGGACGAGATGAAATTTCTCGAGCA
>NW_012156173.1:463814-464263 GCF_000956105.1 Propithecus coquereli
TTGCTGAACATACCCTTTATTTCTAATAGGTTTTTTTTGTAGATTCCTTAGAATTTCTGCAATATGACCATGCCATCTATGAATAAAAACAGTTTGACTTCTTATTTCTTTTTCTTCAAATAGTATGCTTTTTATTTCTTTTTCTTGCCTTAATGCAATGATTAGGATTACAACATTGAATAGAGGTGGTAAGCACGGGTATACTTGCCTTATTCTCGGTCTTAGGGGGAAAACATTCAGTTTTTCACCATTAAGTATGATGTTAGTTGTAAGTTCATTATATGTGCATTTGTCACACCAAGGAAGTTCTCTTCTCTTCCTAGTTTGAAAAGACATTTTTATCTTGAATGAGTGTTGTTCAAATGCATTTTCTGTATCTATTGAGATAACATGAGTTTTCTTCTTTATTCTGTCAATAAGTTGACAGTGATTAATTTTAAATGTTAAAC
>NW_012156173.1:477038-478441 GCF_000956105.1 Propithecus coquereli
AATAAAAGAAGAATATTTAGAAGAGAAATAGAAGTGCTATCACAGCAAAGATGTATGCCTTCTCGACACAGACCACACACTTGATATGTACACAAGATAGAGCACAGGAGGGATTTCAACCATTTGGCATCTGAAAGACTCATTCTGTTAAAAACAGACTGATGCATTTTTACTTGCTTTGGTGAGAATTTTAAGACTAAGGAAGGAACAAGGGGAATGACTCACTCCCCAGCAGGATATAATACAATACATTAAGTGGTTTACATTTTGCAAAGGAAATTCCTTCACATTCAGTGTTTTCATCTCAATTTTGACAAATCTCACTAGTGAAGAGCTGTTTCAAGATATGCAAGTGATAGTGACCTTGGGAGTAGGTGATTATGCCATCCTAGGGGTCACAATAGTTAAGGAAGGGAAAATCTAGGCATAAAATCTTATGTTTTGCCAGACTTTGTAAAAGTGGATTTCCAAAAGCTCGGTGTAACCAGAAGGTGAGAGAACATGGTTAGGGGGAAAGAGAGAAGATGGTTGGAGAGTGAGGTGAGTGGATGGGGGGTCTACAAAGCTAAATTCTGATTGTGCAATTTTCACAATGAGGAAGAGTATGTGAAGGCATTTTAAAAATCATTGTGACTGCTCACTGTGGCTGATGCATGCAGAATTTTTAAGTATACTGACAAATGGCAAAAGGAGGGACAAAGACAAGGAAGAGAACAAAAGGAGGATAAATGAGAATTAAGTTAGTAAGATGCAATCCTAAAATGAGCTGAGATCTGCTCTAATACAAAGGATTAAAGAGTAGTAAAAACCATGGAAGGAGAGGGTAACTTTTGGGGTCATGTGGTGTAATTTTAACATACAGCAATCAGAAAGCAGCATTTCTCAACTTTTTCTTTGCTTCCTCCCTCCCTTCTTTCCTTCCTCCCTTTTTCCTTCCATCCTTCCTTTCTTCTTTTTTGCTTAAGTCTTTTCCATCAAGAAGAATAGTTTTCAAACTGTAAAAGATAAGACAAACATAGGAAGGAAAATGAAGCCCAAGATTTAATAAGCAAGTCATGGGGCACTGAATACTTCTGTGTATCTGGAGATCAAGACACAGGTACATCTCCTAGAAGCTTTTTAGAAACATAAAGTCTCAGGCCCCACCTTAAAGCTCCCGAATTAGGATCTGCAGTTTAACAAGATCCCCAGGTAATTCATATTTTGAGAAGCACCGGGCTAAATAACTGAAGTCTTCAGACTCCCATGAAATAAAACAAGTCGCACATATGATTGCTTTCATTGCATGATGTGAGATACGAGAATATAGTGGATGAGCCTGGAAATGGATAAATATCCCTATTTACCAAGAAATGCACATTCCAAAAAACATAGATTAATGATATTTTATAAACTTATACAAA
>NW_012156173.1:478775-481851 GCF_000956105.1 Propithecus coquereli
TTTTTAATGACTATAATATATTAATACTTAGCATAACTTTCTGTGTAACTGGATTTCCTAACACTTAAGGATATTTTCTAGGGGCACTCATTTTTTAACATGTTAAAATATGTTTTAAGGTACAAAATATTCATGCAATTAATGTCTTATCAAAATTATTTATAACTACCAGGCTTACAAAATATTTCATTTCTACTCCCCACAACCACCATACATTACTACCAAATGATGTTTATAAACCTCAAAAAAATGAAAGCCAAGTGAAAAGAAGCCCATCCTTGGCCACATAAACAAGGCATCAAAGCTAGTCAGGCCACAGCAGCAGCCTATGAACTGCACACATTTTTCATCTATGTTCCCTATTATAAAAGGAATTGTGCTAAAATTGTGCAGGAGAATAAGTTTAAAAAAATAACTGCTAGTTTTGTAGGATATCATCTATAAGTACACAAAAATGATAAACAGAATATTCTGTCATGTTTCCTTCCTTATTTGTATTTTCCTTATTTGAAGTTCCACGCCTAGCTAAGAACAATAGCATACCTAGTGAATTCTCTCTCCTGCGTACACCCTAACACCCTGCATCATTTGCTACTGCTCATGTCTGCGTTGCATGGAGAGATTTGGCTCTCCTTCAGCTCCCATAATAAGAGTGGACAGTCAACCCAGATAATTCAGGACAAATGTTCCACTGGGGCCCTGAAGCATCTTGCTTGATATCAATATTAATCACATTAACTACACAACGGCCAAATTCCATTTTGTTCTGTGTGGTATTGAGGTAATCTTAACATTTTATTGTTAATCTGTGTAAATTCATTTTTACCTGATTAGTTTGTCGGCAACAGCACAAGGTAAGCGTCATTTATTAAAGAATTTTTCTAGGATATGGGTTCCACCTAGATTAATAAAAAAGTAAGACAAATTTGCTAAGCAGCAGTCATGTTTTCCCTATTGGCTTTATCCCTACAACCAAATCAATAAAAACAGGAGAATTTAGACAAATCGTACATATTCACAGTTTTTAAAATTACCTCTTCAATTTGGGGTTTCTCAATCTCAACACCATTGACATTTGAGGCCAGATAATTCTTTGTTTGGGGGCATTGTAGAATGTTCAACAGCAGCCCTGGCCTCTGCACACTAAATGCCAATACACCACCACCCCCCAAGATAAACAGTCAAAAACATCTCCAAACATTGCCAAATGTCTTTCGGGAGAGGTGGATAAAATCACCCCCTATTGAGAAACATTGCTCGAACTTCGTATTTTTTCAGGAGTTTATTGGTGTGTTTTTCACCTTCCAATCCCTTCAATTAATTCACTGTCATGGATAGGATCTAAGATTTTGTCTACGAAGACCCAGCCCCTATAATACTACTTTTTTCCTATTCCGTACACAGATAGTAAACATTATGAATTAATAACCTAATCAGCTGTGCTGGTCTGTTTTCTCACCCCATCCACCAACGGTCCTCAGACAACAAATGGGAGAACTACCATATTTGCCCAGAGATAGAGTTTTAACACCCATCAAAGATACCAAAATCTATATGCCCCTTAGACTTTAAAAAGCTATCTGGGGAGACGCCAAAACCAAATTTAGATTGGCACTTAAGTCTTCTTAATTACTAAACTTTACCAATACTGTATTTGTAATAAGCAAGATGAATTTTACAACCAGTTTACTTAAGACATTTCTATTTCAAAAACCTCTTGATGCATATGTTAATAAAATCTCAACGTTGCCAGTGACTTGACGCCCAAGTGGTGATTCATATAGAGCTCTGCTCGTTACAAATAGAACATAATACAGATGTTTTAGATCTGAAATGAATAATTCAAACACATAATGTTTTTCTTGACCATTTATTAATAATAGAAATTGACTTGGTTTCTGAAGGCAGATTGATTGCCGTGGCCCTCACATAAATCCAAATATTGGTCTTTTCTGTCAATTTTTTAGGCTTCTTTTCAAAAGTCCTCATATGTGACTTAGTTTAATATAACTTGCATATCAATATCCTTAGATTGGCTCTGCAGCTCTTGACTCAGTGCTTTGAAGTAATTTTCTGATGTGTGTAGGAATAGTCCATAAGCACAGTCTGTAAACACTGATTCTGTTGGTTAATGAAGTAAACTAGAAACACCCCACAAAGAGTTAAATGTGAGTCTAAAGGCATATGGGCTTGTTGGATAGTGTTCACGCCACAAATATGAGAGAATTGTGTAAGACTCTCTAAAGAAATAGGCTTGTTAAAAGGATAGATATTTAGCACTGTATGTAAAAAATATATTCACATATTTTTTATAAGTGTAGATACATATAAGCATGAGGAGAGAAATAGAGGGAATAATTAAAACAAACACATGAATAGTTAGGCTTATTTATTAATTCTATCTTTTAAATTATTTTCCCAGGATTTGGTAAGAAAGACAAGTAAGCAGAGGAGAGAAAGAGGTGATTCACAAATTAGTAAAAAAATTTCCAAAGATACATAACCTGGCTGGCAATTAAACATATGGAAATTAAACCAAGGTGCCATTTTTGTCTTGTGTCTATTAAATTAGAAAGAATATTTTCAACTTGCAATATCAAACAACGATGACAGTCTTTCTCTAACTTGCACACATTATCCAGGTATTATTAATTATTTCTTTTGGAAAACAGATTGGGAATTGTTTAGAGAGCAATATATAACAATTGTTCAGTTTTCAAATACACACACATAATTTTATCTGATAGTTTTACAGCACTAAAATTTATCTTAGAGAGTATGTTCCTAAAACTAGGATTTCTGAGTCAGAGATATGTTTTATCTTAATCTTTGAAAGATTGTAGTAGTTTATTTATCAAGAAACACACTTTTAGAAATCTATATTAAGTAAATAAAATCTAAGATACAGGAAAACTATATGAAGGATAATATAAATTACTATTGTTTATCAAAAAACAATCTGAAAAAACCAGGTTTCCTACAATAGGAAATGTTTATGTAAATTACCGAATATCCACTTAATGCAATATAATGCAGCCATTAAAACTTATTTGGAAAATATACATGTCAAGTGTAT
>NW_012156173.1:496128-497718 GCF_000956105.1 Propithecus coquereli
AATTTATTCATCTTTCTATTTGGGTATTTTTTAAAAACCCTTTTTCCAGCCTGAGGTCAGAGAGATATTCTCCAACACTTATAAATTGAAAGTTTTTACTTTTCACATCTGTGTCTTTAATGTACTGGGAATTCATTTGTATACATTGTCTGAAGAGTAGGAATCTAAGTTTACATTTTATTCAGATGAAATCCAATTTTCCCAGTAGTTCTATATTATAATAAGTATCTTGATATCTGGTAGGGCTATCTCCCTTTACTTCTGCTTTTAGTGTGAATTTTGACTTCTCATTCTTTTTAAAGCAAATTATTAACTCAAGCAAAAATTTCAGAAAAGTTTTAGACTTCATGAGAGAGAGAATGTCAGATAACTACGGTCAGTGTCAGGTGGTGGAGAAAGCATGGGACACTGAGTCCAGAGCTATGAGAAGAGGCCCAGTATTCACAAACTCTGGGATTCAGTTTCCTCATCCTTAAAATGAATTTTGTCATTGGTTTGTAAAAGCTGCTATTCTGAGATAGGGAGGGCAGCAAGGATTATGAAAAAGAGAAAGCTGTTTATAGAAAAAGGACGTCCTCCATTTTAGGGGGCACCTTTGGGTAGGGAGCTGTAGCTAGAGAGAACACAGATGGGACCCTGGAAAGGACAGACCTGAAGATCAAGTTCAAAGCATATGCAGAGAAGCACTTTTCAGTTGGGATGTAGGTGTCTCATCTACAGCTTAATACAAAAGAATAGAACTCTATATGGGTGGGCCAGAGAGCGAGGTGTTTGGCTTTAATGTGAAACAGAGGTACAGCTGGAAGAACCTAATGGTTTGAAGGTCGTCCCAAATTGGATTAAATCTCGGTACATTCCCATGTTTATGCAGTTGGTCCTTGGGATTTCCTTTCCCTAGGAAAATAGCTGTTGTACTTCACTCAGCTGACAGAATGTGTGTCACAAAAAATCTGACAGTGGGAAGGCCACCTATGCAATTCAAGGAAGGGAAACACTTTGATCTGTATGATGGGGTGGGAGGAATTATTAATAGCAAATGTGATCCCCGGTTTAGAGCTTCTGTGACAAATTTTACCATGTACAGAAGCTTTTTGTCATACTATCTGGTTAAGAGCCTACCTGCCTTTCTCATTTTAAACCAATGTCGATATTGTTAACATCACGACTCTCATAGCCAACCCTACATCGTATCAACTCAGGGTTCCTACTGGCAAGTAGAGAGAAATGAGATAGAATTCCCAGCAACATGTATTAAGGAGAACTGAAATTAAAGATAAAAAGCCATTTTGTTTTCCTTCGAGAGCCTGCAAGAAGATGTTGAAATCTTATAAACTAAAAAAGTAAAGGAAGTGTATCAATTGCCCATAAAACATCTAGCCTTCGTTGTCTCATTTAATACTTCCAGCACACCTCGGAACAGGTCAATTGTCTTCTCTGGCTTATAGGTATGAAAACAAGGTGCAGAAGAACTGGCTTAAATGATCGAGTTAATAAGACAGAGCTTGGATTTAAATCCAGGTAATGTATCTTTTTAGAAAATATACATTCTTGACCACTAAGTTTTGCTGCCTGTGTGAATTAAAAAGTTGT
>NW_012156173.1:497768-499225 GCF_000956105.1 Propithecus coquereli
TAATTGATTTTTGTGAATGCTTCATAAGCATAAGAGATTAATGTGTATTTTTATTTTCAGGATAGAAATTCTATAAATACCTTTTCAGTGAGCATGTTTATTTTATTCAAATTTATTCGAATTCTCTATAACAATACATATTTTGGGTTATAGGAATTGTCAAATTCTGCAAGAGATTGCTAAGTTCTATACTATTGTTTTGATTTTATCAGAAGCTTGAATTTCTGAGAGTTTTCACATGATGTATTTCACAGCTTTATTGTCTGGTGTATAAAGTTTTCAGAGCTGTTATAGCTCCTTTGTGTATTGCATGTTTCGTGATAACACAGTATGCCTCTGACCCATTTGAGGGTTATGGTCTTAAGCTATATTTTAATTGATGCTAGCATTGCCACTTTCTCTTATTTTGCTTTCATGGGCCTGATTTTGTTGCAAATGCCCATCTCTTTATTTTAAAATAATCCTTATTATTTTATTTTCAGTACTAACCTTTGATTTTTAAATTAATCTAAGACTACTTCCTTGGATGTGTTGTTGAGATGCTTTAATGAATGCAATAGAAGGCAAAAGTGCTTCCTATTGTGCAAAGGAATTCAGTGCTCAGTGAATGTTAGTTTCCTATATTACTTCTTTGATTCCTTTCTCAGCGTCCCTTCAAGGCTAAGAGTGTGTTTTCAGGAAGACTGGACTGGACTGAAAGGTAAGGAAACTATAGTCTACTAAATTGTCTTGCAGCTCTCCTATTTGGGGTGATAATATATTAATAGCCGTTTCTGAAGTGTACTGGAAATCTGAAAGAAAGGGCTCTATTGAGCAAGAATCTGTAAGTGCTTTTCTCTTGGTAACCAGGACGCAGACATTTTTTTTTCTAGACAACTAGTAAGATTATGTAGACAGACAGACATATCCCTCATGACTATTTCTGAAAAACTACGCAATCATACACCTTACCACTGTGTTGCAAAATTGCATATTAATAAAAGGAACGAAATAGAAAACGCAACAAGAAATAACTTTAGGGAGAGACTAGCTGGTCATTTTTTTTAAGGACATTACATGGAGATTTCTTGCTTTGCAGTGGTGGGATCATGTTAATAGAGTTCTTTTCAATTCCATTTCTATTTAAAATAGGATAACTATAGTGACCAATTCTCAAAGTATAGTACCAATTAATTCAGTTTTACTGTGCAATAATGCAGTGCAGTAAAAAGAATCTGACACAACAAAATCTGCCTAATTAGAATCTGAGTCAGTTCACGAAGGAGTAGATTTGCTACTTTGTATTTAAGAAGAATCCTTTTTTTAACATATTTTATAACAGTCATATTTTATCAGAGTATACACTCATTCTAATACTCAGGCCAGTTCTTTGATACTGCAAGTTACTATTCCCATCTGAAAGTATCCTATAATTTCTGTTTTTGTTTAATTGTTTTAATAAAATATTTCTAGGAGAT
>NW_012156173.1:499275-501708 GCF_000956105.1 Propithecus coquereli
GAAATGTATGTAGATATTTATATGCACTATATAAATAATATATAATATACCCACTTATTTTTCTCTCCTACGCTATTTACCACCCATGCCTACATCAGTGTCTGGCTTGTAATAAGAACTCAATAATTATTTGTTGAATGAGAGTTTGAATGCAATTTCTGGTCAAAGGATGTGTCTTTACAAGAAGAGGAAGAGACCAGAGCTCTCTCTCTGCCACACGAGGACACAAAGATAAGGCTGCTCTCTGCAAACCAGGAAGGTTCCTCACTAGGAACCAAATCTGCTGGCGCCTTCATTTTCGACTTTGAGCTTCCAGAACTGTGAGAAATAAATGTCTATTGTTTAAGCCACCCAGTGGATGGCATTTTGTCATAGCAGCTCAAAATAAGACAAATGTATTTATAAATACAAAAAAAAAGGAGAGAGAGAGAAAGAAAAGCAGGTTTTTCTGGATTACAGGCTTTTATTTTTTCTTTAGAGATTTTTATATGTTTTCAAGGAGAATATCTTCTATAATCAGAAAAAAAAAGGCTAATCAAACACAAATAATAATAAAAATAGCAACTAATATTTATTTAGCATTTACTATGTTCTTGAGACTGCAGTGCCTTCCATGAATTTCATTTAATCTTCACAAGAACTCTCTCAAGTAGTTACAATTATAATCTCATTTTACAGACTCCTAATCACTCTGCTATGAAGTTTTGTTTCTATAAAACAAAATAGACTCTCAAAATGCTTGTTTTACTGCTAATACCTGGAATAGTGCTTTACAAAAGTGTGTTGAATGAATATATTTTCATCAACCATATGGAGTTCAGTAGAATGACATACTAGACCCTTTGCTTGGGTATAAAAAACTAACAAAGAGCAGCAGACAAGGGATACCTGGCTTAGCATTGATTTTGTGCTCTGTCAGCCGTGGGTACCTCAGAAGGAAGGAGGCTCCGGACATTTGGACGTGTTCTTTGATCACCTGACAAAAACGCTGAGGAGATGAATTTTCCTCAGAGTGAAAAATGTGATTACTTTTCCGCTGTGGTTCCTTCTACCTTTGAAATTGCTTTAAAAACTGCTTAAAAACTGGAATCACATCTCATTTATTATCTGTGGTTTCACATTACAAAATCACTGTGAACTTCAGAGCCAAATGCTTTTTATATTCCTTTGAATTTTTCCATTAAAGGAAGATTTTCTTAGAAGCAGACCGAGAATTCTTAATTCTTTGCCAGGGACAAGAGAGACAAAAGACACTCACTGGCTGCATTTCACATCTAGTCCTGAAGCTTTCTCTGTCAGGAGAAGAGGGGACACTTTTCTCTCAATATCAAAAAAGGAAGGAAATAGGAAATTCTCTGCCACCTAGAGAGGAGACAAAATAAGTGTGGCGGTTATAAATCTCAAGCGTAGTTACATAAGAAATAGCACGTCACTCTCTCCATTTTCTGTAAATCAACTTCCTGTATGACTCTGAGACCACATATTTCAGGCTGATAGGACGTGGATTTTTAAATTTTATGGATTTTAGAATTTGTTAAACATTGGTTTAATTTATTCCCTGTGAGGCGTTTTTGTAGTTTTCCCCTTCCCTTCTCCCCAGCCTGTATGTGTATGTGTGCACACATGTGTTTGTGTAAGTTCTAGACCACGGGCATACAGAGCAGTGCCAAGGCACACGTGCGTTTGTCAGGGTGTCGACGTGGCCCCATATGTGCAGCTCCTGCGCTATGCTTCCCACAAGGGCATCTTTGGAGAGGACAGTGACCACAATGCTAGACCTTCAGGTCCCAGCAGGCCCCATCACACAGGACCTGCGGCTGAGCCAGAACCCAGTGTCCACCCTTGCTACTCACCAGCAGGATGAAGTCATTCTCTGTTTTCAGATGAGCTTTAAGCAATGCCCTTTTCCTCCTCCTGTTTCCTCTAAAGCAGTAGTCCCCAACATTTGGCACCAGGGACCATTTTCATGGAAGACAATTTTTTCACGACCGCAAGTGGGAGGAGGGGATGGTTTCAGGATGATTCAAGCGCATTAATTACATTTATTGTGCACTTTTTCTGTTATTATTCATTGTAAGATATAATGAAATAATTATACAACTCATCACAGATTGGGGACCCCTGCTGTAAACCACTCTGCACCTTTAGCAGTTGCTCTTCATTGGTTTTCAGCAGAAGTCAAGGAGTCTTAGAGACCATACTTCTTTCATTTCTTTGCACAGAAAAGCTTAAAGAGGCCCACCTGAGGAGGGCAATGTGGAAAATGCAGGTAGAAAGATCATCCAACCACTCGAGTGACAAAGGCCTTTGAGATTTGGACATCTGGGTATAATTTTAAGAAGTCCCACTTTTTGTATGGCATGGTAGGCTGCACATTAACTTTGTAAAGCTTCCCTGTTAGTATCTTAATGGAGGAACCGCTGAAACATCATG
>NW_012156173.1:503808-505473 GCF_000956105.1 Propithecus coquereli
TTTATCAGAGTATACACTCATTCTAATACTCAGGCCAGTTCTTTGATACTGCAAGTTACTATTCCCATCTGAAAGTATCCTATAATTTCTGTTTTGGTTTAATTGTTTTAATAAAATATTTCTAGGAGATAATACAATTAATTAAGATCAATAACCTAAGTCACAAAACAATCACGAAAAGGGTCTAAGTACTAATCTAGTTCAACCCTCACATTTTATAAATTGGGAAGCAAAGGCCTGAAGAGGTTAAGCAACTTGCTCAAGGCCACAGAGCTAGTCAACATCAGGGGCTAGACTGAATCCATGACTCTGATTGCCTGGTGCATTGATATTTTATTCTAACACTAGCAACGAGGAATGTATTTGAAAACGTAAATAGAATGTTTTCCTTGTAAACATGAAATTAGAAGAGGTATTACTATGAGAATTTAGTGAAATAATACTTGTAAAAACAGCACATTACCAAATACAGTAAAAGTTGTTCATGCTTGTATGTCTTACCTCTAATTAAAAAAGTTATTGTGATAAATTCCAGATATACCCATAATTTTGTTTTAAAGTGCTACCAACACTGTTGAGACCACCACCTATGTGACACTCTAAGACCCCATCCCATATCCCAGAAAATTAACTTTAATTTGGATACTTAATGTTTCAGAATATTTCTTTGTGGTTTCTTTATAATTATATATGTACATATCAAAACCTTCATTTTATACTTTTAAACTCTATATAAATGCTATCAGGTATTTTGCAAACTGCTTTTTTCCACTCAGCATTATGTTTAGGGAATTTATTTATGTTGATTTAATTACCTCTACTTCATTCATTTTCATTGCTGTACAATATTCTAGTCTATGAAGACGTCATAATATAATGAGCTGATCTTCTATTAATAGTCGTCTTTTATAGGGAGGTTCCTACTTTTTACCATACAAACAATCCCACTGTATTTGTGTATGTTTTCTTGTGTAATGTGCAAGAATTTCTCCAAGATATAGTCTTAACAATGTAATTGCCAAGTTGAGGGTATGTGCATCTTCAATTTAGCTAAATGTTGCCAAACTGCTGTCCAATGTTGGTTATGCCCATTTAGACTCCCACTTGCCATATGTAAGTTGCTCCACATCTCTACCAACTCTCGGGATTATCAGATTCTTAACATTTTACCAATCTGAAGGATGTGAGATTTTATTTTATTGTGGTTTTAATTTGCATTTTCCTACTTAATAGCAAGGTTGATCAACTTTTCATATGTTTATTGGCCTTTATGTTTTCTTTTTTGTGAGTTGGCCATTCATATATTTTGTTCATTTTTCTATTGGGTTATTTGAGTCTATTTCATATTGATGCTTAGGAATTTTAAAAAATATACAGTCTGATAATTAATCCTTCATGAGGTTTATGTGTGGAAATACGCTCTGCCAGTTTATAATTTGACTTTGACCTGTATCTATGATGTCTTTTGTCATGGAGAAGTTTTAAATTTTAATATTTGAATTTATTCATCTTTCTATTTGGGTATTTTTTAAAAACCCTTTTTCCAGCCTGAGGTCAGAGAGATATTCTCCAACACCTATAAATTGAAAGTTTTTACTTTTCACATCTGTGTCTTTAATGTACTGGGAATTCATTTGTATACATTGTCTGAAGAGTAGGAATCTA
>NW_012156173.1:506798-524689 GCF_000956105.1 Propithecus coquereli
TGTTGAGTGGTGCAGTGTCCTGATAGATAATCCAGTCCAGCAGTCTGAACTCATACTTGCCAGACAGGATCGTCATACAATGAGAAAGTAACCTCAGTTTTTTGGTGCCTTGATTTTATGTTCCCGTCATGCCCTGAGCTTCATCCCATCATGTCACTGACTATACCACATGGCAGTTGTGGGATTATTTGTCTATTCCCCTACTAAACACTAGACATTTCAAAGTCAAGGACTGTCATTTTCTCATCTTTGTATCCCCAGGAATTAACACTGTGTCTGATACATAGTAGGCATTTCATAAATGTTTGCTGACTAATAAAGGGAAATCCACTGGAAATTCTTTTAAAATTCTTCATTTTATTAATAATATAACTGAAGCAGAAACCAGCAAAGTTGGCTTGCCAAAGACCTACATTCGCTGTGTGGTAGACACAAGACCCCTCGTGTCCAGAATCTTCACCAAGTGCTACTGTCTCCATGGATAAGTGAAATCTATGACTAGGAGGAAACAAAGAATCTGCCCATGGAGTGAAAAATTCTGGATATGTTCTGTTACCTAGCGACATCATGAGAAGTGTTTCATTTCACTTTCATCTCTCATAAAAACAAAGGACACCATTGTTACTATGTGACTCTCATCAGTGCTGTGACAACAAAGGTGTCTTAGCACCTGGATGAAACAGGCAGCATTCATTAGTAAGTGCTCCCATTATAGAATCACTAATGAGGCAATTTGTTAAATCAGACAAATGAGCTAGCACATTTGAAGGTTTAGGAAAAAAAATTCTCAGTAGAAATGGAAATGAGTCTATGCCAGGTATTCGTGACATTTTAAATTTACCCGAAGCAAGCACCATGACTCATCATCAAATGGAAAACCCAGGACATCCTGCCTTTCCCACTGGCAAAAGTGGTCATGAGGGTGCCGACAGGTAGGATGGCTTTATTTGGGAGGGATCTCCCTCCTCCTAACCCACCGAGTGAGAAGACATGACCAGTAGTGTTTTCAAAGGAACTATAAGAACGTTTTTCTGATACTTACGTTCTGGTAAAATGAAGCAGCAGGTGAAGTGATTTCCTTAACCTGACACTCTAGTCGTCTATGATCTGATGACCTCAAATGCCTCTGTACCCCATAAACTCATTGTACCTAGAAGAATATCTCCATCTCTTTATTCCTACCAGATGACCTTCTCCTGTGCTTCCACCTATAAAACCCTACTCTTGGAAATACTGGGACTTCTGCCCTCTTTCTCTACTCAGTACTGACCTAGATCCCTGTTTCAGCCACTCTAGTGACACTGCCCTTAACCTCCTGCCTTTTGTAACTTTGCAGCAACATCCCTGAAGACTCCAAACCCAGGATCAAATCCAGTGATTCTTCTTTGGTCCTGTGCCTGAGCCGCCCAGCTCACACAGCAGAGGCCACCTGTGTCCTCTCAGCTTACTGAGCACCCCTCAAAGTACCTAATAAGTGTGTGCTGCTAATGGTGACATTGTGACATAGAGAGGTTCTTATCAGAAGTGTGCTGCCACATATTCCTTTTGACTGACTTTATCTTAAGAGTTTGGAAGGACATGCACAATCATTCTATGCAGGCTCTCCTGGGCCTGGCCACACGAGTGATGCCTCAGACTCACCAGGAGACAGAGGGCAGCCACTGCCGAGGAGCTCCTGCCTTTCTGCCTCTGGCTAACCTGTGTCCCAGAAAGGACATTTCCTCACAACCAAAAAGCAAATAGTCACATCCCTGCTTTCTCTTTTCCTTCACTCTGCACCTAGGAAATCATTTGGAGGGGCATGCTAGCAAAGACTGCTACCTCCCATGGACAAGTGACCTTGAGAAAAAAAGACAGAAGTCCCAGTGTCCAAGTCTTGGCTTGGACTCTGATTGAGATAGCAGAACTGTGACTTAACTAACAGCTTTGGGTTTTTTTTTTTGTTTGTTTCTTCTTTTATAAAATAAGGAAAGTAAAATCCACTCTATTAGACAGATGGGAAAACTGAGGATAAAATCAACAATGTATGTGAACTGACTCCGGCTTTGCAAAAAGCATAATAAATTAGGACACCATTGAGATAACAATGATTGTTGCAGAAAGATAAGGAACCCCTTATCTTCCCAAAAGCCAAAATGCCTTATGAAACTTCACAGGGTGATTATAATCTATAACATTTGTAAAGAGTTTTACAGAGAATTTTCACATAAACTATGCTACTTAATCCTCACAGTGCCATTAAAATATGCATGATTATTTTTCCCATTTAAAAAAAATTGAGAAAACTGAGTTCCAAAGAGGTTAATCTGCTTTAGACAGTTCGGCTGGTTACAAGACATTAACTGAGGTCTTTTGATTCTCATTTTCTAATACTAGCATTTCAAGAAAGGGAAGGCAGAAAAAGTTGCATTAAAAGTATTACATTTAATACTCTGTTATTTGTGCAAGACAAAAATGTCCTGTGGGTATATAATATTCTCAAATTCCTTTCATAAAACCAATTATCCTTGAAAATTATTAAAAGATTTTATTCAGATTCACATATGCGTTACACTGATTAATATTTCCTGCAGAGGTTATTAACTACTATAAAGAACATTTTCACCATTCTGCTAGTTAAATAGATTTCTTCATTATAAAAACAAAAACTATATATAGAATTAGATGGCAGCTTTCATAATTACAACTAAAACAAAATGTAAAGACATAGATGAAATAATTTATATTTAAATGAGATCATTTTTCAGAGGGTATATGAAGTATCAGTAGCTTTTTAGTAATAATAGATTTGGCTGATGATGATCCTTAAATACAGGCTCATTAAGAGTTTTATTATTGATAAGTAAGAATATAGTAGAAATCTGAAAATTAAACACTGTGTATATATTACCAAACCATCTTATAAAGCGATTTTTAAAAATAAGTAAATTTCTTTCCTTTTTTTTTATTTCAGCATATTATGGGGGTACAAATGTTTAGGTTACGTATATTGCCTTTGCCCTACCTGAATCAGAGCTTCGAGCGTGTCCATTCCCAGATGGTGTGCACCACACCCATTGGGTGTGAATATTCTCATCCCCCCCTCCCCCCTCCCACCTTCCCAACACCCAATGAATGTTTTATGTGCACATAAGATTGATCAGTTAATACCAATTTGATGGTTAGTACATGTGGTGCTCGTTTTTCCATTCTTGGAATACTTCACTTAGTAGAATGGGCTCCAGCTCTAACCAGGATAATACAAGAGGGGCTAGATCATCATTTTTTGTGGCTGAGTAATGGCCAACAAGCATATGAAAAATGCTCAACATCTCTAATCATCAGGGAAATGCAAATCAAAACCACAATGAGATATCACTTAACTCCAGTGAGAATGGCTTTTATCAAAAAGTCCCAAAACAATAAATGTTGGCACGGATGTGGAGAGATAGGAACACTCATACACCGCCGGTGGGACTGCAAACTAGTGTAACCTCTGTGAAAGCAATAGGGTGATACCTCACAGAGCTACAAGTAGAACTACCATTTGATCCAGTAAAATTTTTTAATTAATAAAACAAATTTGATATTTGAACTAATAAGAACAGGGCTGAGGGATCTGTTTTGCTCACAACATTTAAAAAGAAGGGATTATTCATCCATTCCCTGCCCCCAGGGAGGATGAAATATGTGTGAAAATTAAATGGTGCTTGGCCCATGGACATTTCTGAAATCTGGTAACCGAAATGGGAGAATAAACATTCACGGAAGTCCCCATTGTGCCATAGAAGACTTGTTATAGTAGGATCGCCCTGATGGCAACAGTGTCTTCTTGCTCTTTGCAGCCCTTGGTAGTCACAAATTGGATTAGAGAATCAGCAGTCAGCAAATCTCAGCCACCTTGTTTCCCAGACTAGAGACTCATTCTCAAGTTTAAAAAAGAACACAGGATGGAGACAAGTGAATACCCCTCTCTGCCTTCTTTGCTGAAACCAGAGAACTGAGAAAAATGTCTTTTATTTCTTAAAGCAAACAGCACATCTCATTGTATTAATTATATTTTTATTTTTCTGTATTTTATGATGCTCTGACATCTTGGAGGCTCTTGCTAATCTGGAGAGACTACCCCTTCTGGGGCCAGCTTATTTCTGGTAATAGCACAGGACTCCCCCAGAACACATCTTTCATATGCAAACCAACCAATCCAGACACCCCCGCCATCTCTTTTATCTGACTCACATACAAAGTCACTATTTCCCTGCCCTGAATCATCCCAGGGCCAGGTATTGCGCAGCTAATGACCACCCCTATAGCCCAGAGTCCAGCAAAATTATTCAAACTAGCCAATGCTAAGCTGCGTACCCTGTCCTGCCTTGCCTTTCTATGGGAACCACAATAAGGCTTGTGGTCATGCTTTCCCCTCCCCCTCCTGCCTGCTGGCTGACCTGGAGCTTGCCACATGACCCTGCATGGTGTGGCATGCCCCCTTCTCCTGGGAACCATGAGTAACACGACCCTTCTTTCAAAAGCCATTGTTCTATGTCTGTCACTTTACCATACATGATTAAAACAAATCCCAGGTACGAAGCACTCATGTTTAAGTTCTGTTGAGATGATGATATGGGGAAAGGGAAAGCAGTTAAGACCCAGTTTCCAATTCCAGCTATTTTACAAAACGTATGGCCTTAAGCAAATCTCCAAGATCCAGGAACATCAAGAGTTTTAGAAAATAAGTGATTTGTGAATAAATGGATCAAACTAGATAATCTCTGTTTCATTCCAGAATTAATATTCTGTTATTATGTATGCATTAAAAATTCATTTTAAATGCTTCCCATCTTTAAATTAATATTTTTTAATTTAGGAAGCTATTGCTGAATTAAAACTCACCAATTAATTACCAGGCCCCCTAGTACAATGGTTCCCAAGCCTTGGTGATCACCAGTATCATCTGAGGAGTTATTTAAAATTACAGACTCCCAGGCCTTGCCCACAGCCTACTCAGCAAGGATCTATGGTGGTGAGCCCCAGAATTGGTTTATTATAAGAGCTCTATCTGTGATCTAAATGATCAGCCAGGTTGGGCACCACTGCTTTCATTAAAATTATTAAGTTTAATTAAAATTATTGCATTCTATAACCACAAATAAATCAAGAACTTGGGACCCACAGCAGAGACAAAAAGTTGAGTTTTCCAAAGAAGTCTGTTTATACTGTATAGGCAAAAGTAACAGTAACAGTGACCCTAGATCTCTGAGATCCATATTGTTAAGTGATTTTTAAAAGGTTGAGGAACAGGTAAGCACCAGAGCTGGGGCATGAACCAAGTTCTTCTGACTTCAAATCCAGTGCCATACCCACTCTATCACCAAACCAGCTCATCATTCAAATTTATACAATAACTACCTTATCAAGCATCTATGTCAAAGACCCTATCCCATATGTAGTAGTAGCTGACATGTTTTTGAGTTCTGACCATATGTTGAGCACTTAGCAATCACTTACCAAGAGTTATTTAATCTACAGAACAGGCTTAAGGGGCAGATACTAATGCTACCCCAATTTTATACGTGGAACAACAGTGGCACAGAGAGGATAAGCAACTTGCCCAAAGCCACACAGCTAGGAAGTGACAGGATGAAGATCAGAACTCAGGTGGTCAGCTTTCAAACCTGAGCTCTATGACACTAAGCAATACCGTGGAGAGAACATTCGTCGTACACCCTGGAGTTGAGGGTGTGGCATGTATTCCCTTCTTCAATCCTCCTGAGCAATCAGGCTCAGGATCTAGAGCCACTTCGCCAGCATCACACAGAGTGGTAAATAAACCGGTTTAACAATGTGTAAGTTGGGACTCTTACATGCAAGTGTCAGAAAACAGTAATGGATTTCAACAAAAAAGGAATATATTGGCTCAAATAACTGGAAAGTGCAGGGATAGGACCAGTTTCAGGTACAGATTGATTGGAGGGTCCACGTGATGCCATTTCAGGACCTGATTTTCTTGGGCTCTGCTTCAGCTACCTCTGTGTTGATTCCATTCTCTGTCCCCATGCACAGCTTCATAGGAAGACCCAGTTAATCAGAAAACAATCTACTTCCCAGTGGCTAAAAAGCAAAAGTTTTACCCTGAGACTACGTGCCCATGACTGAAACAAGTACGTGGGGCGTGTAATACACTGCCTGGCTTAGCTGGGATGCAGAGGCTGAGAGCCAAAATAACAGATGCCCACTGCAAGTCAAACCCGCTTAGCCGCCTCCCCACAAATAACATGTTATTTGTGAGTGCACTGGTGTGTCGCTGTTAGAATCCCACAGTGCTTTCTTCATACCGTCTCCAGTTTAAAAGCTTTTCACTGAAATCCAAGGAGAAGAGCACATGGTTTAGCTTTCACTCGTGTTCTGCTGAGGGATCGTGTCCCTGTCCACCTGCCTCCTCAGGTCCACACTCCCTCTGCTGCATGAGGGCCCTGCAGGTCATGGGGGTGTCCGGGAAGAGGCTGTCATTCTCCGTGTGCAGATGCTTCCTCTTGCCCCCGGCATTGCTGTCTCCCAGGGCTTCTGCTCAGGGAGCAGGATGCAGGTCCCTCCTCCTCTCAGGTCTCACCTTCCTCTTTAGGTTTCCAGGTCTCCTCAAGGCTCTGGCCAGAAGGAAGCTACAGGGTCTTTTAATCTAGCATCCACCAAAGTCAGTGCAGTCGTTGCTTCTCTTCCAATCTCTTTTAATCTTTTGCTGCGAAATCGGGAGACTGGAGAGAAATCCCTGCTCTCTTCAAACTTCTGACTTTCAGACACACGGCTTAGTCTTGCCACACCCCAAAGACCTACATTTTTCTAAAGCAAAAGCCAGGAGGAGATCAAGGCTACTTCCCCTGCCTCCTCTCTCTCCTGAAGCGTGAAGAGCAAAGAAGAGAAAGGAAACAGCAATGGCTAAACATGTCAAAAATATTTCCCCACCGCTCTGCCATCTATCAAGAGCCTACAGTGTGCCAGGATGAAGACTGGGCACTTCGCACATCTCTTTTGTTTATCACAATTATCTACTATGTCACCACTGCACGAACAAGGGAGGTGAAGTGACTTGCCCACTGACATAGGGCTGACCCTGGGCTCAGGTGCCCTGGATCCATTCTTCAACCACTTCCTGTTCTTTTCTGTGTGCATCAGCTGACCGACAGCTGGCTTGGCCAATAGGAGGCTCAGATGGGAGATTAGAGGGTGGGGATGAGGAAGAAGCTGGGGTACTTCCCCCCTTCTCTGGCAGCTGCTGAATTTTCTCTGTGGTTCTAGCCCCAACTAGACAGTCACTGTGGTCCTAGCTTCTGGGTCCCTGCTCTGGGCTATGTAAGGGAGATGCCCAACCATCTAGGTTTACCTGAGAATAAGGGTTTCCTGGGACACAGGGCTTTCAGTGCTAAAATCGAGAAAGTTCTCAGCAAACTGAACAATTGGTCACCTTAGTGGTAATATCACCTCCTTCTCTTCAATCTCTGGGCTGAACAGGGTGGCAGTGCCTGCCTGCAGCTGGCCTCTGACTCTCTCACTGTCCCATGTATGGCTTCTCAGACACCATCACCTGTTTACCCATTCCCTTCATTAAATTCCTTCTGTTGTAAATACTTGAAATTTTTCCTGTTTACCTACCTGGTTGGAACAGGTTTTTATTCTGGTGTTTCCTTTCTCTACTTCGCTCTTCATACCTCAAGGGAGGGCTGGGATGGGGAAAACAGCCTGTGAATCTGGTGCAGCTACCCAGCTAGTAAGTGCAAGGGTTATCTTTAGCAAGGGCCGTGCCCTTATCACAACATCATGTACAACCAGAAGAACAGAGCGCTGCAGCTCAGGGAAAGAGGTTTCTCCGCACCTGCCTGTCCCCGCCTGTATAATTTCACCATCAGGAAGTATAATTTTATTTTACCTTTGCTTTGAAGGATTAAGTTATAGTAACACAAGTGAGATATTTTTAGCTCGAGCAAGTAAAACACAGCTTCTGTGTGCACTTCTGAAGCGGAGTGGGAAGCAAAGAGGGGGAGGTTGCTGCTCACTGCTTTGTGGAGTGCTGCTGGGAGACCAAAACTTCTGTTTCAAAAGGAAGCAGTGATTACACTTATGGTAATGGCAGAAGCCTCCCAGGCACAGGCTGGGAGCTCTGTTTATTGGTTATGAGTACAAATCCGTGGATACTTCCCAACTGACCAATAAAATGATCCCAACCGTGGATTGCATCTGTAATTCACACTATGTGTACAGCTATTGCTAAGTAACAAGAAACTGGGACTTTTTCCTTTTTTTTCTTTCTTCCTTTTTTTTTCACTCTAAGTTTCTTTTTTGAGATCAAATATACATTCCATATTTGAAAGAAAACTACTCAAAAGTAAGAAATACGGTCTTAGATATTCAGATGCAATATAGGCTCATCAGAAATACATTCCAAAATAGTGATTTTGGGCATGTGTCAATTAGTTAAAACTAGAATTTACTGGTTGTGAGTTGTACATATGTCAAGGCAAAACAATGTCCTAAAGTATGTTTCAGATCAGTGTGCCTCTGATTCATATTTAATTGCCTTGCAAATATTGAAACATAGACCAGTTCATGCTGAGCAATAAGCTACCAGGTTGAATCCAACAGCTTCTAAAAGCAAGAGATCTGATGTGTCCAAGTTCACTATAGCCTACTTCCAGATTTTATTTCAGATAGATGAGTTATCGAGCAGCCTGAACTTAGGAGAGCACAGCAAGAAATTGCTTTGTTTTTTTCTTCCATCACTGCCCCCGAAGGAGCTATAGGATGGCCCTCTTTCTTGTCCCTTCAAAACATCTAATGTAGGAGCCATAGCTTTCCTGCCATTTTCAGGTAGGAAAACTGCAGTCTGGTTCAGTCAATTTAAAACTTCAATCCAACCTAATGTTCAGGTCCTCTTGCCCTGGGGGCCAGCCTTAGGAACCAGCGTTGGGAAGGCATGTGGTCAGTTCCCCCTGGGATTGGAGCAGAGGGAGAGGGAAAGGGAAGGGGACAGTGCCTCCACTTGCCCAGCTGATTCTGGTCCCACTTGGCTGTCAACGGCCCCCACCGCAACCCCTCCACTGCATAACTGTCTGACCTGTGAGACCTGCTCTTGCCTCCTCCTGGCCTGTCAGCTCCCACGGGGCTGTTGTTGCAGTGGTCTCTTCACCCGGTGGGCTGTGACCTTGCATAGGCTCTTAGCAAGATGGCTCAAGCCCGGCTACTCTCCAAAGTAGCCACTTGACCCATTCTTTTATGCCACATGGTAAAAGAGGGGTTCTCCCTGCTCTGCCACCACTCCTGATTCTTTTCTCCTGGCCCGAAAAGCACAGAGGAAAGATCTGCACAGAATGAATTGCTGGTTCTGTGCCCCATGCCCAGTCCTTGGAACATTTTTCTTAAAGCCCACTGTCATGTGGCTTGGGGGTGGAGGTTGGAAGGCGTCCTTTCATTTCCCTGGGGAAAAGCCACTGCATCCCTCTCCCCAGACTGCCAACTCTCTAACCTGTGACTTTGCAAATATCTCCCAATTTCTGTTTAAATGAAGGACTGGGCTCATGGCAGCAGGCCTGGCTTTGCTGCTGTTTAAGGGGTTCTGTCCTGCTTCTCCTGGTTACTTACTGTTTTCACTTTGAGGACTTTAAATGCAATCAAACATAATAAGAACAGCTCCGTTCAACATTCTATTATGTAAATCGTGAACGTTTGCAATAAAAGTATTGTGAAAGACTATTTTTCCCAAACTGATCCAACTAAGTAGGTCCCCACTGCCAGTTCAGGTGGCCCTCAGCTGACAGCGAGCACCAGGGCAGCGCCCTTTTACCAGACCCCCCCCCCCCAAGTGCAATCATCCTCCAGCAGGGAAGCAGGCTTCTTCCCCCAAGCCTGTTAATCAGGTTAAGTGCTCTTTTTTTAACACGCACAGGGAGTGCATACAGTGGAATCCTGGTCTGGGTCGCTGAGCCAGGGCTTTCTGCTGAGAGGAAAAAGACTAGGTTTGAGCCCTCAGGGTGCCCTGGTGGCCATGGGACAGTGGGTGGGGTAAGATGTGGCACCAAGCTGTGGGGACATCCAGGCCAGGGTTGGACTGTGCTGAGGGCCAGGGAAACAGCTCTGGATATATGTAACTTATTCTCAGATGGCTCGGAAAAAAATTACATATATATGTATGTGTGTGTGTATGTATATCTATACTTACATACATGTGTGTGCACAAAAGGCGAGAGAGAACTAATGATAAAGTAAGTGGGGTAACATTAACAACAGGTAAATCTGGGTAAGGGGATTATAGGTGTTTTTTGTACCATATGTATTTTTGCAACTTTCTATAAATTTAAAACTATTTCCAAATAAATTTTTTTAAAAAGATACCCTTTGAACCTCTGCTATAGATAAGGCAATCAGTGAACTTCATTCACCTCTCTTCTTTTTCCTTCCCTTTTCTGCATGGTAAATAATACTTCCATTCTGTTCTGACATCCCAATTTCCACATTTGCTTTAGACCTGGAATTACAATTAAATATTGTCAGTGCTCACTACCAGTCCTCTTGCTGTGTTTTTTTTAAGTCATCTCTTGATTGGTTGAAGGTTCTTCTAATGATTCCTTAAGGAGAAGTCATGGGAACAATATCCCTGAGTTCTTGCATTAAAAAACTTTTTTTTAATGTAGCCTTTCTGCTTGAAGTGTAGCTTGCCCAAAGATAATATCCTTGATGTACACACTTTATAGAAGTGGCTTCATTGTCCTCTGGTAGTAAATATAACTGGAGAAACCTGCAGTCAGCTGATTTTCTTTTACCCCTAAAGAAAAAAAACTTGGTCTTTTTTCTCTTGTCTGTCCAAAGCCATTTTTGTTGCTGTTTTAAAGTCCAATTACTTTAATAGGATATGTCTTTGAGGTGACTGATCTGGGCCAACTTTCTCTGGCACACAATATACCATTTCAATGTATAGATTTCAGTCTCCAGTTTCAGGAAGATTCTCTTGAATGATCTCTTTGAATATTTATTATATTCCATTTTTTAAAAAGAGAATAAATATATGCATGTTGGGTGCCCTTTGCCTTTTTCTGTGGCTATCATGGGATGCAGTAGAGGCACTTTTCCCAGGTTGGCTGCTGTTGGCTCCTAATTCCATGCACTTGTTCAAGTGTAAGTTGACTGAGTCGGGGTCTATCTGATAAGCAGACTGTGTACACATCATCCTGCCGGAATTGGGCCTCAGCCCTCCAGTAATGCACTTCCTCTCTCCTGCCATCAGAATGAGCGGTTGTCCCTCACTGCACTGCCACTAGAAAGGGGCTGCATGAGGAGTAAGGGGCTCCCTTCTCCTTGGTTTATAAAGTCCTAAGACTCAATGTTTCCGTATCTCTCAGTGTGACAAAATTATCCCGTGAGAAGTACAAACACAATTTTATGGTCAGTATTTTTGGTCGTTTGTTTGGTTTGGTTTTTTTCGAGATGGGGTCTCACTCTGTCACCCAGGCTGGAATGCAGTGGCACAATCATAGCTCACTGAAGCCTCAAATTCCTGGGTTCAAGCCATCCTCCCATCTCAGCCTCCTGAGTAGCTAGGACTGCAGCCATACGTCACTATACCCAAGAATGTTTTTTTTAATTTTTAGAGATGTGGTCTTGCTATATTGCCCAGGTTGGTCTCAAACTCCTGGCCTCAAGCAATCCTCCCTCCTTGGCCTCCAAATGTGCTGGGATAACAGGCCACTGCGCCTGGTGGTTAGTATTTGTTGATACATACCCTGTCCTTTTTACTTTCCATTCACACTAAGGCAATACAAAAAAGAACTCTGGACCCCTGTTCTCCTTTTGAGTTTCAGAACTTCAGTTTCATCATCTGTAAAAGGTGGTCAATAAAATATATCTTGTGGGATTCTTGTAAGGATTAGCAATAAGATATATAACCTTCAGCTGTGGTTTGTGGCATACAGGACAGCTGGACAAATGTTGATCTTTCTGTCATCTTACCCTTTTGCTTCGCTCTTTTATATTTAGAGAGAACCAGTCTCAATAGAAAGCAAAAATGACTTTTGGCGATTTAGCCTATCCCACAGTTGATAGAATTATAGAAATGCAGTTTAAAACACAGTCTCTCATTTGATTTCAGCTCAATTTAGAAAACCCAAATTTTACCGCACTCTGCTTCCAATTTTAAATCATATTTTTAAAAACAGAGTAGGAGAAATATTTGTGTTTATTACTGTGATAAAACATTAACCTGTTTAAGAAAGATAACTTGAAAAATGGTTTTGAGAAATCACTAAAATATTGAGCAGTAAGATCCAGCAAGACATAGTGAAAATAGTATGGGTTTTGAAGTCAGAAATGCCAAACCATGTGACTTGGGATTAAGCTACAGAACTCTTTTCAGCTTCAGATTTCTCATCTGTAAAATGGTATTTATTTATTTATCTCATAGGACGTTTGAATTAAATGAAATAAGAAATATGAACAGGCTATACAATTTTAATTATTATCTACTATGTATTCCAAAGTATTAATATTATAAAAATAACTCTATGATTCACTATTCATGTTTGTGAGTCCGGATTCCTATGGTTTCCATATTCCCCGGGGCTCAGGTTGGGAGCTATTCAGGGTAGCAATGATTACCTTTGCCTAGGTGTTATCTAAGCACCTGGGAGCTAATAAGGGAGACAGGGATACCCTAATTGCAACACTCTTTTCAATATTGTATTTGAAGTCTATTAATGTTCCCTTTGCATGCAGAGTTTCAGCATGTGGTCAGACCAGGCGGCATCCTCAGATCAGTTCAGCTGGCACTAAGGCCTAATAAGGAAATGAAACCAAAGAACCCTGGGAACAAGGCTCCTTGCACCCATTTCTAGGGCAAACAGTCAATTAAATCTTTACTGTTGCAGCTGGACAAACATCTTTACCAATTGTCATTTCCCAAGCTTTCAATAGCTAGCTATTCACATATGGTTCCTGCATTCAGCCAGTCGCCTGCCATCCAGAATTACTCTGAGAAAAATGCCTTTCTTTGAAAATTTCTTTGGCTATGAAATGCTTACAAGCTCTGTGAAATCATGTCTTGCAGGATTCCAGGTGTGGTAACTTATTGTGCTGATCTCTGAATAATGCAATTATCAGGAGATGTATTTTTACAAAGACATCGGGAAGCAGTTTGTGTTTTCTACACGTCACATTGTAGGGACATGTGAAATCAATGGTGCTACCATTTTTGCTCTTCTCATCCGTGACTTCTAGCCACAGTGCACAGCCATTTCTCTGTGAGCTCACTCTACCCACGATAAGCCATATGCCATCCACGATGAAGGTGTCCTTAAACTACAGCTATCACTTTATTCTTCTTGGGGCTATTCAACATCTGCTGGGTTTATTTTATCAACATTTTTTAAAGACAATCTTTTCATGTGTCTACAGTTCAACTCACACGTGAAAGAAAAATTGATGAAGTTGAAATCACTGTCCTGAGGAAAGTTTTTAGAATGTCAAGTATTTCCTGACTTTTGAGTCCGGGCCAGTTCGTTATAATAACTGTATGGTTGCATGATAAAGTCCTGTTTCTATGACATATGCATCAATTTACAGTTTTGGAACACTGCTTTAGCAATGATCTGCCTAATGGATCGAAGATATAACTTGCCAACAGCACCAGAAAAACGCCTTCTGCGTAATGACACTATACCTAAACAAAAGAGGCTTTGCTATTATCCAGGGATCAAGAAGACATCTCTCCCCAAACCCCGCCCTTTCCATAATTCTCTGACTGGTACTTTTACAATGTGAATAATCATGTGGTTTGTAGCATCTGGTTCGCATGATTATGATAGAAGTGTGTGATAAAAGCATTTGGATTGAATAAAAGTAGAGAATATATAAAATAATGACTTGTATTAGTGAATGAATTATTGTCTATATGTTCAATTTATTCCCTCATAAAGGTTTTAATGCAGAGATGCTGGAAGATTGCACAGATGTTTCACAGATAATCCAAGTGGTTGTGTTGCAAAAATGAGGAGTTGACCTGACACATGTGCTTTCACAATGAATAACCAGAGCATCCATCAAAACAAAGGCCACTGCTGAGGAGAAGGTGTGCACAGCCACTGTATTGGCCCATGTCAGCAGATGCTGCAGATTTATGAAAAGACCAGATGTAGGTACCATTGGAAATATTCAAACATGGTTTACTTATCAGAGACCACCAAAGGTGTCAGCACAGTCAGGACACACAACAGTAGGACCACCGTCAATGGCTGCCCAGGCTGCGCACTGTCCAACCCTGAGACACCATTTGATTGCAATACACTGTGACTAGAACCCTCTGTAACTTGGTACCCCTGCTAGGCAGAGAGAGTCGCATTATGTGAGGCAGATGCAGCCTCTAGACTCAGCCCCTATACCTCTATATAGGGTTTCAAAGTAGCAGATGATAACCTTTGAGTAAGTAACTTTCTAGAGGCACAACCACACCTCTCTAGGTCCAGCTTTATATGCACCAGCCTCGCGTATTTCTGTACACAGTCTCGCAAGGATACATTCCAGAGGCCACCATATGCAAGCCAGGTACATCTCATCGGTCTCTGTGTTATGTAATGAATAACACACAGCTTGCTCAGGCATAAACAGAAGCCTCGTTCATCACTCTCACTCTCTACAGGTTGGTACATGCTGGCCTGGGAACATTCTCAGTGCTGCAGACTGGGCCATTTTCCCAGTCTCTTGGAGCCATGCTAACAAGCCTTTAGACTAGCTGAGTTTATCCAGAATGCTGAAATGCAAGGAGAAAAATGGGACCATGTGTTCCCATGCTGGCTTTATAACATAAGGGACCAGAGAAAGACAACTTCAAGGACTCCATGCTGAAATGATGCTATACTCCTCATCTGCATATTAGCCAATGAGAGCAATAGCTTTAGTCTGTCTATGACATAAAGGAAACTTTGGGTGGTGGGAATCACACAGGCTTTAGAAACTTGCAGAAACGAGTTTGAATCTTGGTACAGCTGAGCCCCTGCCTTATACTGGGTCAGGTGCTTGGCCGCTCTCTGTGAGGATATTTTTTCCACCTATGATACTGTAATAACACTTAGCACCCAGGTTTAATAACAGGATTAATGAGTTTTGTATAGAGATCCTGGCACAGTTCCTGGCATGCGGTAGGTGACTAATAAATAGTACCAATTAATTTTATTATAGGAATGAACTATACATCATGGGAACAATTGCATGGCACTAAATGAAAGAGTATATGTGTGCACTTTTAGCATTATATTTTTATAGCAAGTTTGAAAATTAAATTAATCTTAATTATGCAAGTTAATAGAAGAATACATTCTTCTTTAAAAAAAATAGAACATTACAGATGAAGTTAAAATTTTACTTTGACCACTCTCTACTAACCCCCATTAATTCCATTTTCTTCTCTACCTCCTAGAGGCAATCAGTATCATGAGAATTTTATATTTAAACACACATATGTATAAAAGCATATGGTTTTTAAAATTTTGTATTTAATATCAATATTAAATGCTATGATAGCATATGTACCATATTAGTACTGTTTTAGTCTGTTTCACTCAGCACTGCTTTTGAGATCTACCCCCATGTCATTATGCTTAACTTAACATAAATCTAGTGCATTCTTTTTAACTTTTGTTGGGGCACTCCAATTTGTGAACATACCATGTTTTATTTATCTATTCCTGTTAAATGCAATCTCTATCTCACTTATAAATGCACTTTAAATTGCTTCTAATGTTTTGCTATTACAAATAATGTCATGAACATCCTTGGCATAGGTACAAATTTTTGTCAGGATATATGCCAAAAGTAGACCTCCTAGATATAAATATTTTAAGTTTTACTGGCTACTGGCAAATTCCTCTCTAAAGTGATATGAGTTTACATTTTCACCAACAGTTTAAAACTATTTCTGTTTCCTCAAGTTCTTGATGACGTTCAAATTTTTGCCAGTCTCGTTAATGAAAAATATGTTTTTTAAAAAACTTAACTTTTTCCTATATATTCCAGATACGACTCCTTTATTATGTAGTCTGCAAATATTTTCTTCCAGTATGTCACTTATTTTTTCACTTTTTAATGGATCTTTGTGGTATACAAGATTTTATAATCTGAGGGAAGCACATTTGCCAATGTTTCTTAATTGTTTTTGCTCTTTGTGTCTTAAATGTACTTGACAATTATATATATATTCTATATATTCTTTGAATTTACATTTTAATTTTGCTTTACATTTAGGTCTACAATCCAGTTGGATTTGCTTTTTGTAGTGATCTAATTTGTTTATTCCATGTATTCTTAAACCAGTTGGTGTGAACCCATTTATTGAGAAGTCCACTCTTTCTTCCCTTCCACCCTCATATACCAAGAATCCATATATGAATCTCACCTTGGGCTCTTTCTTTTGGTCCATTAATCTATTTGTTTATTCCTTCATCAGTACCACTTTATTTGTCCTATCTTTGTAATAAACTTTGGTGTCTGATAGGATAACCAGCTCACTTGACTTCTTTTTTAGACTTGTTTTGATTATTTATTCATATTTAGTATTCTATCCAAATTTTGGTATATCAACTACTGTGAAAAATCTGATGGAGATTGTGATTGGAATTCCATTTATTTTATGTATTAATTTGAGGAAAAGCAACATTTTAATAAGAATGTGTCTTCCTGTCAATGGTCATGGTCTCTCACTCTTTATTGGGGTTTCACTTTATGTCCTTCAATAACATTTCATAATTTTTTTGAAATATATTCTATTTTTCTTGTTAAGCATTATTTCTTGTTACTTCATTGTCTTTGTTGCTATCATAAACAGGATTTTCTAAATGGCAATTGCTTGGGGATTTTTGTATGTTGATCTCATATTAAACCCACTTCCAGACTAATTCATGTACTTCAAATAGTTTTCTATTCATTATCATGTATTTTCCAGATAAACAGTTATATTATCTATAAAAAAGACAGTTTTTATTTCTTTTTTTTCTAATCATTATACCTGTTATTTCTTATTTTTGACTTATTGCCTTATTCCAATACAATTGGCATATTAGCCATGACACCAACATCCTTGTTTTATTCCCAGCTTTACTTACAAAGCTTCTAATGTTTCACCTTTAAGTATAATCTTTGCTAGATATTTCTGCTAAAGAATATTCATCAGGCTAGGGAAAGTTTTTTCTATCCTTGCTTTGCTATTGTGTGTGTGTGTGTGCATGTGTGTGTGTATTTTAATCATCTATGGGTATTGAATTTTGAATTTCTAATTAGTTCTTCTTTTTAACTGCTCATAATTTGTTTCCTGGGTGCAATATTTTCCCTAATCTTTCTCATGATAGCATTAGATTCATTTTAAGCATCCTGTTCTTACTGCTTTATTAGCTGTTTTTTCAGACTGGGCTCTACGTTTTATCTTTCTTTTGTTGGGTGGCTCTCCTCAGTCTGTCATTCTTAACTTTGAGTTTATCCCTCTGCTGTGATTTCTGTAGATGGACAGCTGCCTCCGTACATGAAGCTTGCCTGGAAGGAAGAGCTGAGCGATCGGGCTCCATAAGGCTTTATATGAGTGCAAGGGGAGGGCAGCACGTCCCCGGTGGGATGTCTTGGCACCTGGTCTTCTGAGCTTAATAGTTCCTGTTTCTCCACCTGTCACCAAGGGCTTTACTCTCTGTCCTAAGAATTGCTTCTCCTGGAAAGAGATATTCCTCTCACAGCTTCCTAGTTCTAAAACAGATAGAGAGATAGAGATGATAGAGGTAGAGACAGACAGAGAGAGAGAGAGAGATTCTAAGGAGTTCATCAGCCCAATAGATTTTACTGCCAAAACCCCATTAAGCCTCCTTCTGATTATGTCTGGGCCTCATCCAGATGCTGATATTGTT
>NW_012156173.1:524739-544879 GCF_000956105.1 Propithecus coquereli
TGAATACAAGCAGTGCTTAACATGCGGAGGCCTAGAGCATCAAATAGCCCCTGCTCTCACTGTGCATTACCAGTGGCAAACTCATGACATTCTTCTGATTTGGTAATGGAACTTGTCAGTCAAAGAAAAAACTAATAATATCTATTATTAATCTTTAGGCACCTACGATCTTAAAACCTAGATAATTGAACTCTAATTAATGGGAAATAAGATATGGTGACAAATAATCCACAAAATCAATCTGGAGCCTAAACTGCCTCCAAAACCGTACAGTTCCATGTCATAGTGGAAAGAGCACGGGACGTCGAGAGGTCATATTCCCCAGGAACTGTGTAACCTCACTGAAGGGAACGTGTCTGAACCCTTCACATGAAGATACTACCTCTCTAAAGTGCTTCATTAGGATTCTTGTCTCAATTGAAAAATAGACATGCAATCACTTTGGAAATGACTGTTACGAGCTCACTGTGAGCTTTCAGAGCAACTTGGAGAGTGCATTGCTCTCCAATGACAGAGCAGGTTGAAACCAGCATCTTGACCTCATCATACACTGAGATACTCGCATTTAGCTATAGCTCTCATACTTGTGATACTGTAATTACATCGTTATGCTAAAAGCTCTTGAAATGATATATTTTACTTCCAGAAATTGATTTGGTAGCAAATCTATCTCTACACTTTTTTCTATATCTTTCTTTCTCTTATTTTCATGCATTGCTCATTGAACATGCATTTACTCATCCTGTTATTTATCGCTAAGGAGTTCATCAGCCCAATAGATTTTACTGCCAAAACCCCATTAAGCCTCCTTCTGATTATGTCTGGGCCTCATCCAGATGCTGATATTGTTCTCACTCTCTCTCCCCTGGGCTCTGCACATGTTCGGGGTTGCTATTTAGCTCTTTAAAATCTGATCTCATTTGTTTTAAGTAATTTAGGGATTCATCATAATTTTTGAAAATTTTCGTTCTTTTATGGGATCTGTGACTATGCATTTGTGCGTGTACAGACACACACACACACACATACACACAAATATGTATACACATACATACTTTATTTCTAGGTTTCGTTCAGCATGTAGAGTTCAATGTGTGCTCAGCCTACTATTTTGAAACCAGAGCATTCTCTCTTTAACTCAGAAGTATTTGTATACTGGGGCATTTTCCTGCACTTAAATCTGATGTCTTGAAATACTCAAGACATTGATTGCCTACATTTGAAGGGCAGCTTCAAATAGGATTTGATCTCAGAATGGCCTCTGTCAATCTAAATACAGGAGGCAGAGCTTGACCAATTTGAAAGCTATCTGCAAATTGTTGTGTTGGCATGGCACTGACTCCATTTATTACTTCTGTGACCTTGAATAACTTATTCAATATCTCTGAGCCTCACCTGAGCAGTTGTGAGGGTCAAGTAACAAACGTACATGAAGGTAGTTTATAATCAGTTAAACATGTACATGGAGATGATCATGGTTGACATTGTCCCATTATCTTTAATTTTTCTTCTGTCACACCTCAATCTTCAAATTTTTCACATGTTGTCAACACAGTTACCTACATATATAGAAGTATATGTGATGGAAATATTTCCATGTTATTCCAGAAAACTGCCAACACATAGTTTTGAATATGCAAATCATGTTGACTGAGAGAAGTATGGTGTTGTAGTGTTTAGTATGGATTTTAGAATCAGGCAGACGTAGGCTGTAATCCTCATTTGCTTACTTCCTAAATCCGTTACCGAGACAATCACAACTCCTTGGCAGTAATGCAACATGTGGATTCCTTGACACTTATTCCTGCAATCACTTCAGATGACTTGCAGGATTAGGGGACCATCTTTGTGTCTCACTAAAATCCTGTGTTTGAAAGGATAGTGCAACTGATTAAGAAAGTCTTAAAGAAGATTACTGGAATATCCTGACAAGAAGACTTTCCTGAGTTCTCATTGCTCAACATGTCAATCTTTTATTGAACCTATCATTCAATCTTGCTATATTGCCAGCGTAGCTCCACGTCTCCCTATGCAGACTTACTGAAGATTTACCAGATGAAAAAAGAATGTGCCCTGGATTCCTGCTCTATATGCACCAATTCTTTTTGGGAGGTCACCTTGTGTCAGTCCTTATTGGAAACCACAGAGCTGAGTCTTGCCTCTATTGAGGTCATGAGTCCTGTGTATAATGAGGTTCATGTGGCAACATCATATCGATCAACAACAAAGGTCTTTTCCAGAGCGAGGGGATCTCAGACACATCACCTTCCACTGCCAGCGCTGTAGGGTTTTGTTTGTTTGCTTATTATGCTTTGAGTGTTTGTTTATTTGGCTGTACTTCCTAGAACTATTCAGGAATACAATGTCAGGACACAGTAATTTGCTCTTTTCAAACGGTGAAATTGCTAGGGTATTCTATATGCTTGAGAAAGATGGCGGAACTAGATGCTCTTTAAGTTTTTTTCCAACACTTAAAATCTATAATTCTACAATGAATTAACATAAATTTCACACAATAGGACATCCCTTTACCGATTCAACGATAACGCCGGTTAAGAGGGGAAGGTCGTTGTGTGTGACAGGATTTCTCTTTGGTACTCCTTGCAGTTACGGACAACAAAAAGGATGATTTGGCATTTAGTAATTTTGAAGAAATAAAAATCAATTTATTGAAAAAAATCCACTTTTTTGAAATTTTACTGCTCTTCTGTATGTGGGTTTGAAATTTTTTTTTACAAGAAATTGTGTTTTGTTGTCCTCCTAATACAGCAAGGCCATTTTCCCATGACTATTAATAGCTATGATATTTGTTAAGGGTCATTGAATACAAGCAGTGCTTAACATGCGGAGGCCTAGAGCATCAAATAGCCCCTGCTCTCACTGTGCATTACCAGTGGCAAACTCATGACATTCTTCTGATTTGGTAATGGAACTTGTCAGTCAAAGAAAAAACTAATAATATCTATTATTAATCTTTAGGCACCTACGATCTTAAAACCTAGATAACTGAATTCTAATTAATGGGAAATAAGATATGGTGACAAATAATCCACAAAATCAATCTGGAGCCTAAACTGCCTCCAAAACTGTACAGTTCCATGTCATAGTGGAAAGAGCACGGGACGTCGAGAGGTCATATTCCCCAGGAACTGTGTAACCTCACTGAAGGGAACGTGTCTGAACCCTTCACATGAAGATACTACCTCTCTAAAGTGCTTCATTAGGATTCTTGTCTCAATTGAAAAATAGACATGCAATCACTTTGGAAATGACTGTTACGAGCTCACTGTGAGCTTTCAGAGCAACTTGGAGAGTGCATTGCTCTCCAATGACAGAGCAGGTTGAAACCAGCATCTTGACCTCATCATACACTGAGATACTCGCATTTAGCTATAGCTCTCATACTTGTGATACTGTAATTACATCGTTATGCTAAAAGCTCTTGAAATGATATATTTTACTTCCAGAAATTGATTTGGTAGCAAATCTATCTCTACACTTTTTTCTATATCTTTCTTTCTCTTATTTTCATGCATTGCTCATTGAACATGCATTTACTCATCCTGTTATTTATCGGCCACAGACTTCCTGAGCTCTGCTGTTTAGCAGGCACTGTGCTAAGTGCTGGAGATACCAAGTCTTACAGGACAGAGCCCTTGTCCTCAGAGAACTTCCTGGTGTGTTTGTTAGGCTGTTTTATGTTTTACATTCCCTAGGGAACAGAAACACACTTGGGCATCAAGTACAGCTGCACCAGGAAGGCTTTGTTGTGATCGGAATTGTTGTCTGGGCACTGGAAGTATCCAGCATCACTCATAGACCAGGATATTGCTTTGTCTTGCTGCAAAAAGTGCTAGCTGCCCCTCCACCACTATGGTGACAGGGCCCTTTTCCATCTTATTTCTACCATCACTTCCACTCCCCACCAATTACCCATCTGCTTTTCTCTGGTTCTTAGATCCTACTTACTCATTGTTTCTTCTTAGAAATTTATCTAAGCATGGCCCTACCCTATACATCTTTTCAGCTTATATTCCCACTACCAACTGAACAATCAGTTCTTAGCTCACAGTCAAATGACCAAGAAAGAGAATGTGTTTAATGCTTTCTTTCCTCAGTGTAGAAAACCATTTTCTGAATGTAATATTAAGCAGGCTCCTACCCTGGGATATGAATGAAGGCAGAAAATTCATCTTGCAATGGTTACATAAAGTTGCTTCGTTTCCCTATCTGCCATTAATTGAGCAACCCTGGACAGAGCCTGTCAATTTATTTTTGAAGGTACCTAACCCTGAGAGAAGCAACCCTCCAAATCCTTTGTCTTTACACTTCTGAGCCCCTTGACATTTCTCAAGCACAGGAGCAACCAAGTCATGCAAAGTGCTACCTTCCAAGGGAGCCTGTTTTGGGCATGTTTGAAATCACAGCAAAAGCTCAAGTTACCACTGAAAACCTTGAGCTTCTGACATCTATGGTGAGATTTGAGCTGGAATCTTAGAGCTCCACACTTGCTCTAAGTCTGCCACCAAGCGTCACACGCCCCACATTCCCCAAGAGGTTGTTATGTGCAACCCAAAGTCCTGTTTTTCTGGATGCAGGGAACATACACTCATTCAAGTTTTTCAATTAATAAGGGCTTGTAATAAGTCTATGTGTGGTGATAGGAGAAGGCAACAGGGAAAGACAGGACTCTTGGTAACAGAAATTGCACTGTGGGCCCCAGAGAAGTGGCACCTGAAGTCCAATCAATGCCCAAGGCTCTCTAGGGACCAGGCCACCTTGTCTGCCTGGCAGCTTCAGCACGGGGGTCCTACCCGATGCTCTGCCATTAGTACAAGCCACCTACTTCTGTCCTGCATCCTTCCCTGTGGTTCTTTTTACTGCTCTCCCTGCTGCTTATCGTATGATTCATTCACATCTTCACAGTGTTTGTCATGTGAGGCTACTTCATATGTCAGTGAACAGTTTATGGATAGGGGGCTTTGGGGTGGAGCATCTAGTAGCTGGGCCTGGGGCAGGGCAGCAGTGGGAACAGAGCTGTCTGATCCTCAGCAAGGGAGCAAGAATAGCAGTGTCCCTTAGAAGCTGCCACAATGTGTGGTGGCCCACCTCCCACTGTCTGTCCCCCAGACCCCAGTAGTAGTGAAGAGTCTCCTGCCTCCACTCTCTTCTCTCAATAGCCCCTCCTCACCCAGCAGCCAGTGCAATGCATTTAAAACCCAGCTCAATCATCTCGTTCTTCTGCTCAAAATACTCCCTCTGAATAAAATCTGAACTTCTATATCTAAAGGACCCCACATCATCTGTTTCTAGGATACTTCTTGGCCCACATCTCCTGCCACTTTGCCCCTCCCTGCCTCTGGCCCAGCCACACTGGCCACCTTGCTGCCCTTCAGGACACCCAACCCCTCCTCAGGGTTCTTACACAGTATGTCCTCACTCCATGGCGTGTTCCCCTCTCGGACATCCATGTGCTTACTGCCTCAATCCACTCAGGGTTTTTCTCAGAGAAACCTTCTCTGACCGTTCCTCTAAATTGTGATCCTTCTGCCTATCACCGTCTCCTCAAGCTCTTTGTACTGCATATCTGCTTCTTTGTGTGTTTATTGGCTACCTTTTCCACTAGAATTTAAAGTCTATCATGACAAGGAAGTCATTGCTTTGATTTACTCATATTCCACAATGCTTAGCACATAGTAGGTGCTCAATAAAGATTTGTCAAATAAATGTATAAATGAATGCCTTAAAGGGTTCTGTGGGCATGAATGGACTGAAATTGATGTGTTCAGAACATGACTACTGGAGGAGATGACGAGTAATTCTAAAGCTAGCTCTAAGCTAGCTTCATAAGCTCTAAGATTTAGGCAAGTAAAGAGTTTTACCATGTATACTTCGGGCAATTGTGAAAGGCTTGACTCTTTTTTGAGACCTAGAGGCTAGAGAAAAGGGAATTCTTGTTGGGAGCATGTGCACAGATCAGAAGGGATAAGAAAGCATGGTATGCTTGGAGCAAATCCTTATCACAATGCCTTCAGCGGCAAATAACAGAGAACCCAAACCTGCATTGGCTTAAGCAATAAGGAAATGTGTCAGCTCACCTGGAAGGAAGCTCTTAAGTAGGGCGTGTTCTAAGAGCAGTGCCTCCAACATTGCTTTTCTGGGATTCCCCAGGCTCTGCCCTCCTTCCTTGATTGGCCTCTTCCTCATACTTGCAGCAAGATGGCTGTAGAAGGTCCAGATGCCACATCCAGATGCAGATATGTCCAGAAGCAAAAGCAGCTATTTTTTCCTTAGGCCTATTTTAAATAATTTCTAGAACACCACCAGCAAATTTCCTCTTACCTCCTGTCAGTCAACACTGGGTCACTTAGGCTTTCCTAAATAATCATTAGAAAAGAGAATTTAGGCTTTAGCATGACTATCATGATTGGCTTTGACAAATTACCTTGGGGAAAGACTTTTAGGGAGTCAATCACCATTATCACTGGAGCTTGCGGGTAAAGGGAGGAAAGAGGTGAAGAGGCACGAACATTGAAAGGAAGCAGCAGTCAGAAAATAAGTCTTTGATGTCATGCTACAGAGTTGGAACATTACCATAAGGACTACTGATGAGCAATGAGCAACTTTAAGCAGAGGAGTTGTAGAATGAGTCTCCTGGTGTATAAGGGTTACTAAGACGGCAGTGTGGAGAATGGGTTGGAGGGAGAAAGACTGAAGCCAGAGGAAGCAACTTGGGTCACTGAAGTGATACAAGTGATAAATACAGAGTTTGAACTAAGGAAATGGTACCGAGGATGGATTTGAAAAATGTAAGGAGATGCCAGAATTCTGGACCCATGCAGCAGGGTCTGGTGACTGGATGGACGTTGGGGCTGAGGCAGAGGAAGATTGAGAGATGAGCTGAGAGGTTTGGGTGTGGGTAGTTGGATGGAAAGTGCAATAATGCACAGAAAGAGGAAATAAAGGGGAGACAGATGAGATAGGAACTCGGTGATTATCGTGTTTGATGTTCTCAGATAAAGATGCGCGAAGGGTAGTTGGAGACGAGCATTTGGAGTTCAGGAGCGAGGCAGGAACATTCCTTTATGTCCTGATGATGGACTAGGTGAGCCACGGTACTGGGTGTGTGAATGATGCAGGAGGCATCAGCATCGACCTCACCCCCTTCAAGGAGCTTGCAACTTCATTGACTATTTTAGAAAATAATCATATAAATTCCAAGGGTGCTTAGAGAACCTAGAGCAAGGAGAAATCTCTTTGAGTTGTGGCGACCAGCCAGTTTAAGTGGATCTTGAACAATGAGTGGAGTTTTGATTGGTGAAACAGGGAAAGGCCCTGTTAAGCAAGGGGACTGGCGATAACCTAGATACGAATTTTTAAGGAATCTAAACTAGGAGCATTAGAACCAGCAAGAGAAAGGATGGAAGGGATGCCCATGATGTTTTGATAAAAGAGTCAATATGTTGTTGTTGTGACTAATTGTATGTGAGCAAGAAGGAGAACTGCAAAATATTGTGTGTGTGTGTGTGTGTGTGTGTGTGTGTGTGTATGTGTGTATGTTTGTGACTGAAAGAAAAAAATAGGAAAATCAGTACAAGGAGTTGATTGGGGTTGAGAGTAGTGGGAAGAAAATGTTCATTTCAGACATGTAGATTCTGAGAAGGTGGGACGGTCAGCGGACAGACTGGAAATGTAGGAGAAAGATCAGGGTCAGAGGTGTGGATCTGGGGGTTCCTGTGTACCTCTGGGCATGGCTATGAGTCACCAAGTCTACAGTGGTGCCCCCTGGAATTGTGCGGTGCTGGCATACATTATAGGTATTTAAGTTGTAATTATCGGAGGTATTTTTCTCAACTGGATTTGAACAAATCATCAGTTAGATAAAAATCAACCTGAATCTAATATCCTATGGCTTTCCTACAAAATATGCATTAAAATATTTAAGAATTTCTTACACTAGAGAGGGAGAATCAGGGACAGGGAAGAGGGGAGAAAAGATACGAAGTAAAAGAACCAGAAAAAGAAAATAGCTACTTCCACATAATTATTAATGTGGGAGAGTACAGGAGATGATATACACTGCATCAGTCTCCTAGGAAACAAAAAAGCTCAATATTTTAACTCCATGAATATGGGGATTGAGCCACATAAGAATCATCTCTGACAGGAAAAAAATCTAGACAGTCGGAGTACACAGCTCTGGGGCACAGCAACTACCCAATGCCTTGTACAATTATGCGTTTACTAAAAGCTTTTGACAATAGCACTAGAGGGCAGGTGTCATGCTTCTTCAACCTACTGAGTCCATAAGCAAGTAGGTAGCTAAATGCTTTAATGAGAAGAAAAAGAGTAAGAAGAAAAGAAAAACATGTGTGGTTAAGAGAATCCAGATTTAACTGCTTGCTACATATTTATAAACATCTAATCATACACACACATACAAAATCTAATCAAATGTACACATGATGACACACTTCTTTAAGTTTAACAGCTGAAAGTTCAGCTATAATTTACAAGGTAGTAGGGATTATCCATCACCCCTCAGAGGAAATTCCTTTTATAATGAGCAAAAGAAAATGAATTTTATCCTGTAAACCATAGTAGTAACAGGAACTGAAATCTGTCGGAGAGTTGTGTGAAGATCATCTTATATTGATGATCCTAGCAAACTTCAGCTGAAAACTGGAAGATTGTGTAGCATGCTGAATTCTCCATCAGACTAGACAAGTTCAATGTAAACAGCTACATAGATCACATATGTGAACAAACATATTCGTGCAAGGTATATTGGAGTAAACTATGTTGAGAAAAAATACTGACGCAGATGCTGTAGTCATTGACTAGCAGAAAGCCTCACTTATATAGACTATGCTCCTTGAGGTCAGGAACCATGTGTGTTTATCTACCACTATATTAGCACATAATGCAGAACTTGATACGAAACAAGAACTCAACAAACACATGAATTAATTTAGCACCGATTGCCCTAGGAGCTAAGTTATTACCAAACAAAATGGGGTTGTTTTGATTAATGTTAAAACTTAAATGTGAGAGCAAGACAAATGGATGGCTCACATTGAAGGGCTTCTTTATCTACCATTCATTCACTCATGCTTCACTCTGAAAAGAATTTAATAAGTCTTTTAAAAGCACAGAAAACAGGGAGAGGTGCATGCAGAAATTGAGACAAAAAGAAAAAATATGGGAGTAGGAAAATAGAATAAAGGGAAGAGGGCACAGTGTGTATAAAAGTATATGCCATAGCAGTCTAGGCACCTGCCAAGTGCGTAAATGGTGTTTGAGTGTCTTAAAAAACAATACCAAGAAAAAGGTACCCACAGAGCCCTCAGGCACCCCCACTGCCATCAGGTACAGCAGGTCACCATTCAGCTTCTACCCTGATTCAGTGGGCTAATGTGTTATTTAATATTTATTTCCTGGAAAAAATGCACTGCAGAGACTAAGTTATTTTCTTTCAAAACAAAATAATTGCATAAAATCCTGGTGCTTTCCTATTAGTCCCTCTTTAGTTCTCCAAATGAGAGGCAAATGAATTTTTTAAATGAGGCTTAACTTTTGACAGTTTTCAAGGTTTATAATGGAATAAAATGTATAGATAACAGTTTAGATGGCTGTATGTTGACTCATATAAATTCATGCAACAAAAAGAACCTCTAGCATAATTAATTTGTGCATTTCCTTGGTCTGTGCACACTCATAGTCTATATTGAAAATGCACGTACAAGTTTTATAAAGGTCAAGGTGAAATGAACTAAAAGCGTGGCTTGAGATTTATTACTTATGCTGCAATTTAGACTTGAGTGTGTGTACAGTGACAGCCCACGGAGAGCATGAGGGTAAGAGACAGAATCTCTTGAGCCTGGCAAAGGAAATGAAAACACATCAGAGAGGTGAGGGACAACATGGAAGAGTTCCCTTCCCAGAGCAACTTTAGGACTGCATCATGTAATCCAGAGCTGCTCCAATGACAAATAACTCATCTACTTAACTCAGACAAGGGAGTAAGGTGGGAAAACGCAAAATCTGTCATTGGTGTTTATGGGATCTGCAGAAAGGCTGGATTCATATGTCTTTCCATATTTCTGTGTTCTGAAGGACAGCGAAACAGATTATCAGAGCCAAGTGTAAAACTTTGGGAGATGAAGTTAGCCTCTAGAGATTTTACAGAGAAAAAATAATAAATGGGTTCTCACCAAAAGCTTGTCCTCTTTCCCCGTTCTCCTTTCCTCTTCTAAATTTAGATTGTGTTTCTTTATAAGTCATTTAAAATTTGCTCTGGGCTTGACTCCAGGAATCAACTATCTATTTTAAGTAAACAAACATTCAAGGAACTTTTCACACATTTCTCAGAGTCATTATCTTTAGCTCTTTGAATTTGATTTTTAAGATAATATCTATAGCTCAAGTTTTAAGAACTTGTATGAACATAAAGGTATCTCTGCGATCTAACTGGATTTGTACAAAAATACTCCAGAAGAAAAGAAATACTTAGTTTTGGCTGCACATCTTGCTTTCATTTATTTCCTGTTTAAATAGTGCCGGAGACTGTACCCACTCCATCATATGGATTATCTATCTCCATAGAAGCCTTGTGAGTGATTATTTTTATTTTACACATTAACAGATGAGGGAACTGAGAAGTTTATGTCACTAACTCTCTCAACTTCTCACATTAAATTGTACCATCAGAATCCAAACTCAGACAGTCTCACTCTTGACCCATGTTCTTAACCACCAAGTTACAATTTTTACATTACATTTTGACCTTTCTTTAATAATCAAAATTTATGTTCTTGGAATGAAAGAAGCTTACTTAATTCATTAATATAGTAAAGATGAATAAAGAGTCAAGATACTTAAGTTTTATTCATGACATAAGCCATGTGACCTTAACCAAGTCGGCTCACCTCTTTGTTGCTCAACTGAACAATGTCAGGGGCTCAAAAAAGCTAGTTGAATTGAGCTGACTTCTTAATCCTTTCATATTTCAACAATCTTGTCTTCTAATGAGTTGCCTGCCATTACCTAATATACTTTTGGTCAGAGATAAGAACATGATGCTTATCCAAGAATGTGTAGGTGGGGTTGGTGTGGTTCTGCACTATGGCCAAAGAACCCCATGGGTTACAAGTGGGAACTGGTACAGAGAATGTGAATAAAGAAATTCGAATCCATTTCCCATATTAGACATACTAGTCAAAGCCCGGACTTGGAATTCTATGGACTATGTCGTATTTTTAAACACGGCCTAACTAATGCTATTTCTAAAAAAAGATTTCTTTATGTTGACTCAGTGCCCAGAATAGGACCTGGCTCTTAATGAAGGGTCATTGACAATTTTTAAGCAAATAAAGTGAAAGGGAAAATCCACTTGATTAGTATATGCCCATTAGAAAATAAAGGCTGATTCCTGAGTTAATCATTGTCCATGTCGTTGCTCAGTTAAGTTTGAGAGGAAGCTCATCAGTAGAGTTCTCACTCGTCACCTCTAGGTGAACAGCCACTTTTCATTCTTCTTCCTCCTAAAGACTCTTTTCTTGCCCTGAGCACACTGGCAATGAGCTCTCTTTTCTTCCTCTGTAGGAGAGAGAAAGAGAGAGATGGAGAAGGAATATGCTATCTACGTATAATAATTTCTTCTTTTCCATTATGTTGCTATGTGAATGACATATCTAATTAAACAGAAATTCAAACTGTGACATTTCCTGTACTAAACCATGAATTCGGCATTAAGAGTAATAATAATATCTATCGGGGCAATTATCACAGTGCCTAGCAGGATTATCTTAACATATCATTTGGCAGATCCTCACGTTCTTTTGTGACATCTCATTTTTAATGTGGTTTACAAAGAATACGTTTATAGAACTGATTCACAAAGGTCAGTATTTTTGCTGTGATAAAACACATTTTTCTCATTAAGCAATATTTTATTTATGCTCTGTAAAGGGAAAAGCATAGTCCAGGTGAGGACACTGAGGCAGAGAGGGGTTAAAAGATTGAGGTCACACATTAAGGCAGTGAAAAAGGCAAAAATAGAAACAGGGGTTTTCTGAGTCATAGCCCAGTATTCCAGCCAATGACAGACCCTGTGCTGATGCACAAGCTCACATTAGCTCACAAAATAACCGCGGGCACTTTTCCCCTGAAACCAGGCCATGCACTCAGTGCATGCCCTGATGTATGTGCAAATTAGTTTTTGACAGCAGGAGGTCCTGGTACATTTCAAGTCTAGGATACAAGTGATTAAAACAGAGGCATATCCATTTTTTTTCCAGGTGAGAGAGCCAGAGTTCTAGGTCAAGCCCTAATAATTTCTTGAGTTTTAGAGTAACTTATAATGAGAATCATTCCATTTGCATCATCAGTATGTTTTATATATCCCACTCTCCTTCCAGAACCCTCTCTTCTATATGTAGTCCAGGCTTAGATGTATTGAGTCAGTGCTGGGAATAATTGTTCAGACTATTTGGATATACATTGATTACGATGCCTTTTTCTTACTCCATGCAGAAGAATCACAAGAATTCTTGAAGTGTTGTTGGATGCCTCAAGCCAGAAGGAATGGCTCATTCCCTAAATAAAGGAGTTTGGAAAATTAGGGTTACACTTAGCAGTATAAAGGAAGCATATCAAATGACTCCGTGGTGAGCTCGTTGAAATTCCTAGGGTTTTATTTTTATGATTTCTTTGTATTCCTTCCCATAGAATCAACTACAGAGCCAAGTAACCTAATAAATGTTAATCACAATGAATTAAAAGGTATAATTATTGCCTGGCGAGACCAATGGATGGAGATATTTTAAAAGTAGGGTCAATAAATAAGCTCTGTCTCAGGTCCGAGAGCCTAATGGAGTACTGCACATCCTGTTGGTGCTCAGTTACACCAGATTTTTTAAAAATTTCTTTATCGATATATGATAGCTGTACATATTTGGAGGGTACATGTGATATTTTGATACATGTTTACAATGTATAATGATCAAATCGAGGTCATTGGGATAGCCATCAACTCAAACATTTATCTTTTCTTTGTATTGGGAACATTATAATTTCTTCTCTTCTAGCTATTTGGAAATATACAATAAATTTTTGTTAACTATAATTTCTCTACTATACTATCAAATACTAGAATTTATTCCTTCTATCTAACTGTACTTTTGTACTCATTATCCTACATCTCTTCATTCCCCCACCCCACTGCCCTTCCCAGCCTTTGGGAGCCACCAGTCTACTCTCTATCTTCATGAGAGTCACCTTTTTAGCTCCCACATATGAATGAGAAAATGTGATATTTGTCTTTCTGTGCGTGGCTTATTTTAACTTAACATAATGATCTTCAGTTTCACCCATGTTGCTACAAACAATAGGATCTCATCCTTTTTATGGATGAATAATATTCCACGTGTATATATACATTTCTTTTATCTGTTCATCTGTTGATGGACACTTAGGTTGATTCCATATCTTGATTATTGTGAATAGTGCTGTAATAAAATAGGAGTATTGATATCTCTTCGATATACTGATTTCTTTTCTTTTGGATATGTACCCAGGAGTAGGATTGCTGGCTCATGTGGTAGTTCTGTATTTAGTTTTTTGTAGAACTTCCATAATGGCTATACTACTTTACATTCCCACCAACAGGTTATAATTGTTCCCCTTTCTCCGTGTTCTCACCAACATATGACTAGCTAAAACAGTACTGAGCAAAAAGAACAAAGAGGGAGGCACCATACTACCTGATTTCAAATTATACTACAAAGCTATAGTAAGCATAACAGTATGGTACTGGCATAAATGATATTTTTTTGTCTTTTTGGTAATAGCTGTTTTAACTGGAGTGAGATGATATCTCAATGTGGCTTTGAGCTGCATTTCTCTGATGATTAGAGGTGTTGAGTATACTTTCATATACTTTTGGGCCAATTGTATCTTTTCTTTTTTTGAGAAATGTCAATTCAGGTCATTTGCCCATTTTAAAATCAGATCATTTGTTTTTGGTTTTTTTGTTTTTTTTTTAGTTGTTTGAGTTTTGTATGTATTCTGCGTATTAATAATCCCTTATTGGATAGATAGTTTGAAAATATTTTCTCCCATTTTGTAGGTTGTCTTATCACTTTGTTGATGGTTTCCTTTGCTGTGCAAAAGCTTTTTAGCTTGATGTGATCCTATTTGTCCAATTTTGCTTTTGTTGCCTGTGCTTTTCAGGTGTTACACCAAAAATCTTTCCTCAGACCAATGTCCTGGAGCATTTCCCAATGTTTTCTTCTAGTAGTGTTATAGTTTCAGGTCTTACGCTTAAATCTTTAATCCATTTTGAGTTGCTTTTTGTACATTGTAAAAGATGAGGATTTAGTATTATTATTCTGCATATGGATATTCAGTTTTCCCAGCACCATTTATTAAAGAGACTGTCCTTTCCCCATTGTACGTTTTTGTCACCTTTACCAAAAATGAGTTGACTGTAAGTGCCTGAATTTATTTTGGGGTTCTCTATGTTGTTCAATTAGCCTATGCATTTGTTTTTATGCCAGTACCATACTGTTATGCTTACTATAGCTTTGTAGTATAATTTGAAATCAGGTAGTATGGTGCCACCCTCTTTGTTCTTTTTGCTCAGTACTGTTTTAGCTATTCAGGGTCTTTTGTGGTTCCATACAAATTTTAGGATTTTTTTTCTATTTTTATGAAGAATGTCATTGGTATTTTAATATGGATTGCATTAAATCTGTAATTCACTTTGGGTAACGTGGACATTTTAACAACATTAATTCTTCCAATCCATAATTATGGACTATTTTTCTATTTTTCTGCGTCCTCTTCAGTTTCTGTCATCAGTGTTTTATAGTTTTTCTTGTAGAGACCTTTCACTTTTTTTGGTTAAATTTACTCCTAGGTATTTTGTGTGTGTGTGTGTGTGTGTGTGTGTGTAGCTATTGTAAATGGGGTTGCTTTCTTGTTTTCTTTTTCAGACTGATTGCTATTAACATATAGAAATGATACTAATTTTTGCATGTAGATTTTGGATCCTGCAACTTTGCTGAATTTGTTTATTAGTTCTAAGAGATTTTTGGTGGAGTCTTTAGGTTTTTCTAAATATAAGATCATGTCATCTGCAAACAAAGCTAATTTAACTTCTTCCTTTCCAATTTGGATGCCCTTTATTTCTTTCTCTTGCTTAACTGGCCTGGCTAGGACTTCCAGTACTACGTTGAATAAAACAAACACCAGATTTTAGCAATAGCAATATTACTAACTCATTTATTCATTCATTTATTTAACAAACATGTGCAGAGCATCTATTCCATGGTAGCAAAAGCAGGACTGTGGAGATACAGAGGTATAATACATACACATTCTGCCTTCAAGGAGCTCACAGTCATCAGATGGGGCAGGCATCCAAGTAAACAGACACTGCAATCCCAAATGGTAAGACCTGTACATGAGAGGAGGTCAGCATATTAGGGGGACTCACACAAGGGAAACCTGGTCATGATGAGGCATAGGCAAGTGGGAGAAGGGCTTGTGAAGGAAGAAGATGACACCTGATCTTGCTGCAAAGGAAGAGTGAGAGTTATGTAAGCTAAGAAAGGGGAAATACACTGTTCAAGGCTGAGTGGAGAGAGCGAGCATAGAGAGGAGGGAAAGAGCACAGAGTGTTGGGGGTTTCGTGTGAACCAATTACAACATGTCCAACTCCAGGGGGGCACCATTTACATACTAGTCTCTGTAAGTGGAGTTCTGTGAGTTTGTGTGACACATCAATCAGCCATTGTCATAAGCTGTGAGTTGAAAGCTGGTGAGAGGGAAGAATCACCTACTAAGACAAAAAAGGAAGAAAAGAAAAAAACTATAAATCAGTTATTTTTTAAATTAAGACACTTTACTGTTTTGAAGCAGTTTTAAGTTCACAGCAAAATTTAGTGGAAAATACGGAGAGTTCTCATATACCCACTTCTTCCACATATGCACAGACTCCCCTACTATCAACATCCCCCAGCAAAGTGATATGTTTGTTACAATCGATGAACCAACATTGACACACCAGTATCAACCAAAGCCCATAGTTACTTTAGGGGTCACTTTAGTGTTATACTTTCTGCTGCTTTTGACAAATGTATAAAGACAGGTATTCGCCATTATAGTATCATACAGAATACGTTCCCTGCCCTAAAATTCCTCTGTGCTCCACCTCCCTACCTCCTAACCCCTGGCAGCCACTGATTTTTATATTGTCTCCATAGTTTTGCTTTTTCCAGAATGTCATATAATTGGAATCATATAGTATGCAGCCTTTTCAGATTGGCCTCTTTCACTTAGTAATATGAATTTAAGTTTCCTCCATTTCTTCTCATGGCTTGATAGTGCACTGCTTTTTGGCATTGGATAATATTCCATTGTCTGGATGTATTACACTATTCTTACTTATTTTTTTAATTTGGGAAGAGGAGAAAAGTGAGGGAGTCTGTCCCATAAAGTAGGAGGAGAGGCCTTCTGTTGAGGATGAGTGGAGAGGAATGTGGCAGCTTGAGGAGAGTGGTGATGTTCTATAATAACCAGTGTGGGGAATGGGAGAGTGTGCGGCTAAAGGCTGAACCACAGCTCTACAGCTGCAGCACAAATCCTGGTCATGGGTCCACAGGTAGGAGCAGAGACTGCAGATGCTTATACAGTCTCACAATTATGGTTTTCTGGTAGAGACACAAGGGAGATGAAGTACTAAAGGAATTGGGGCTGTCAGTAGATAGCCCTCCCATGGGGGGCTGGTTTGTTCATTGGTATATATTTTTTTTAATTTTAACTTTTATTGTGGAAATTTTCAAATGTAAAGTAGAGCAGATAGTATAATAAACTCCATGTATTTATCACCAGGCTTCAACAATTAGAAACATTGCCATCTTGTTTTCTCTAATCTCCTCTTCATCATTTTTCCTGGATGTATGTGAAGAATATCCAGGTATCATCAGATCATTTTACCCCAAAATGCATCTGTTTATATATAAAATAGATAGGGACTTAAAAAAATTATAACTATAATGTTTTTCTCATAGCTAAAAATATTAACATTATTTCCTCAGTTTAATACAATTCTCAGTGAATATTCAAACCTCTAATTATTCAAGACATTTTAGATAGTTTTTTTAATTGAGGTCTAAATAAGGTCCACATATTATATATGATTGATATGTCCTTAAGTCTCTTTTTTATAAATCATGATTTCTGAGGTACAACTTATATATAATAAAATTTACCCTTTTTAAGTATGCAGTTCAATGACTTTTAATAAATGAGAGCTGGGAGCCAGGCAAATGTTAAAATACGAATAATCCAATAACAGAATATTATACAGTCAAAGATACGATTCAAAAGATATTTTAAATTTCATATGAAGATAGGGAGGGTAAGGATGTGAGATATGGAATAGTTTCAGAAAGATATGTTGAACTTTTACCCCAGAGCAGAAGTGTGAGTAGAGAGGGGTTCAAGGAGTCATTCCAGGTAGAAGTAACAGCATGCACAAAAGCATGGAGGCAGGAAACAGCATGGCGCATTATGCAATAGAAGTAGATTGATACTGTTGAAAAATAAAGCAAGATGGGGTAGGTGGAAAGAGAATGGTGGAGACCTTAGTTAGATAAGAAAGGCACCTTGTATGCATGCTAAAAAGCTTGAATCTTACCCTATAGGAAAAGGGGTGCTACCAGGAGAAGAGAATTGTCATTTTAGAAAAATTTCTCCATTGGCACTGTGGACAAAGGACTGGAGGGAGGCTAGCACAGGTAGATCAGTTCATTGACTGTTGCAAGAATCAGAGGAGATGGCATGGGCAACAGTGACCGAAGGAGAACTAAGGACTGATGAAAGACAATTAGCAGGTAAAGGACAAGTCTCAGTGAGTGAGTGATAGAGGAAAAAGTGATGAGGTAGGAAAGTTAGTGAATAACCTAAGAAGACTTCTGATTTTCTGGCTTAAGATTCTCCTGAGGATGTTATATGTAAACTTTGGCTTTGGAATCAGATAGACCTGGGTTGCAATCCCAGGAATGACACTTATTTACAAGATGCGTGATTTGGAGCAACTTACCTCTCTGAGCCTTAGCCTCTCATCTAAAATGAAGATAAGACAAGATACTTCCCAAGATGGTTGTGAGGATTTTGAGAAAACATGCAATGCTAATCCAGTGTTTGATGCATAAGAAGTGCTTAATAAATATTATTTATTAGAATTATCCAGTTCTAAAGTCCCTGGTTATAATATGAACAGGGGAAAACTACAAAAGTATGAGTTTATTACTTGTAGGGCACTATAAAATGGAGAATCTATGCAATTTGTATAAGGATAGAAACTGGGTGTCTGAATGTTGGTTAAAATATGACTTACAACAGAAACCATAACAAGACCAATACAAACCAAGACATATGTAACGATGAGCCTGTATCATTCACATTGTGTTTTTACATAAGTATTCTCATTAGTCTTTATAGTAACCCTAAGAAGCCATCATTTATTATTACCTCCATTTTATAAATGAAGAAATCTCAACAAATTAAGGTCATATACCAAGAAGGGTAAAGCCAAGTTTTGAAAACCTGTGATCTTTCAACTATATCTGAATATTAATAGCTATTACCATATGCCAGGTATTATGTTAAGTGTTTTACATATATTTTTTCATGTATCACTCACAACTAGCCTATGAAATAGATCCTATTATTAACTCAGTTGAGACAATAAAAAGGCTTTGACAGTTTAATTGACTTATTCAAGGCCATATATCTGATGAGTGATGAAGCCAAGTTTTAAACCCAAGAGGTCTGACTCTAAAGTTCAAGCTTTTAACCACACTGCTATAATTCCTTTAATGTCTGAAACACTAGGAACAGCTTTGAGCTTGTGCTAGAGGTCAAGAATTCAATGCAGAATTTGGCTCTGTAAGAAGTTTGAAATTATACCATTTCATTTTTGAAACAAAATTACCTGATTGTGAAAACATAAAATATTCATAATGAAGGGGATTCCCTTCAGTGCAAATTCATATCTGTCGTACTGAGTTTTGTGCCATCCCCAAATCTGATGTCTCCGTTGTCTACTATATCCAAGTATGTGATAAAATCAATGACTGAGGTAAAACCCTATGCCTCACCTCTGGATCTCTCTCTAGTTTGGTGTCAACCCCCAGTCAATACTCTTTGGATACCATCATTCCAGTAGATAAGGTAACTAATGTCCTGAGCAGGACTATTAGATTACGACAGAAAAAAACTATGGAGTTTATGTTCTAGGAAATACACTAAAAAATCAGCTACACAAAAACAGAATGAAAACGGTCCCAACCATAACTAAATTGACTTTCCTAAACATTAAAGGTAATTTTTAAATGATTTTCTGTGGGAGGTTTGTGGATCCAGACAAGGAGACCCAGTCATAAGAAGCAGCCCAGTTTAGGAAGGCTTCTTGTCCCTGTGGGCCTGAGATTCTCCTTCTTCAGCTGAAGACACCAGGGTGGGCAGATGAGCGACCAAGTAAAGGCAACAGCTTGGCAGCCTGGTCCAGCAAGTTTATTTATCTCTTCAAGTCAGAGACCCTCCCAGTCCTCTACCATTCAGAGACATCAGGGAAGAAAGGGGATATCCCAACACAACCCTCCCTTATTGAGAGAAACGCTGTGGCCTGGCCAGGGGAAATCTCTCCCACCCGCTTAGGCAGCACCAGCAGGGTGAGAGCCCCAGTGGCATCTGATATTCCAAACAGACCAACATAACACCATAAGGGCTCTAAAAAGCAAATAGCCATTGGGAGAACAGTCCACAAAAGTAAGCAAAGATCTGCATTCTGAAATAAAAAAATTAAATAGGACCCAGAGCCCCCTCTAAAATTATAGTCAAGATGTCCAGGATATAATATAAAATGACCTGTCATTTCAAGAACCCAGAAAATCATAGGTGGAATGAGAAAAAGCAATCAACTGATACTAACACCTAGATGGATCAGATGTTGGAATTCTCTGACAAGGTAAAGCAACCATAATAAAAATGCCTCAACAATCAATTACGAATTCTCTTACAAATTGGGGGGAAAAATCCTCAGCAAAGAAATAAAAGTTACAAAAGAGAA
>NW_012156173.1:547564-550078 GCF_000956105.1 Propithecus coquereli
TGCTCAACATCTCTAATCATTAGAGAAATGCAAATCAAAACCACAATGAGATATCACCTAACCCCAGTGAGATTGGCCTCTATCAAAAAATCCCAAAACAACAAATGCTGGTGAGGATGTGGAGAGACAGGAACACTCTTACACTGCTGGTGGGATTGCAAATTAGTGAAACCTCTGTGGAAAAGAATTTGGAGATTCCTCAAAGAGCTAAAAAATAGAAATACCATTCGATCCAGCAATAGCACTATTAGGCATCTATCCAAAAGAGCAAAAAACATTCTATGATAAAGACTTCTGCACCCAAATGTTTATGGCAGCACAATTCACTATTGCGAGGATGTGTAAATAACCCAAGTGCCCATCAATTAATGAATGGATTATTAAAATTTGGTATATGTATACAATGGAATATTACTCAATCATAAGAAACAACAGTGATCTAGTACCTCTTATACTTTCCTGGATTAAACTTAAGCCCATTATCCAAAGTGAGGTACCACAAGATCGGAAGAATGGGCTCCACTTGTACTCACCATCGAATTGGCATTAACTGATGGACACTAGGGTGCTCACATGGCAGAAATTCTCTCCAGGGATTGGAGGGATGGAGGGGTAAACCCGCAACTAAAGGACATAGGGAGCATTGTAGGGGGGAAGGGCATGCCCCTGATCCTTGCTTGGGTGAGGCAAAGACATAAAGTGTAGCCTTAATGTTTGTACCCTCATAATACCCTGAAATAAAAAAAAAATAGCAGACTTAAGTGCTAAAATATCATTAATTACTTTAAATGCAAACAGTCAAAATACCTCAATCAAAAGACAGAGGTGAGGGGGAAGAGTGAGTGGTTGTAGGGAGAGCGTGTGAGCGGGCAGTGGCACGGTTGTAAAAGGACAGCACAAGAGATCACTGTGATGCTGGAACTGCTCAGCACGTGAACCTACACGTTGTATACAGCTTAACACACACATTCAAGTACAAGTAAGTTCGGGGAAATCTGAATCATAGGGGTAGATTGTATCCATGTCAATATCCCAGCTGTGATAATATGCTATAATCTTGCTAAATGTTTCCATTGAGGGAAACTGTGCAAATGGTGCAAGAGTCTCTCTAGTATTTCTTACAACTGCATGTGAATCAACAAGTACCTAAAACATGTCAATTTTTAGAAAAGATATATGTATTGCATTTTTATTTTGCTTATAACATGTTGCAAAATGTCTGTGTATTTGTTTAAAATGTTTGTTATGTTCCATTAACTTAAATCAATTTATCAAATAATAAAAACAAGGATAAACTCATATCTCCTTCCACATACAAGGGCAAACTTTTGGCATTTGGAGAAGGGAGAGACAGGATAATCTCTTGTTCACAAATGTTTTGAAATAATGGCAATTGTGGGCCCATGAATGGAGAATAGTTGTCTAATCTTTCACCACAAGCTTTATATCCTTTTCTTAATGGAAAAATGAGTAAGAGTCCTCTAGGGGAGGAATGGCTTGTCCCAGAGAAGAAATATTGTTATACATCCACAACAAAGTGGTTTGAAATTCCCTATTGCTATCAAAAAGTCTCTTAAATTAAACAGCATGAGAAAAGGAAAGATAGTTTGAGTGCTGTTTCAGACTAAATTTTTACTGCCGTTTACTTTTGAAATCTGAATCTTGCATTTCAGTTTGTTATTTTTTACAAACTAAATTGTCCATTCTTAATCCATATTGATTGAAATTCATAGGGGTAATTCAGGTTATTGGGTATTAGAGGCTCATATCACAGAACAACTGTGGTGGGACCAGCACTACAGTACACTGTGAATAAACTGGCAGAAAGCTTTCTTATATTTTCTTAATCAAATCAGCAAATAGATGGTATGTAGTAACTTTAACAGACACGACTAGATTGCCATCATATTTTGCTGTACCCACAATGTGACATTGAATGTTAAAAAGAAAATACACCAATTGAGTCTCAGGTCTATCTCATACATCGAAGGATCGGGCCTTTGTTTATCTCCATTTTTTATCACCTCTAAAAAGTGAGATGAATTCACAATAGAGCTTTCTTTTTGTCTAGCATCTAGATATATCATATATTACTATCTCAGACTTGGACCAAAGCAGAGGCCATCCAGGTCAGTCCTCAGTTGTTGTGTTTGCAGTGCACTTACAAATTCCGAACATTTGGCAGTAAACTTAAAAAGATTGAAAGACTACAAAAAGCACTAAACAAATTAATAGTTGCAATGCAGTCACTGGTTCATTTATTGTAGAGTCTCTAACAGTATCCCTGGTTATCATGCTTGGTTGCCCTTCAGTGCTACGTCTCTATTTGAGTAGAATTGTTTACTGGCCTGGACATAACTTCTTAGAGACCCACAAAGGAAAGTTCTCTTATTTTCCTGGAAACATACAATCTTTTTATTTTTTTCTTTGCCTCTTATCTAGTACTTACTGCAGGCGGAACCTTACTCTACACTACCACTGTCTTCCAACCCAACATTCTAATAGTACAGGATT
>NW_012156173.1:550128-551356 GCF_000956105.1 Propithecus coquereli
GAATTGCATTTATAGATTTGCATATGTTAAAACAGCCTTGCATCCCTGGAATAAAGCCCACCTGGTCGTGGTGAATTATTTTTTTGATGTGCTGCTGAATTCTATTTGCTAAAATTTTGTTGAGGATTTTTGCATCTAAATTCATGAGGGATATTGGCCTGAAGTTTTCTTTTTTGTTGTGTCCTTTCCTGGTTGGTATCAAGGTGATATTGGCTTCATAGAATGAGTTAGGAAGGATATCATCTTTCTCAATATTGTGGAATAATTTCTGTAGTATAGGTGTGAGTTCTTCTTTGAATGTTTGGTTAAACTCTGAAGTGTAGTTATCTGGTCCAGGACTTTTACGTTTTGGGAGGTTTTTAATTACTGCTCCAATTTCTGAGCTTGAGATTGGTCTATTCAGATATTCTGTTACCTCTTGATTGAACTTGGGGAGGTTGCATGTTTCCAGGAATTTGTCCATTTCCTCTTCATTATGTAGTTTTTGGGCATATAGGTTTTTATAGTAACCAAAAATAATATTTTGTATTTCCGTGGTGTCTGTTGTGACCTCTCCTTTTTCATTTTTGATTGAGTTTATTAGAGACCTTTCCCTTAGACATAGACCTCTGGAAGAGGACTGAGAATCCAGAGATGAAACCATCTGCATATGGTAATCTAATCTTTGACAAAGCTGACAAAAACATACACTGAGGAAAAGAATCTCTATTCAATAAGTGGTGCTGGGAAAACTGGATAGCTACATGTAGAAGAATAAAACTGGATCCCCACCTCTCACCTCTCACAAAAATCAATTCAAGATGGATATCAGACTTAAACCTAAGGCACGAAACCTTAAGAATTCTAAAAGAAGATGTTTGGAAGACCCTTTCAGACATCGGCCTAGGCAAGGAATTTCTAAAGAAGACCTCCAAAGCAATCACTGCAGCAACAAAAATAAACAAATCGGATCTGATCAAATTAAAAAGCTTTCGCATGGCCAAGGAAACTATCAATAGAGCAAATAGACAGCCTACAAAATAGGAGAAAATATTTGCTCTCTACACATCTGATAAAGGGCTGATAACCAGAATCTATCTAGAACTCATAAAAATCAATAAGAAAAAATCAAACAAACCGATCAACAAATGGGCAAAGGAAATGAACAGAAACTTTTCAAAAGAAGACAGAATAATGGCCAGCAAACATATAAAAAAATGCTCAACATCTCTAATCATTAGAGAAATGC